>NC_091046.1:45389136-45701013 GCF_963966145.1 Tenebrio molitor
GGGGCGAGCGTCATCCCCCGCATGCCGTTACCGGGAAACATGTCCGGGAACTTCAATTATGTTGTGTGCAGACATAAAGGTGTTTTTTTCATAAAGTTAAATCCGGGCGAGCTTTTCGATTCGCATACGAAAAAAAGCCGCGCCCGTGGAATCCGGGACCGGAATGTCCGCCGTATTTATTAATAAGCCGGTCGATTGTTGCGTACTTTTAATAAAACGAAATTAACGCGGAATCTCGCCGTTTTCGGCCGCAGAAATTAATATAAGAGTCTTTCCATTGTGTCAAACGCATGACGGCGAACAATAAAACCCCGTGACACATCTAATAAGAACGCGCCACTGTCAAAATAATAATTGGATTCCGCTCTGCAGTTGTCATCCCGAGTGCAAAACTTTCGCCCATTGAAAGTGAAACACCCTCCATCAATACAGATATTTATATTCGCGATCGTCACAATGCGCACAGCCCGGATTCCGGAGACAATAATAAGGGTGCTACAGACACCACCACACCATTGTCATGCCATAAAATGTAATAAGCCAAATTTTAAAGAATACTGCACGCCGAGTTTCGAGTTTCCTCTCCGATATAATAAGATTTCCACACCCCCACCTCCAACTCCCTCTCTACCGCCCCCCCTGTGTCTCTTTCTCCGTCTTAAGACGACTTGTCTAAACTTCATTTCGGAAATTTCGCCGAATATAATGCCAGAATTACAATCGCGGCTTGATTACCGCCACCGGTTTTGTTCCAAAGTGAACGAGGAGGCGCTGGAAGTGATCGAGTGGGCGCACGTGACCGTCACGTGATCGAATGCCGCGGTCGGGTGCGTGACGGTGTCCCCTGTTTGGGAAACGACGCTTTCCGATTGTGGAAGCAACGGAAGGACTGTCGGAAGATAATAAGACGACGCAAATTTGTTTGTAAGGGATGACAATTCAACTTTAAAAAATATCAATTTTGTTAGACATAATTTTGATTAAATGTTGAGAGTAGGCGTGAAAAAACATTTGTATGCAGGATTTTTTTTCTAAAGAAAAAAGAAAAATCGTGTAAAAATGTGTATCACACAAGATAAATTGATGAAGAGTACATAAAGACAAAAAAAATTTTATGATTAAAAAAAGCTAAAGTTCTGTAGACAGAAGAAAAAAGCTCTGAATGAGAATAAGAAACATACAACAAAAGAATATAGCAAAGGAAAATTAGAAAAAACATCAATTGAGCAAATGAGAATAAGTTACGAAAAATAAAAGAATAAGTCGTCTATTGATCTTTTTTTTTATATGGACAAACACTAGGAGAAAATGCCGATAGTTTTGAGAGCAAAAATAATAGGTAGAAAAAAGGAAAACCATGCGAAAGTTGCATAATAGGGTCTAGAAATATAAAGAGAAATTTTTAAGTAAAAATGTGGAACGGATAATGCCAAAACGACAAAAGCGGCAAATGGGTGTATTTCATATTGTACTTTTATTTTTTTTTGGCCTCCTCAACTCTAAATGACATGTTTACACATTTTGAACAGCTACGGTATCTTGATGTTTACACACTAAATAAACTATCTGTCATTTTACCGCACGGAGTGTGTAAAATAACACGAAAATTTTAAGCTCTTAGGGACCTCCAAAAAAACTGTTAGCTTATCATAAATAAAGTCCATTTATACTAAGACAAGATACCGCTACCATTGATCGGTTTAGTTTTCGAAAATGAACATAATTGTTTTCTTCTGAAAAATGTGAATTCTGATGGCGCCATCTTGTGGTATAAATCGTAAGCATATCAGTTATCGGTATAATAGATAACTTTCTGGTATTTTATTAATCAAATGTCAGTCTTTGACAGGTTTTGCAAAATTATTGGTTACAACAAATTTCAAATTTGAGAAAACGAGTTGTCGGCCAAAAAGATTAATACATTACTAATGCGGTAGGCATTTTACATCGCTCGGTTTTTGTTAATACACTTCCGCTGCGCGATCGTGTTTCAATCTAAAAACCTCGCGCTGTAAAATGTAGCATTTGTAATGTAAATAACTATTCCTTTGTCGATGCGTTGGTGTTCGAAGTGAATCTTTAATATTGTCAGTTACAATTTTTTTTTAAGATTTATCGATCAAATAAATTAATTATGGGCCTTAATAAGTATTTGAAGTCTGTTCAGAGCGTGTACAAATTCATTTAATTTTGTTTTTCAAAAAGAAGAAGTCGAAGTCGCCGGTGCGCTCCCAATTACTCCAATTCGGGAGTTTTTCCTCTAACATTTCGAAATTCGTCGTATTTGCCGAACAACAAAGAAATTGCCTGTTTAATTAGGCAGCTTTTTCGTACTTTTTAGTAAAAGTTGTGCAGCCGTCCCTCGACACAACCGGTTTTAATCTTATTAATGCATTTTCTTGATTCTCCAAATTAAAAGTTTCTGCCGGTTTGTTCGGGCGTCTCTCACGTTATAAACTTATTAATAACGATATGTAAACTTTAATAAAAGGTAACAGTTACAACCGGGGGAGAATTTTACTTATGCAAATTAATTATTCCAGAAGGAAAGTTCAAACTTCTGATTTTAATTTGGATTAAATTTAGATGCCTTTCGGTGAACTGCCTCACTCCTGCGCATTAAAATAATAAAAAAAAGCCGGAGAAACTCACCGAGTCCGAATAATTCGGCCATAAAAATATCGGCAAAGCTACTACAACAAGAAGGAACATTTTGTTTTTGAGGTTTTTTTATTATTACGTTTCCCGTATCCAGAACGCACATCTGAAACGATCTGGTGCAACGTGTTTCAGTAATTTCACATGAAATTTAATCAATTCACTCACGCCGACAAAGTTTATTCCTGAATAATGAATACCGCAATAATTAAGCACAAATGCAACAGCAACCCTACTAATGCCATTACAAGTTGTAATAGCTAATGCATAAGAAATGGGGGTCACTAAACGTGATTACGTTATAATTATTCCATTAGCAATATGCAATAAACCGGCGGTGCATCCGAGTTTTTGACGGCTATAGATTTGCGATGCACCGCCGGACGGGATTTTGTCGAAGGAGACGAGGCAAAAGCAAAAATTCGATTTTGGGACGTTAATTATTGCCAGTTTCCGAATATTAATCCTATCATGAACATTGTTGGCTCCATCTATTGCTGAATTATTACACAAGCCGAGAGGCGGTAAGTGCCGGTGGAGTGGTGGCGGGCGTTCGGGGGTTGGAACGGGTTAATTGCGCACACCGTGCAACAGCACATATCTTTTTATGGCCTCGACTGGGATGACCGAAGTCGAAAATTATTCTGCATCAAGAACTGAAATACAAATCTAGCTTGCAGACGCAGATGCAGAATTACGGATCAATTTTATTTCGAACTTATCACCGTGTTTTAACAACAAAGCATTATTATCAGTCGAGATTTGATCAAAATTAGTTTGTGAAAAAATGTAGTTACTGGAAAGCGAAGAGAATATAGACTGGTCAGAAATAAGATTGATGTGAGAGTACTTAGAAGATTGAGTAGCAAAGGAAATGAAAAGAGAAGAGAATTATGGATCACAGTGTGTGTGCACAGTTAAGTAAAATTTACAAGGATATTGAAAAATAGCTATTTTCAATACAAGTGAGCAAAGTACTGCATTTAATTACGAGTACGGAAGTTGGGCGTCTAAGCCGAAGGCGAGGACCCCAACCGTACGAGTGATTAAATCCACATTTGCTCATGCGTGTCGAATCTGATTTTTTCCATGATCATAAAAAAGAGTCGCAGAAGCGAAATTTCGGACAGCATTTTTTTGTCATTTTTTGAATTTTGAATTAATTGCAGTGAGTGCAATTTCATTTGCTGCCTATCCCTTATTATGCCGCAAATCACTATTTTTTAATGTAAATAAATCAAAATGACAAAAACATGACAAGAGTAAAAAATACTGATTTTAGTTTAATCAGTGATACCAACCCACCATGAATTTTCCCAGAAGTTTACCCCAAGCAATTTCACGTTTTTTCGTCAATTGAAATCTAAATAACAGGTTAAAAATTTAAATAAGTCAAAAATAAGACAAGTTTTAGTTACTAACATTCAGAAAGTATTTTAAAAACACATTAAAAAGACTTTCAGTGCAACATATTTGGCCCCTCTATCGGCAAACTCTCAAAACATTCACTTTGCTCACTAGTGAGACAATATTATTTCCTCACTAGTGATTCAATTGCCATCTTTGCTCACTATTTTCAGTGAGCAAAGAGCACTGAATTCAATGATCATGTTATGAGAGCGCTAGAAAGGAAAAGTCAAGGAACAGAGAAGATGAAAAATAGAAATGAGATCTTGATAAATAGAAAGAAGATCCACAGGTAGGGAACAACTAAAGGAAGAGAATGAAGATGCAACGTAGAATTCAGATTAAAAGAATTGACAAATGGTTGGAAGACCATATTTATGGAAATTAAAAGTTTTCTACAAGACCTTTTGATAAAAAAAAAAAACAAAACTGAAATGGAAGATTGAAAAAGGGAAAGAAAAAAATATGGTAAAGAAAATGAAACAGTATAGTGTTGAAGGAGTGGTACACTAAAAGAGAGGAAACACTGAAAGAGATACAATTTTTAAAGACATATTATGTCAGTAACAAGGAACTAGTAAAAGAATATGATAGAGAGGAATAATACATAAAAAAATTGTTAATAAAACATCGGAAATTGAATAGGGCGAGGTGCAGTACATAGATATTTATTTAAATGTTTAAAAAAATCAATCAAACGTCAAAAATGTTTTAAGAATAGAAACAGTTGAAAAAAAATAGATACATATTGAATTTTGCATAGTAATTATGTATTGCCAAAACTGTTATATGTACGCTGCCCCGTGCCACCAGAGTTTACCTTTAAAATCCCATCTCCGGTCGGAAATCAGGTCGCTCTCCGAAAAAAAAATCCCCCAACCGACCGAATAAATCACCACGCGTACCAACCAAACCTGGCAGCGAAATCCGAAACCGCAAAGAAACCATCGTCCCGACCGAGCGCCACAAGTGGGACACCGAGACCGTTGTTTATTATCGCGTTAGGAATTGTGAAAACCGGAGTCGATGCTGTTAAATGCAATTTGGACCAATTTGCACTTAAAACGTCGGCCGTTAGCGGTGGTCTTATATTACCTTGACCAGCCACCGCTCCGGTCAGTTCATGGAACGACCGCAGACCTGCGGGGGTCGCTAATGGCCTCTCCGGACGGAGAGAAAACTCCGTAAAATTCCGATTCGCCCGCAACATCATCGGCGTTTTTATTTTGTGTCCCACCGAATTCAGTCACCGGTTGCTCTCCATTACCGATCGTGCCCCAAAAAAAAAAACACTAATTAAGCACGTTACGTTAAGCTTATTGTTGGTATTACGCCACCCCCGGGTGTAAATGGAGCGGGCTGAATGCTGCAAGAATCGATGCGGGATGAGAGAAGTTTTTGTGTGTTGCTTTCCAAGCGATCACTGTGTATTTATATATTTCTATGTTGTTATTACCATCACCATTATTATTATTATTGTTATCATAATGCCTGGAAACGCAGACGGCTTTGTAACATTGTCTGCGTTAGTATTTGAACTATTGTTCTAATTAAATTAACAAAGGGTGGTCGATTGTGCTTCATAAATGTAACAATAATATTAATATTACCCTCGATAATTATCTGGTGTGCCGAGAGCAAATAAATCGTTTAGCTAAGGCCCCATTTGCATAAGCGAGCTTATCTGCCGAAAGTTCAGTCGAATTAGAACACATTTTTATTTGCTCCATTTTTGTTAACATTGTATGTAATTTGAAAAATCCAAAAATTTCTTTTATTACCGTCGAGCCACGACTTTTCTATAAGTGAAGATTGTATTTGCTGACACGAGTTCATCCCGTGATTCTGAAGAAAATTTGTGTTGGACATTTTATCCCAAGTATTTTCTCTAGATCTTAAATCTGCTCAGATCGTGGACTAGATTTTTGTACGGTCTCAGTTTGCTGTTTAAACCGTTCTTACCCAGCAACAATTCGATTTCCATATTTAGGGGATGAATTTCATATTCTAAAAGTAACACCCCCACACCATCATCCCCCGTTTTCGTACGGGTTAAATGTAATTGCGATCGACTCTTTTCCCAGAAGGACGCCGAATGTGTCGCTGTCCATCATTCCATCTTCGTCGGCAAAAATGCCATCGATGCGAGTTCCGGGAAGCCACCTAATTATGAATTGTCACCGAGTGGTGGCGGTCAAGTCTCCGGGTCAAATTCCTGCTGTTTCCTGACGTTCTGCCGATTCCGGATCTTCCTTCGGCGTCCGCAATATTTTTACAACGTGACGCACGTGCATCTCTTAAGGTCCATTTGCATATTCAAACACAGACGTTCTCTAATAAATAATTGATGGCCAACAAAAATAAAAACGACCAAAAAAAGACGCAAAAGCGGTAGCGACACGATAGAACCAGACAGTCGGATGATGAATTAATCGACGGCCTTCGGCGTTTGATACGGACGCCGAGACGTGGTCTCTTTTTTATGCACCAGAGGATCCGAATTGCATATTCATCGTTGGAATTAACACATTGGTCCGGATCGATCGAAACTCACAATGTGTTGACACTAACTCCGTGATAGTTTGCATTACTGTTTGCGTTTCAAATTACCGTCGCTATTCATTTTACTGGGGGACTCATTATAGTCGTGAAGGTCCTAATATATTGTCGTGAATCTGGCATCAGACTGACAAATTGTCTAGCATTGTACAGAGAGACATTATCTGTCGCTGCATATTATGCACGACTCTATCTAAATTAATAATTTGCTCGTTGTCTTCTGTATTGGAACACGCTGATGGCTGGAAACTGTGTTTGTCTTCAACCGGTCGAAAATTGAGCGAAGTAACAGTACTAAAAGTCCTAGGAGAAGAAGTGTCCCACAGGCGGCTCGGTCGGGTCAAAAGTAAGGTCATTTGAAATATTTGTCACGATATTGAATATTTGGGCTCTGCTATCGTTGTGCCTCGCCCATTTGTCGGCCTCAACTGTGTTTCGGCCTTCAATCTCTGGGCTAGCCACAAAAAGACTCACTTCTACTCTTAATGATATAATGTAGTATACTATTTTCGATCGCACAAACGGAGATTGGGTGTCTCTGGCAAAAAACTGCATTTTGATCGACGACCGGCGAAAAAGTGCATTGACAGTTTGCACGTAACGCAGGTTCTCCAAATCTGGACAGGGGGCGCTGGTCGTGTGACAACTACAAACCGAATGCATCACGAATGTATCCGCCTTTTTAGTTTGAGTTTTGTTTAGGTGATGCGATGATATTATTGTCGGTCGGTGTGTTAAAACGCTTTTGTGTGTGTATGAGCCGCTCGAGGCGTCGTGTGAACATGACCTAACTGATGAAAATTTAAAAATGCGAGAGAAATGACGATTTATCAACGTAAAAACGGGGAACGTCATTTCCATAAGTTACACAACACCGATCCAGTGTGGAGATATGCACAATAAATAAATTAAATCATTATATAAATATGTAATTATATTAATAACATGTTCCTCGAATCTCCGATCTTGAGCGGCATTTGAAGACAGTTTGGTTCGTAAATTATGGTGGAAACTGACCTTAATCGAGATTAGAATGGGTGTTAGTTTTGGTGAGAGAATTTAGAAAATTGAACCAGCAATGTCTTTATATTTAATAATAATACTTCCTGAAAACATCGATTTATCATTTGATCAGAGAAGTTAAGCAATGTTGGGTGCGGTCGATATTTGGATGGGTGGCCACCGGAGAAACCTCTGAGGAGTTATGTTATTATCATTATTATTGACAGAAATATCCGTAAATAGTAATAAATAATAATAATAATAATAAATATCAATGGGCTTGAGGAAGTTTGGCTATTATAAATAAGAAATTTTTTATTGTAAAGACGAGTCAGCTTGCAACAAGTGCTCAAAAGTAATATTGCAAAAATAATTTATGGAAACATGATCACATTTGCTGAATTTTGTATTCTGCATTTCGGTGTTGGTTGAAAATTAACAATTAAATGTTGACATTTGGAAATGAATATTTAAATCAAAGTTAAACCTTGCCGGGGCTTTGGGCTAGGGACGTGTGCGATAAAATTCCGTTTCCTGCGTGATGCATCCAATTAAGATCGACATTTCATTCCCGAAATGGCACATGTCAGGGCGTTCAAGGCCCGTCTCATTTCGAAATAGCACGTTTTCTGATTTAGGTAATAGGTTTTTATGATTCATGAATATCCTCGTTAGCAGCTAACCACGGTTTAGCTATGTAAAGGCGCTTCTATGAATGGTCGCACCCTAATTAACTACAAATATACAACCCGCATCACACACGTCATCCTGTGTTGAATTTATTCAAATTGAACACATCTCCTGGTAAATAATTTCGGTGAATTCGTTTGTTGTTTTTTTACGAAAACGAGACGCCGCAGGAAAACTCCTAGTTTAGTGTTAATAAATTTGTCGAGGATCCACCGTACGGTGGGTGGTAATCAGGATTCACGTCTGGTTTTCTAATTTTCCAAACTAATTTTATTGATTTTTAGAGCGAACATTAAAGTCATCTAGGGAAATGAAGTTTAAATTATTCCTGTTCTATTATTTATATCCTGACGATTCGAAATGAAATGCAAATTGTGAGAGATTTTAGTATCCTGGCAGTTAGTGTTTCCACGGAGGTTGCCGTAACAGCTCCCGGAATTAGATCCAACTTTCTTCAAATATCCTCGTCTGTGAGAAGGATTTGCCGGGCGGCGTCGACAAATAAACATTTATCTTTGAAATTACCACGATAATGCGAGTTTAAACACACCTTTCTTGTCAATTTATCGTCACGTAAAGTTATCGATTTTGCGTGAGCGAAAGTGAATTTTTTCAGTTGTTTTCTTGTAAGAGAAATTACCTTGTAGATTTAACGTCTTTAATGAATATAATTGAGCTTTTGATGAGTTGGCACTGCAATTTACATTTTTTAAAACTGTTAAGAAAAAACTTTAATTCCTGCACGAGCGCCATAAATACTCAAACTATGTCACATTAAAATTAGGGCCCGACGCGTACGAATTAATTTTTTATGGGATTTTATGTCGCCATCAAGCCCGAGAAGGAAGTCAGTAAAAATAATGACACAGTTGGGAAATAGTCAAACAACAAACAATTCCTGCAGCGGTATTTTAAATGATGTTTTTGTTTTTGCAGGACTATACTTGCAAAGACGAAGGGTCGCAGTTGCGCACGAGCGATTTTTAATTGCAGGAAAAAAATAACGGAAATGATCGATGCAAGTTTGCATAATAATCATAATGATAATTAAGGAGCGGAGGCAGTGACGGATGCACCACTTAGCGAGTAATTGTATTTATCGAAGAAAATTGGGTATGCGCAATGTTTGGAGAAATATTAGCCCGTATGCTCAGCAGAGAAGAGAATGATAAGGGGTGGGGTTGAAACTCGCTATCAAAAGGGCTGCTGCGGACTCGTCCTGTTCAGTCTGTAGATAACCGCATACGTGGTTGGACGACGAAACTGAAACCCGGTCGCGAATAAAACGTGTTCTGGAGGCTCGGCGGAACCGTCGCCGACTCGAGCGTGCACCACCACCACCTGAAGACGCGCGACTTCCTCGAGTTCGGTGTGACTTTTGAGTGCGCGCCGAAACGTGATTGTGTGTTTTTTCGTGATTAAGGATTCGCACAGTCAAGGTAGAGATGGGTGTTGTTTGTTTGTTTGTCGTGTCCATGATCGAATTGAAAATCGTTTCTCTTTCTCGAGACATCGGAGTCGTCGACGAGCACTTGCTCCTCCTGTTGTTCGACTCCCACTAACTGGCTTTTTCAGCTCCGGTAGTCTATTTTCCTGCGAAATTCGCCGAGAGCATCGACGGGTTTCTGCTTTTTGCTTGTCATAATAAGATTAAGTTACAGTTCTGCGTTTCAAAGAACGAGCCTGACGTCTTTGTTTGCATTCATCCGACAATTTTAATCTGCATTATGCGAAAATTGACGATAATGCGAGAATCAGCGAAGGAAAATTAATTGGGAAATTGAATAGCACCTATGTTCTCGAGACGTGTTCAGGTTTGGGTATTGTTTCGGTAATGTTTTATTCGAGAGAAATATTTTTCATGACTGTTAGTTGTCATCGAGGTTTTCTTTTTTGCAAACTCGATGAAGGTTTTTTTTAAGAAATGTAGTCGACAACAATTTAAAGGAAACGGTTTTTTGCATTTTTGTGCAGTGCTTTGTTAAATCCCAGTTCTAGGGTAATCTTGAAAAATTGTTTGTAAAAATTCATCAATTTAAATTAAACACTAAATTCTGGTTTGTTAATGTTGAAGTAAACAGACAGCAGTAATTTTGGATTTTTTTTTAATGATTAATGAATTCATTTGGCCTTTTTGGTTGTAGGATAAAATCATAGCCCATTTCACTTGTTACTTCACTTATTTAATAAATTATTATGTTATGTTGTTCTACGATACAAAAAAAAAACATACAAACAAAATATCAAAATCTGTTGCAAATATTTTAAAATGAGTCGTTTTGAGATTTTTTTTTTGGTATTTATTTCATTGTATGTACTTAGTTTCCAAAACCAATCTAATTTATACTACTTATCTCCATTTTTTTATTTTTCTATTAATCGCTTGTCCTATTTCTTCTCGCAGTTTCGTTTTAAATTTTGATTTGGTTTAAATCACTTAAAATCAATGCAAAATGGGGTAGGTACATCTTCGAAGTTTTTCATATCAGAAATCCATTCGTTTTTTGAATAACCATTTTAATTTTAGCAGAAAATTGGAGTTTTTGTATAATTAGCAGCTTTTTAATTAATGCTCAATGAAAAAGTAACCATTTTTTGGAAAACTTAATCTTTCACCATTTGTTACATTTTCCAATTTTTTAAAATTATTTCAGTATTTTTAGTGCGTAAAATATCTCACAAATACTATATCACTCATGGCATTGTCGCTCTTGCCGAGGCTCGTACAGTCAAACTTCCCATTCCAGTAAAAAAGTATGTACTACTTTATGCACTTGTTACATAAATTACTATTTTTGCACCATCATTAAAAAAGTGGTTGTTTTCAAACAATCAATACTGTCATTATCACTGTACATATTACATATGTACGAAAATTGATGTCCATCCTTTTTTATTTATTGCTTGGGTATTTTTAAAATGAGAATAAAAAGAAAATAAATGTATTTTGCATCGTCATTAAAAAAGTAGTTGCTTTTTACTTAATAGTGGCTTTAAAGTTAACATTTTTTACAGCGTAAATAAAATTGCGCTGAGCTCGTGTACATAAACTTCCCACTTCTAAAAAAACGTAGTGCTCTACGTATTCACATGTCATGTCGCATAACTATTATAAGATTTTATACCTATGGAATTTTTGAAAAATACCAGTTATCAAACATTCCAGGCTCGGGATTTGTGATTATCTGATGCACATTCCTCATTTCGTCTATTCTGCGAAATTTGATTATTATATGTTTTCTTTTACCTTTGTGCTCCAAAGTAATCACCTAATTATTTTTTGTCCGATGATTATAAACGAATGAAAACAAAAGACACGCCATTAAGTATATCCCTGGAATGACATCTTTTGTCGAAGCGACGACGGAATTTGGAAAGCGAACGTCGGCGGAATTTGATTTTTGTTTTCAAAGGGAACGAGGGCAAAAAAAATTGATCGGATCATCAATTAATTAAAAGAAAAAGAAGACGGAAAAAATGATGTCTTGTTGATGTGTAGGTCGACGGATCTGTTCAATTGAAGAGGATTCGTTAAAGTCCTGGGTGTCAAGCAATTATGGCGTAGTTCGTAAGAGTTTCGGCCCTCTCAAATTCGTTAATACACGGATCGAAGTTGTCTAAACAAACAAGACCCCCCCAATTAAACTTTCTTCGTCGCACTTTGTGTATCTCTTTTCATCTGGTACTTTTAATTAGAATGAGCTTTAATTATCGTTTAATTACGTAAATTACATGGCCTGATAGTCTTGCACTATAATTTCCCGGATCTTTTCAATTCATTCCGTACACATCCGACCGCTCCTTCGTCTAAATGATGGGCCCTCTCATCTAATTAAATTCGTCGCTGCTTTTTATTGGCGGATTTTCGTATCAAAGCGAAATCGAAAACGTCATAATCCATTAGGCATTAGGCATCAGACGGACTAACTCGATCAGCAATTGTAACGCCAGGAAAAAGCGCCCGGATTAACCGGATCGCTGTATAATTCAGGCTAATTTCGTCCTGAACGGAATTACATATGAATAAGTGATAAGTCGCCATTTCCCCGGATGTCATCCTCCGGTGCAGACGGCGTCCTCCGGGGGCGGGGGGCCCCTAATTAAACCGAATTATGGTCGCCCGCCGACGGAAGAAGCCTTTCAATATTTATGGTTGACGAAACAGGCGGAAAAAACGTAATCCTGTTACGGAGGACACGCGAGAGGGCACCGTCTGCGCCGAGTTTTCGAATCCGTCGTTTAGCATATCTAATGGGATTCTTTGATTATCCACCGCGGGCTCGCTAATTTTCGAGCACGGAATTGTTTAGATTGGTGTTCGCAAACACCTGGATCGTCGCTCTTCGACAAGAACCGCATTAAAATCATAATCCGGGAGAGGCGCACACACGTGCCGCCGCCGTCGAAGTTTTCGGGGGTTGTTCAAGTTTGAAGGACGAACACTCCCATCTGTATGTGGATTAAGGCAAAAATTTGTAATTTAATTTTTGTCGTTACGAAAAGTCGATGGAAGAAGCAAAGCGAAAGCGTCATCAAAGACATTCAATTTGTAGTGAATGACAAGTCACAATTTCGGTTTAATTTGATTCCGTACGGGGGACGTTTCCGAAGTTTTAATGCGCCACGGTTACGCCTTCGATTTTTAATCGTCTCGACGAAAATCTCGGTCCTGCAGTTTAGAAAAGAAATTTCCAATATGTAAATGATGATTCAACAAAGCTTTTGTCTGCTGAGTGGTGAAGTCTCTTTTTCAATTCTGGCAAAGATATACAGGGTGTCTCAAAATTCACGAATTCCGAATTCAGAGCGTGGTAGGGAAGGATGCAGTGGAGCTCAAAAAATACTTTGAACAAAAAAATTCGCTCTTCCTGAAGAAGATATAAGCACTTTAATTTTGTTCAATACATAGCAGCCTTCATATCCACAGTGACAAAATACTGTTCTAGCTACGTTGCAGTTCCATTTTTAAGATAAATTACAAACATTTTAGATTTTTTTACTCCAAAGTAGTTATTCTTCAAAAATTGTTTTACGTTATTATTTTCCACAATCATCTACACCATAAATAACAACAAACACTGAACTTTTCAGCCTGTATTTGAGGAAAACGCACTTCAAAGAGTGCACCTTCAGACCAATGTATTTTTGTGGGGGGAGTCCCGATTTTTTTTTATTTCCATATTTGGACTACTGAAGTGATCCCCTACAACGCTCTGAATTTGGAATTCACGAATTTTGGGACACCCTGTATAAGTCATTGTTTGCATGAGTTGACAGTTTGATGATGTTTTTAATTTACTGCTCAACCCTTTCACTATTTACTTCAAGATTTCCTTCACTGCATTTTTTTATTTCTCAGAACAACTCACATTTGACAACTCTGTTGCATTTTCTGTTATACATGTTTTTTTTTTGTTGTATCACTTTTTGGATCTTATTTCTCTTTTTCTATTACTTTGATTTTCCCTTCAATATTCTTCTCTTTTTTATTTTTTACATAATCTGAATACGAAAAGCTATTGCGATTTTTTTTTATCAAATATTGTAATTGGAAAATATTTCTGTTTCACTCTCAAAATTTTTCGATTTCCTCCACTTTCTAATTCACAACAGCGTCCCAACCATCAATACCATGTATCAGTTTGATACATAAGGTAAGTTTGCATTGAAAATGTTATCTGATAAACTAAGTGTTGTTTGGTTAACGTTGTACAAAACGCGAAACAAGTGAGCCGTAGTTCAACATTCATCTTAACATACCTGACTCAGCATACCTGTGTTTGTTTTATTTTTAATCTAGCACCGTACCCAAACTTGTTGATTAAACCTCCGTCTGTTGATGTTTCGCCATTCCGCAGTTTCCACAAACTATTGTTACGGCAACATAATTTGTTAACATGCTAGCCGTAACGTACCCGTAATAAACACCGGAGCGAAATTTCAACCGTTTGGCAGCCGCTGGCCTCCGGTCGTACCCATTTAAGTTAATGTTTCGCTCAAAGTAGTTACACCGAACGAGCTTCGACTGCTCTATTATAATCATTTAATTCACCTTCCGCTAATAATGGAGAATCCTAATTAACGCTTATATCCGACAAGATGTCCGCTGCAAATAACAACGTGGTCATGTGGGTCGAAGTGTCGACCGTGTAAAAAAAAAACAAAACAAATTAATGGTTGTTTGTTAGTCATGTGTCTACTTGAACACCTGTATTTGACTTTTTCCACCGCGATAACATCGGCTAATTCAATAAAATTAAATGACAAGTACATGTTTCACGTGATTGTAATTTGTTTGAACAAAAACGACAACACCGAACCTGACGGCCAGAGTTGCACTCGAAATTGTGTCAGCGGAGGCGGTTTTTAGCCGGAAAGATCGAGGAAGACGTGATGGTGGTTTGGTACGAGAGAAGATCAAGTGTGCTACAATTTTCGAAAAATATCACAGGTCGAGTAGCTGACGGTTGTTGGTGTAAGGTTTCAAGTGGGATGGGATGTGATGTAATGGGGAGGTAACCGCTCGATTAAATAAATCTACAAACAAGTGGGTGTTGTATTTTCTGGGAAACTCAATGTGTATTGATCCAATGACAACTCATAACGGCGTCGGGCGGATTATGATAAACGATTTCCGTTTCCATTTTGCATTTGTCGCTTTCTGATACGTTCCGCCGATCCTTCATCGTCCTACCAAAAATTTCCGAACCGTTCCGGACCGTGCCCTCGTCTTTTTTTCCGTAATTTAGGCACACTCCGCCCGTCATTGACAAGTTAAGTGCATTCCGTTGGAAGTTTACGTCGTTCGGTGGAAAAAAAAGGAGAAGCGGAACGGCCTCGTAAAAGCGGTTATTTCTCTTAGATCCGAACATGCTTTTAAACAAATCACGCGTTTTTTTTTGGTGTGCCCCGTCGCGCGACCGGGGAATTCGGGAGCATCAAGTTGTTAACCGGAAAGGAATAAAACACGCACCCATTCATCTAATAAATTTGACACGGTGTAAAGTGTCAGGAGACTAAAAGCCCGAATGTGTAACGTGGAGGGGGCACATGCGTGCCATGCAAAGCACGAAAGCTCCATCCACAATGCGAGGATTAATCCTGAAACGTTGCTTACTGCGATCCATTAGAGAGTATTCAGTCACAAGTGGCTGAAGAAGCCGTCTCCGGTTGACAGGTTGTGTGCTTTGTACAGCCATTTACACGAACTGGCGAATGACGAACTTGATCACCGGCATTTGTTTCGTCGAACAATTGAAACCTGCAATCGTTCACTTGTCCCGACTGGTGCTGTCTTATTGTGAGCCGACAGTAATTAGTCCTGCATCCTGCATCGACTCCGGCATCGTTCGATTGTCGTGGAGCAGTGGGGGACACACAAAAGGACTGTCGCAGTGATGGGCAAAAATTCGTCTTTTTGTATCACCTGTTGGGAAGCAAAATGAGAAGGGTGGCGGCGCGGTGCCGTCATTGCCGTTATTTAATATCGCGGGGACGTTTGCTTTTAATTCAAATCACAAGCAGTCCTGGATTTGCACGACGGGATCCAGGATGAACTTAAGCCGAAGCTGGTGCGGCCCAATTTACAAAGCCGACGGTTTTAACGTCCCTCACGTGACCGCGTTCATACGCATTTGTATCAAATATTTAAGACGTTCTTATCCGGGGTATTATAGTTAAGTAATCCTGGACGACCCACTAAATATTCACAAATGAAAACCGCGAAACATTTGAGGAAGCGAAAAAGCGAATGTGAAACAGAACTGGAAAATTTTTTGGGCATTTTTTTTTACCGAAGGAGGAAACGTAATATGTTTAGGTGTGTTGTATGTTTCTTTGTGGACTTTTGCAGCATTAAGTGTTGAACAGATTTCGACGGGACTTTCACTGCAGGATAGCGTATTTATCCAGGAGTGACACGGGATATACATATACAAGGGGAGAAAAAAAAAGAGAGAGAGAGAGAGAAAGAGAGAGTTATACTTAGATATAAGTAGGGGATGCTATTTAATAGCAACACTATCAACAAGGGAAAACACCACACGGTGTTCCCATATTCAGGAATTGCTATGAAGCGAGAACAAAACGTCAATGTTAGAAGTGACCGTGAATAATGAATTAGAATTGGGCATCTGTTTCAGAAAGGCGGCACAAAGCTGGCTTGATACGACAATCATTTATAGATACTCTGTATAACGTTGACATTAGCAAGATTCTAACCCAATTTGCAGTAGGTACAGAACGACTAAAGTTTTATAGGTTATGGTAAATTAGAAAAATAAGAAATTTTATTCGCAGTCGGTTCTAAAAATCGTATTCGTTTTCTGATTAAATTCATCAGGAATATGAATAACAGTTCGTCGTTTTAAAGTAAGATTAATATTTTTATATTTTGACCTCAATAAAGCGCTCAATATCGTAAACCGGCGGCTAATATTGGAGTTATATGGATTAAGTTTATTGCGGTCGTTACTTTTTAAATCTTAGATTAGAACTCAGTTTATGTTTTTGGAAGAATAATTTGAGGGAGAAACTATAATTACTTAAAATTGAAGTAACCATCTTTATCACCTTGCCATCGTAGCAGTGTTAGTTTTTGAATTATCGTGTCCTGTCAAGCGTATACGAGGGTTACGTGAAAAGTTCCCGATTAAGATTCAACAGTCTCCTGCGATCAATTCAAATATTTGTTGTCAATGTCAATTGTCAATTTAGTTTTCTCACGAGAAACGTTACTAGCCGTTGACAAATGACCGTAATGACACGAGCCCGAGCCCGAGCCCCTGGCCCCCGCTTCTAACCTTAAAATGATAAAATTTAATAGAAAATACAAATTAATTGTTGTAGCAACATGGTTTTGGCAACCATAACAAAACAAAACACTAGATGGGGGTCTTAGCTAGGGTTGCCAAACTAAAATCACCTTTCCATAGCCGCTTAAATGCATATTTATGATGCATCAAGTATAGATTAGAATACAGGGACTCGGTTAATATTTTTAAAATAAAGGACAATTACAACTTTGAGTTGGATTTTTTTTTACATTTGATAATACAATCGCGGATAGAAAAAAGTAGAACAATGTTTTTTCTGTCTGTTTACTATTTCTATATTTATTTATAATACATACATTCATTTTTGTAAATGTGTGTAAATAAATAAAAATTGGACACTTGGCAAAGATTTAAATTGTCATATTATGATTGTCGCTGCCATGATGAATTTGCCAAACAAAGTAGAGCATCAATAAGCAAGCAGAAGAAGCAGCACATTTTAAAGGCTTTCAACAAAATAAAAGAAATTATTCCTGGAGATAATGGAAACGTAATGAAAAAGTAGAAAATGGTAGAAGCAAATGACGTAACCCATAACCTAACTTTTTAAATGCCCAAATTCGCGGTAAAAAGGTGTGTTCACAAAACAAAAGTTACTAAATTTAGTAATTCTAGGTAGTCATTACAAAAATGAACTTACTTTATTATTTAAAATTTCTGAATAAGACTTTTCCTACTTTTTCTGTCCGCGACTGTAGATGGTAGTTAAAGGGGTTTTTGCATATGAATTCGGACTGGTGAAAGCAGCATTTTGCCGAATCGAATCTGGAAACAGAATAATATTTTTTTGTGTTTTTGTTTTGATTATCATTTTAATTAAACGAAAATACAGGCAAGCCGAGTGGAGATTGGGGTGGAGCGTTTTTCAATTTTTTTTCGGAAATTTATGTTGTTGTCAGCGTTCGGATAACGGCGGCCGGAATAAAAATTAGCCGTAACCTGGGCCGCCGCTCCCCCGGCCGTTAAAACCCTTAAAACAATAAACTTTTATTAAGGTTACTTGTTCCAATAACTCGCCGGAAGTTATGGGCGTAATCCTCAACGGTTTTCCGATTGTCGTCGGTGCGAAAATCAATAAGCTCTCCGGCGTCTTTCGCACACACTAACACCCTCCCGGCGGTGGAATGGTAATGAGATATTAGACGGGGTGACATGGCGATGCGTGTCACACCGAGTGGGGGCGTCCATCCCCGCAATCGCTTAGAGTGTGCTCGTGCCCTCCTGGAATCCGGTTCCTGTACACATCATTGCGCTTGATAAATTAGTGGGTCCTTGCACGGCCCCGGGGGCGAAACAATAGCGTTCATCAGTTGATGGAGACTCTCGGGGATATGTTCCACGGATCATTCGCTCGCGTCTGCTGCGGAAAATTCAGAATAATCTACGATTCCAGATAAAAAGTGGTGGTTTCGGTGGCGGGCGCGAAAGCCAAACACTAAAGTCTTATGAATAGATAAAAGCGCGCTCGGCAAACTTTGCCGGGGCGGTTATCGCGATTCCGTTCGAGGGGCGGATGGAGGCGCTGTTGCTTATAAAACCTGATAGTTCACGTATTGCCCTATTGTGTCTGAAACATTAACAACGCCGAATGAAGAAAAAGAGAACCGTTACCATCCGACGGAGGTAAATCTCTCGAAAATGTTGTTTTCTCGGCGGAGATTGTTCGGGGGATTTGCGAGCAGTTATTACTTTTAACTACTTATCCGGTTACACACCTCGGGGACTTGGCAAACAAAGGAAGCTCACTTCGGATTTATAACGGAATTTTCCAGAACTAGGAAATTTGGAAATGGAGGTCGCGTCACGGTCGAGGAATCGGTGAAACGCATCGGAACCGAACTCGCTCCTGCAAGTCTATCAGGATGGCCGTCTCGCAGGAGCTTTCGATTTGCACTCGGTGCTAATTCAATTTCGGTTATCAGGCGTTCAAAGCTCCCGTTGCAGTCGACGCTTCGGTGGGATTTATGGCGGCGGGAATGTGCAACCGTACGCTGTCTGTTTCGTGTTTATTTCAGCCTTTTACGACAACATTAAGTCACTTTTCTGAGTTAATTACGATGAAATTTCCATCGCACACTGTACACAGTTTTGCCATTACGTGTCACCAAACTTCGGACTGTTAACTTCGTATATTTACATAAACACTCGTATCAGACTTAACTGGAATTAGCGAATACACCCTTTATGACGATTTAACCCTTCACATATTAAATCGGGCCCGCCCACCCTTCCTACGTTCAAATTTAGGACGAGTACAATTAGTAGTTGGCAAAGTTATACGCCATTGAAATGTAGTTCTCCACGTGTAACCCCTCCGACAGTGGGTTAGGGTGTTAGTCATGTCAAGCCACTTGTTACGGTGCTGGTCTTTGTGTTAGGGAAGAGCGGAGGTCCGCGGGAGCATCCCGGCGGCGCGCCCGTAAAAAATTTCGCAAATACATTTATATTCCGGGGGTTTTGCGCGTTTTAAGGGCGGAACTCATCAACTATCAGTGGGTTTGACGCTAGGGCAGAACAAGAAACATCCAACAAAGGAAATTGGGTCATTTCCAAAACCGCGTTTGTTTTTGTTCGGATAATTATAAGTAGTCGGCGTTGTTTTACAAAAAATTTCGCCCTCCGACATGTCACAATTCTCGTTAGGTTGGCCAGTCCTAAGTAATTATCCGGCTGTTGGTAATGCAAATTCGGCAGGTCGGAGCTTTCCTTCTTCTGTGTTATTAAGCACGTTTGGTCTGTGAATTTTATCATACGGAATGGAAATGCCTCCCTCAGCACACATTAAACATTGCTTACGTGGGTACGTACATAAAGTAGATATGTGTATCACATTTATGAATAATAAAAGTAGAAAGGTCTAAGTTTGTAATAGTCCTAAATAAACACTCCGAAATTTACACGGAGAATTATTAAACATCACCACTTTCCGGTGTTCGGTGTTTTTCAAACAAAGCGCAACAGCATCACCGACGGCCCTTTTTTTCCCGGAGCACATCTCGTTATTTCCAACGGGGAAAAAAGAGTGGAAGCAACGATGATCTTGTTTGTTTGATCATTGGTACAAGTTGCTCATTAGTGGAGTCTTTTCTTTGCTTCGTGCCAGACATGATACGTAAATTGTATTGCTGAAATGAGGCGGTCTTAATTGTCCTCTCCGCCGAGCTCCCGCTCGGTCAGACAGAAGTCATGAACGTCTGGCTTTCATCGAAGCCGGCGGCTGTTTGATTTGGCCCACGTGATGTCTTAACGACCCATTAAATTCGACACGGAATGAATGATATACCAACGCACGATAAACACTAAACGACGTCGTCGAGAATCAGCAGTCCACTCATCTCTTGGGTTTTATTCTGCGAGAGTCGGGCGAGTGCCATCGTGACGACGTCACACGAAACTCGGCTTCCAGTGGTTCTCGAATATCGAACCGAACTGTTTAATTTGCTACCTCGAGCCTCTTTGCACGTTATTACCGCGCACAAGAGGACAGAGGGTGTGTAATTTCGACAGACGACGAGTACGGTTTCTGAGAACATCTGAGCCCCCGACTAAGAATCCGGTAATTCACTTTGAGCCAAATTTCGGGCGGTGGCAGTCGAAAAAAGTGTCCGAGGAAAACATGTGTAATCCGTTAGGAGGAAGTGGCGGAGAGACTCTTTCATCGATTAGATTTAATCCAATCCGACCTGATGTTGATTACTTTACAGAACGTCGTTAAGGAGCGCTCCACTCTCGGGATCTGCTTTAATTGCGAAGCCCTCCAACTCTTTGTGGACCCACAACCGGCACGAACCTGTTACTAATACCGTGAGATCGAAAAAAAAAATAAAGTAGGCGCTGACCAAAAATTTCAGTTGGCAATTCGTTAAGATTTCAATTATCTGATGTCAGTCTTAAAAGTTAGGTTAGTGATTTTGAGAATGTTGAAATCTTGATCGGTTGTACATAAAAGAATTTCTTCAGCTAGTGCAATGAAACAATGAGATTTAAAACTCCCGCCCTTTATTTAACGTCAACGGTGAGCACGGAGCACGCGCACACCGCTTGTTTATAAATCGATCCAAGATCTAACGATCATCGATCAATCAATATTATCCAGAGAGGTTGTCGTCGGTTGTGGGGGCTCTTATTGTCAAGGGGTAATTTCATGAACAACAGACACACGATAGAGAAAAAGGTGCAGATCTTTTTTAAGGAAAAGCTGAACTGTACCAAATGATAGGTTAGTTTCTTGGGTTAATCTCTGCAATAATTCTTTGTTCACCCTCTTCAATATTTTCAGCTGATCTTTTTGTCGGTCGTCTACTGCCTTTTTTGCGCAGAACACTACCTTTTTTCAAAAACATGTTTACGCATTTGTAGACTTTCTGGGCAAGTTGTTGGTTAAGTGCCTTGAAAGTCCAGAAACTTTTGTTGAAATTCCTCAAAATCTCGAGGTATCGAATAGGACCAAGCCTTTCTCCGTTGCTGAAGAAACACTGGACAATGAAAATTTGTTGCTCTCTAAAGTGAACATATTGTAATAGCAAATTTTAATAGTCAATAATTAATAATGACAATTACCATTGTAATGACATTTGAATTAAATTTTTACGTGCTGCCAACTGAAGTGTATTAATCATGGCTATCTCGATTTTCGATCGCACGGTATCATTTATCCGTTGTCCACCTCGTCCGATTATCTCAATGTAAAACATCGCCGCGTCCGGATTGCTATCAACAAAACGGCAGGGCCGCCTCCTATTACTTATTTTCTTCTTCTTCTTCCTTCTCGTTAGTAGGCAAGTTGTCTGTTCCTTCTTCTTCGATTCTTATCCTCTCCAATTGCTTATCTTCTTCTTTTCCATCTTCTTTCTTGTTAGTAGGCAAGTTGCCTGTTCCTTCTTCGATTCTTAACCTCTTATTTATATGCTCTTTCTTGTTCTTCCTTTTTACCTTCTTCCGTTAGATAACTTGTCTCTTGCGGTTTTTACCACAAAATGTCTGTCATTATATTATTATTTGTTATCTGCGCTCTTGTAAATTTTGCTCTTGGTATCTACTGACAAGTATTATTTAAGCATCCTGCTACTTTGTTAGGTAGATTTATTTGATATTCTACTCCTCCTCTGCTTTTCCTTCACCGAATGTCTTTATCCGTGGCTATTCCACTTCTGCTACTTTCTATTCTCTGCAATTGCTCATCACGTCTCCGTGGTGCCGATTTGGAATGCATCATGGTGCATGTTTTGCACGATCGCACCCACGCTTCGGTTTTCTTTCGCTTCTTTCGCTCCTCGACCGAGGAAAACAATTTTCCCATCCATACATCACCGCCAAATTAAAACGAACGGCTCCGGCCGCAATTTATGCACCAGTTAATTATGCACAAACGAAAGCAGATTGTCGAATGAGTAATGCCTTCTTTGCTCCGCGTTCGCCTAATTGCCTCCACAATACCGACGTAATTATCGCAACTAACCATTGATCCTCTCATATTTCGGCACAAATCCCGACTTGGAAACTCGCGAACTTGCCTGAGCCTCTTACGACATGAATCGGAATACGTAATTGGGCAGCTCGTGGAGGTCGATTTTTTGGCAAATCTCTGGTGGTGATTAAAACACCATCCGAGACAACAAGAGCCGATCGTGTCCGTTATCTTGCTGGTCCAGAGAGCGCGTCCCGATCCCCCGGCTTGCAGATAAGCGGGATTTGTCCCGTTGATATTTTTCCCGATTCGAATCGGGATTGATTGATGACGATTCCACAAATATTTAGTTTCGCTTACGGTAATTTGCATTACTCGAATTGACGCAAATCTCAAAAACCAACATTTCCGTATTCATCAATGTTCGATTGTGTGAACGCGAACGCTTCTTTTCATCCAGGCCCGGCTTCCGTTGGCTAATGTAAATTGGAAACCGTCGCGAAATAATAACGGCAACGTCACGGCCAATTCCCGTTGACGCGATATGTTGTTTTTTTTCCTGTTGCACCGTCTCGAATATTCCTACTTCTTATCGCAATAATTCTAATATCCGTTTACAGGAGTTCAGTTTTAACACGGTTCCGTTTTTGTTCCGTTCGTTTACCGGATCGCTAATCCGATTGGAAACGTGCTATCTCCTGGCAGCAGCTGTCACAAAACACGTCACCGTCAAAAGCACCAACGTCTTTCGCGCTTCCGCGATTAACGCTTACATAAAGAAGTTCCAATCTAACCCCCGGGACGACTTTAAAATCGCAAAAAAAGGAACGAGCGTCGTCGAGGGCGGAAAGTTAATTTTTGCAAACGAGAACCGACGGAAAGACAGTTTTTCCTCCGGCTCGCCTTGCGCTTTTTCGAAACGACGACTTTTCGTTCGGGCATCCTGTCCAGACTTGTCCGTCTCCGTGGGAGTTCTGATTTTAGGTCATTATAACTTTCCTCGAGCTCTCGACGGCGTCCAAAGTGCCCTAATTATGGAAATAAAACAAAACGCGATTACTGGAGGCGTTCTTTTCGAGATTATGGTGTTTGATTAATGTGCGGCAGAAAAGTTTGCTCATCACCGTCACCGTTGCTGGTGGTAGGTAGGTCGGTAGGTGTCGTCCCGAGCTGCAAAAGTGACGTGTTCGTGTCCATTAACAACCTTAAACGTCTCACTTCCAATTCGCCCATTTGTTCCATGCCGCCCATTAATAACGGCAGTGTGTTTCGTGCGGATTCCATTTGGCACATAGTTCTCTTCAGATATAATGACGCAAACAAACAACAGTTTAGTGCCGCCGCACCTGCACCGGACATTTCTCCCTTGTTTTTGTTTGCATGGATAATATTGTGGTGACAGACGGTTCTATCCATTAATCTAGCCGAGAAAATGAACTGCGAATCAATTATTACTGCAAGATCCGGCGTTCCTCTTCTCACAATCTGAATTGTTGGCCGTTTCCATCGCGTTCCACTCGAAAAAAGTTGATCTGCCGTGAACAACCAAAAAAGAGTCTCTGATTACTTCGTACAATTGTTTGTTGTCACGATCTCGAGGGTTTGCTCGCGAAATGTTTGACAGTTTTGTTGTTTGGAACAGAAACACTATGCGAGCAGATGAGGAGGATACATGTTTCATTCCCTGGTGGTAGGTACTGAGAGGTTGATACTGACCCAGCATTCGCCTTATCTGTGATATAAGACATACCACGATGTGATGGTGTGGGGAAACCTCTGAAAAAAACCCACACCTGGCCAGGCGGCACCGGGGTTAGAACCCGGGACCTTCCGAATGTAAAGTGTCGCGCTAGGCGCTTGGCCTCAGCACTCTGTGAGCAGATGAGGTAGTCCAAAATCCTATGTACTGTTTTATAGAGGTTCGTTTTGGCTTCCGTTCGTAGCCAATGGTTAGCTGGCAGTTAAAATCACCAAAAGTTACCAGAAACGTACTAGATAGGTAGGCAAAACTAACCTCCATAAGAAAGTACGCGGGATATTGGACTAGAAGCGACACAGCTTATCTAGTGATGTAAAAAAGAGCAAAGCTTCTGAAAAGAGGCGTAATCAAAGACTTGAGTTTCGGTTGTCGGAGCAGAGCGTCGGATGGTTTGGTGGGAGCTTAACGTCTTCGGGTCGTTTTTTCCGGCGATCCGTCGATTCCGGGGGATGCGAAAGCGGTACGTCCGCGTCGGTAATATAGAGTACGACGCTAATGTACAAAACGAGAAACATCACTTTACAAGAATTCCGGGGAGGGCAAAAACGCCGTAATATATTCAGCTTCACAATGCCATTTAAAGAATCCCGAGCTAAAACATACAGTGGCTGACAAATTGTCTTAACTCTAAAGACCGAAAATTCAAATTAATGCCACTGCAAAAGCGGAACAGATAAACAAAAGGAGGGAATACTAATGGAAAAATAAATTACACCAGGTATAAGCACGACAAGACAAAGCATTTCGGGAATTAAAACGTGAATAATGCCACCCGCTCCGAAACCGTCATATCCTCCCGAGTGATATTTTCATGAAAGCTCTCCGGTGATTGACGTTTATGGACAAATACAAGCCGAAAGATGGCTTCCATTAGCGACGAACACCTTCCCGGGCGTCGCGCCGCCAACAGCTGCGGGCCCTCCGGAAAGCTCCGGAGGTTCAATTAAATCATAAATCTAATGGCCAGACGCACGACACGGCTTTTATCGATCGTGAATTATTTATGGTCATTTTATATTATTAATAACGCCGGATGATGGATCGTGACAAAGGTATTTTATTGTTTTCATTTTCTGCACAGCCAATATCTCAGTGTTAACCGGATTTTATTGCGATACTTCGATTTTACGTGTCCACCCGGAATATATCACCGATGGAAATTTTAATTTGACGCGGGACCCGAAAAGGAAAGCATTATTCATTCGATTCCGAATTCTAATTTCTAATTATACGTTTAATAAAACCCCGACCCGGGTGCTTTTGTTTGATTAGGTTTTCTCATTTCGCGCGTTTTTTTTTTCAAATGTTTCATGACAAATTACCTGTCATTCGGCTCTTGCGATATTTTATTGAATTTTTTTTTAATATCGTCTGACCTGAAAGCCTCTTTTCTTACATCGTCTCCCTAAGATTAGCTTAACTCGAATTCCGCCTTTCTCATTTACTTTCCTCAAACATGAAAACGGTAAAGTCCATGTCTTTTACGCATCAACCGGCTGAATTTATGTGATATAAAAGCTCGCACCCACTCCAACAAATTTTTTTCCGGATCAAAAAGCTGTCACGATCGATTCGAACGTCCCTTCTTTTACAAACAATACCCAATTAGGTGTATACAGTGTGAATCCGGTCGGTCTTTCTCTCTTCCGTCCACGAGGCCGCCGTGTCGATCGAGATGAAGAATCGCCGCAAAAAGCACGGCCTCACCGCCGATGGCGACACCGAAGCTGCCTTCCAGATTCTCCTCTCGCATTAATCAAAGGCCTAATCCTCGAAAGGAGGCCGTGTTGTTGTCGGTTCGGTTTTATTTTGGCCGTTGTAATTAGTGGATTTTACAAGCGACCAACCTGAATTATGACGGCGTCTGCATTTTAAAACAACCTGTTAGTTCGCATCTGTCAGCGGGCTACCATTCCACAATAATAAATTATTATCCAATCAGGTAGTTGTAATGACAGGGCTCAGTTGGTATTATCGTTGTTTCCTGACAGGGATCATGCTGCTATACGCGCTCTCTTATCTCTATCAGCGTGTTTACAAGCTGTTATCTGCCTACACGGTGCAGGTTTGCATACACTGGAACGCCCACGATCGCCATCGTATCGGCCCCAAGAAGTGATTAAAATTGCATCACCGGTCGCGAAGTAATTGCACTCCCAAGGTCCATCGTTTCGCGGCTAATTGTTCCGAGTAGCGAGAGATTTGCGAGATTTTTTTCCAGATAGTCCCCGATAGCGACAGCGTTTCTGCCTAAATAATCCGGTAAACATAGACGCAATTAGCGTGTCGTGCATTTTTCGAGATTGTTATCGCGGATTTCGACGTGACACAGACATAAACTTGTTTTTTCATGTCTAATAGAACCGAGCGAGGGAATTTTGTCTGTTCGGCACGAAACGGGCGACATTTTGTGCTTATCGGGCCGGAGATCTGCATTACCGGCTGTATTGGTGGTTGCCTAACACGCATCACATTTTTAAAATGTCGTTGTTTGTGAAGCTGCAACCGACGATACGCGATGCATCATATTTTGTTTTTTAATTTTATCGTGTCGAGCGGTTCGTGTAACGCCGCCCCCGTAGGTTTATTCGAGTTGGAAAGTCGGCGACAGTTTCGATGTCGGTGCCGAATCCTGGGTCCGATAAGAAGTTGTGCATTATGGAGTTGGAAGTAGGAAGGAATGGCGGTTAATTTCCTTGGTCTGTTGTATAAATTAATAGTATTGGAGTGTATTTCATATCCATTACCGCAATTAAGTGCAAGTTGAGCCGATGTTGACTGTGCGACCTTTCCGGCTTGTGCACCTTGGTTATCGTCATAATTGAAATTCTAAACATCCAGAGAACCTTCCTATTAGTTTCAGAGGCCTTTGTATCTTTAATAATCAATTAAGTTCGGCGACGCTTATCTGTCTGGTTTATCTATGGACCGTTTAGCCCCAATAAATCTTGCATAGGTGTTGTATGCCTGGGAAATTAGCTGTTTATTATACAGTCCCTAAATCATTCCGGCGAATTAATCAACCCGCCCCGAAAGAATGAGGGCCGAAAGAGATCCAATTATAGAACAGATCGTGTTCCTGTCGATTTTAAACAACAGCCAAAAATACAGAACGCAACATTAATTTAATTCTGCGTCGAAAACGATTCCGAAATTAAATCTGGCATTGCACCCGTTTACTCGGGCATTTTATTTTTGCAATGGGTGACTGAAAGCAAAGCAATTAATTGTGTTATAAATTACTGTAGTGCAACCGCTTTGATCCGGATCGCTCAACCGGACTAATCCTTTACGTACCCGCGCTCGAACTACCAGCGAGTAACACTCCACTTCGATGGATTTCAGCATTTATTAGCGTGATTTGATGGAGTGGCTACGATTGCTGGAAAACTCCTGGCACTTAATTGCTTCGCTAATCGAGTTCCACAGATATTACAACGGAAGATGGACCGTCTGGGCGGAAAGGTGCAACCGGCGGGGCGGTCACCCTCGGCTAATGCAGGGGATGGACGAGAGAGCATCCCCGTGGCCTCTGCACCGTTGCAATCTGCACGTAATGAACGTGGCGTCCAGCGGCGTCCGCTTTGTGCTTTATTAGATGCACCGTCGCTGTCGCAGTTGCATTTCCTGACCACCCCGCGACGCTTTTATTAAAAAATTGCGACGGGGGACGAGCTCGAAAAGCCCGACAGACAAAAAAGAGAAGGGAAGTGTTAAAATCGAATAGATGAAAATTCATCCGGAAAAGTTCTTTTCGGTCGATTTCGGAAAACAGCCATCTAATTTCCGCGCCAACCCTTTGTCTGTTTACCCGACCGTCGGATATTTGACGTTGTCGGTGGCTAATAAAGATTTCATCGACATAAAGATCATTAGTCACCGACCGCCACAATGGAAGAAAGCGAGCCGAGTCTGTTTGCCCGGGGCGAAGGTAAAACGACCCTTCTGTAATGAATGACAGAAACATATGAAGCTCCCCGGAAGTGGCTCCGGTAATTTCCCGACGGTTGTATTTGTTATGTGATACCGGAGCTTTAATATCGCGTCACTAATTTCGTGACACCTGCAAACTCCCGAGACTTGATAAATCGTTGCCGCCGCTCAGATAACCGCCGCCACACGACGGGAATCGTCCGGGTTCGAGCGGCGGCGGACGCACTCTTTAATTATCAATCTTTCGAGCGTAAAAGATAATGCATAGTCGCTCTCATAACAGGGTGGCCGGTCGTAAAACAGGAAATCCAATTAAGGTTTTGTCGTGTACGACTGGGGACGGCACGAAACTAGGCGGCGGAAGAACGAGCGGCGCACAAGGGGGATGTGAATGGCGCGATTCGCGGGAAAAATGCGTAAAGAAATGCGGTGGAGTCGGCGGAGAACGACGACAAGGGGGCGAATTTTTGATGGACAGGTCTACGGTGGACCAGATGAGGCTGGCCGCAGCCCCCACTCATGTAATTATTATTCTGCCCACTCCCGTTGACTGCCATTCATCACATTCAGCAATTAACTTTCAAAACTCGCTGACCGTATAAATTAAAGAACATACACGATGACCACCTGATGCTGCGTGGTACGGACGGCGTGTTTTGCCCATAACGTCCTAGAACGAGAAATTTCAATTTACTTTTAATTAGGGGCTCGGTCTGGGAATTTTTTTCTAAACCGTATATCATCTGGTTTAATGGGACAGAAAATTGTTTTTCGGTCGTGTCCGTGTTATATTTCGGTCTGGTTTAAGAGGGGAGGCGAAGTAAAAAACCGAAAGTTTCTTGCTCAAAAACTCTTTTATTTCGTCACCCACGCACACCTGTCAGAGTAAAAACTGCACTCTTCAAACGTGCAAAGGACATCTTTGACCAAGTAACTCGTTGCTCGGTTTTGGTAGAAGTTTTTCCACTGGAAGATCTTTACCACGAGAACTGTGGTGTGTGATGGACTGTGGAGGAAGAACGAAGTACATGATGGTATCTAGAAGCGTTTTGTCAACTGGAGGACCCTTCTTTTTTGTCACCTAACTAATAACTACACTCAGAATCATGGGCGACCCCGCTTGGTGTCGTTGAAGTAAATATAATGGATTCCGAAAGAATGCACTTTGGTTTTGGCGTGACCAGATGCTTTTCCCTTGTCTTGAGGATTACGTAATACTGTTTCTTTTGACATTTCTGCCTTTACTCTAGGAGTTACGGTTTGGAGTGCCATATCATTATTTACCGCACATACGGCAGCAGCTGCAAAATAGTGTCTTGAACGTGCCCAAGTAATTTTACTGCTATGGCCATTCGGTTCTCCAGACCTAGCGTCTGCAGAACATCTATGGAATACACTAGATGTTCATAGACAGATCTCAGATTTAAGAAGCCTAGGATGAACAACACGTCTTGACGTGTATAAGAGTGTATAAGAAATCGTAGTGGTACCACTTGCTCTTGCCTGACCTGACCTGACCTGACCTGACCTGACCTGACCTAGTCGTTTTTCGGCGTCCCGCTGAGAAGCTCTATTTTCCCCACGCGTCAGTTAATTGTTGTCGGTCAGTTTTTGAAATGTGCACGTTCCGTTCTGCGACACGAAACTGATTTTTTTTTGTTTTCTTTGCAGGTCGCCATCGTAGACTTCACGAATCGATCTTATCATCGTCCGAAGACAACGGGGATGAGTCAGTAGATTGGATCGGCGTTCACGAGCTCCACATAAACTTTAACGTTTCGCGAGTCGTCTCCTCGGAACTTTTCCGGTTAACGCGATAGGGTTGTTTACAGCCGTGATTCGATAATAACGCCCCCGACAAACTATGAACTGTCCCCGAAGAGACTCCACGTGGTAAGAGAAGTTGTGCCGTGTTTCGCGATCAGGGTGCGGTATGCCGTGTTTATGTCGGTAGTGCAGGATGTCACCGAGTGCTAAAATGCTAGTGGTACTCACTGTGGGATTGTGTTTTCTTGGTCTCTCCACGGGAAATTCGAATGCAGATGCTGGTAAGTTACACAATTAACGATCCTTTAGGAGGGCAAACCCGGCCGAGACGACGATTACGGCGGTTTCCGCCGTCGCGACGGCGGAATCGCGACGTTCCCCGTGGAAACAGGGAACGAGGAGATTTCCTTCGGCAGGTACGCCGTGTTGCGGATTAAATTGCGATTTCGGCGGATATTTCGAGATGAGGATCGGGTTTCGACACCGGCGCGCAATATGCCGGGGATATTAGCGACGGGGGAGCGGACCGGGAGATCGTATCAGAATTTTGTGCACCTCGATGGGGTTAAAACTGATCTGTTTAAAAAAAAAATTACTAGCCGAAATAAATTCTATCGCAAAGCGGAGAATGAAGTGATAACGTGATGCAATAGGGGGGGGCTGGTGTACCGAAACAAAAATGTACGTGAAATAATCGTAAAAAGAACAAATGGAATAACGGTTTTTATCTACGACCATTAAATAATACGTTTATTCTTTACGTAACTATAGATACACATAAATTACACCCGTGACTTATTATAAGTCACTTGTGACTTATCATAAGTCACAGATCATAAAACTTTTGTAAGCTAAGTGTTTTATGAAAAAAAGTCGTACGTCGTAGATAAAACGTCGTTTTTAACTCGCGAATAATGCCTATAATCCACTCTGGTGATTAAAACACTCGCCTGCGGCCCGTTTTTTAACTTTCACCCTCGTGGATTATGATAGGCATTATTAGCTCGTGAAATAATATCCTATTATTCGCCGTGTAACATAAAAATATATTCGGGGTAAGAATAAATACTCCCTTATCACTGCAGATAAAGAAATTATGCTTTTGGGCATGACACACGAAGTTAGATACGAGTGTCACGATCACGAACCAGCAGTTTTTTATTGTCCGATGCCCCAGTTTTCCAAACTAACTTTATCTTTATTGTGAATTGCTGACCAGTGGCCAGTCTTAATTTATTAATGGGTTCTGTATATCTCTGGAAAGAAATGAATGGAAGTGATAAGTTCCAAATCGAAATCATGTTTATGTGGAGTTCCAAATTTATACACATTCAACCCTAATTGCTAATTGTATACGATTATATTCATATTTAAAAAAAGGGAACATTCTTGATTGCATTCAGCACTTTGTTTTATCACGATATGATGTAAGGGAGCTGTGCAGTAACGATAAATCTGTCGTGGTGTAGTGAGCTCGCCTCGCTTAGTTTCTGTCTGATCGCGGTTGTCTCACTCCCGTCGAATGTTTTTTTCCATGCTACAATCGTAAAAAGTAAAGATTAAGTTTTTGTTACCTTATGTTGCTTATAAATATGTACACGTAAGCTAATGCGGCCTCGATACCGTGCCTCGTGTTACTGTTACGAACCCTGCTAGTATCTAGTGGTGCACTATATGTCATCACTGATAATAACTAAAAGGCCGATTTCAAGTTGACTTGCGACGGTCGCAACTTGTTATTGTAACGGCGCAAAATTGCAACTTTGAGAAAGATGACGCATATTGGTAATTAATGTGTAGGGAAAAGATAGCTACACATTTGCGCTGCACCACCTATTTGCGACCATGACTTAAAATCGGGCCCCAAATGTTTTATTTTTCTAAAATCCGCAGAACCACAGCCTTTCTTTTGTTGTCGTTACGAAACAGCTTGGGTGAATTAGTAAGAATGATTTAAATTTTTTCACATTGTAATCTCATGTGATCATGCCTCATGCAGTCACGGAACGATGTCGGCGTGCAATAAACAATTTGTGTTTTTAAATCGTGCGTGAGTCAAACATGTAATTGCGAGCGTGCAATAAATTGCACGAAAACATTTACCATCTGCAAAAACAAAATACCATCACAGCGTCAAAGTAGAAAATTCCGAAAAATAAAGCAATCAAGCGATGCAACAAGATTAATGCCCCCGACAATATATTACTGGAATTAATTTTCTGCGGTCACACGGCTAGGCATTTGTCGGATTCGTTTAATCTCCGAGGCATTCCTGGTGATGATCGATGCGAGCGCGATTCAGTCGCACCGGACGGATTCGATGGGAGACAAATCGGGTCGGGTCGTGCAACATGTCATAGATGAGCACTCCTCGACATTTGTTCGAGGTCGCCGGAATCGAACGGCGTTCGCGACGATCTCTGGAATTGTTTATTAGGATTATTTCTGTTGTTATCCAACCGACCGTGACAAATCGCGTATTTACCGACCGTCAGATGTCGTTCCGATAATGCCGTACGTATAATATTCGAATAAAGAGGGAATTTCCTGTCATTTTTATTTCGCCAGCGATCGTCCCGGATAAGCAGATGTCTTGTCGAGATTCCACTCCGCGGCCAAATGAAGCGTTCGCCGATTCGAAAAACACGAATATTGTGCGATTTTACGACGAATCTTCCGCTCGGTCACTTTTTACGTTTAGGCGAATATTATGTCATCTGATGTGCCAATATCCCTGTCGATCGCACGTTAAACCTGATTATGCCCGGCCCATAAAGCTCGCAACCTGATCGTAAACGTCGCTTTTTTCACGACACAAAACGAGCCCTTCAATAGTTAATAAGTAGGAAGCCGGCCGGATTTGCACAGGACTCGAAATTGCTCGACGGTTCCGTTCTGGCGTAAATAAAGTTCCTCTCGATTGGGAAGTAAAATAATTTTTAATTAAATATTTACCCTCTCGGAATGAAGTGAAGGATGTCATTTAATTTTCTTTTCTCCCTTCGTCTTGTAAATATTTGATGGAAGGTTTAAGTAATTACGACGAAAAGTGTGGGCTCGGTGTTCTTCGATAACATTTTGTTAAATATTTAACGACGATGTCGTCTCGTTAATTACCGATGATTGTCTTGCGATTGCGATTTTTATCTCGTCGCCGACAACCGATGAAACTGATTTATCGTCGAACTCGATTACTTTTTAAAATCCGCAAACTACACTCTTCTTATGTGTTTTTAACAAAGTCTCGACGTAAATCCACCCGGTTGCTGCAATAAACTGCACTTCTTATCGGAACTTCGTTATTGTCGATAGTTTTATCTGACGGGAGCATTAAGGAAACAAGGTCCTGCGAGGGTAATTTATAAATTGGAAATTATCCGAACGAGGATTTTATTTAACAAATTGTTGCCCGGAAGCTTCCTTTTTGCAAATAAATGTTTTAGAGAGCAACTTCTTTTTACAAAGTGACAGGTACGGCTCGCTTTTGCCTGCAAGAATTTTTATAATTGGCTCGGTAATTGTGTTAAGAGAAAATTTTGAGAATATTATTTTTCCGGTGATCGCTTCAGGCGAAACCGAAGGAGGGCCGCGCTTTTAAAGCAACAAGTCAGGAGAGCTCTTTTGTTCTTCATTATTAAATCAAACAATTTCGGTATTAATAACTTTTTAACGAAATGAAAAAATAAACGCCTCAATAGAAGCCCCCGCACATTTTGCGAGGTATGTCCGAAATGGTATTTTTTTAAGCGTCACCTCGTCATCGAGAATTTATTAAATTTCTGTTTAACATTTTTTACACAAGCAAAGCGCTTCACGTTTGTTTTATGCGATAGAAAAAATATATTTGCCACGCTAATGGTGTAAATATTTGCAGTTTTTCTTTGCCGCGTGTGTGGTGATACTCAAAGTGATCAGGAAATATTTATTTAATAATAATTACTCACACATCAGTCGAGTCATTTTGAAAGTTTATGAGAAAGCATTTTTCTTTCTCATTTTTAATTGTTTTGAAATCATGTGTGTTAAAAAAATTGTCAAGTGATCAAATAGGCTATGCTTAAATTTGTTTCCTTAACTTTCGACGTAACTTCATTAGTTAATCAAACCGTAGATCGCATTTATTCAACGAACAAGCATTTGCTGTCAAGGCACACCAAATAAAAATAACCTGCGTTTGTAAAAGAGAGAAAACCACGGTCTGATTGACATTTTTTGAACGCTCGTTACATGCTAAAAGGTGCACATTTTCCTAAACAAGTACCAATCACTAAAAGCTCCTCGAAACAATCCTTAAAAAATCTGGGAAAAGATGAAGATTAGTTTAATTCTTTTATCTACGATCGTGTAAAAAAGTAGGCACTTTTTGCACTAAAAATCGTTGTCAAAGTTGACGTTTAGTGAACTGACGAATTCGTGCCATAAAACTTTTAGTGCACGCTTTTTTGGCACAGAACTGTCAGAATACAACAATACATACAATTTGTTGGAAACATTGTTTAGAAGTAGGTTGCTAAACGCCGTGGTTCTCAAACGACTTTGGCTATTCATAAAATATTGAATCAATAATATGTATGTAATTATTTTATACAAATTTATGTTGAAACATGAATGATGATCTCACGATCGTAGATAAAATGTTGTAAGACATACGTGTAAAAAGTTCCTTTGTTGCACTCACATCCTTTAAAATACTCCTTCGTACCTCGGTCGTATTTGAAACCCGTTCGTGCAATAAAGGATAACTTTTTACACTTATATCTTAATAACTATTATTGGTGTTGCAGTTTTGCATATCCGAATGAAAATAATAGAAATTGCAAAATGGTTTAAGATTTTTTTCCTATCTAGACTTTGCAACTCCCGCGGGTATGGGCCAGACGCGAATCGTTTGATCTGCAGGAACTCCGGCAAAGTTCTCGGATTTAGACTCTTTAGTTCATTTAGTTGAGAAAAGTGCAACGAAGATGGTCTGCGTGGCGGGACTTTTACCGGACCGCGTCACCTATCCCGCTTCCCGGAGTCTTTTCTCCGGAATCTCCGTCGTTCGGGAAGCCAGCCATTCCTATTTATTATTTTAATTCGCGAGCAATAAATCACTTGTTTTTATTGCACTTAGGAGTCCCGGGACAAAAACCGAATTTCGACCGTAGTAATTTATGGTCCGTCAAGTAGTTTGGAAGCAATAAAAATATTTCAGCAAGACACGACGATGATTGATCTTTTTGCCCGGATAGAGTTTAATCGTTGAACGGACGACGATCCGTTTCCCGACATTTTTCCCCTTAATTACTAGGGAAGACGTAATGATCTCTCGAACTGAGGGATAACACAAAGCAAACAGCGAGAGTCTCTAATTAACATCTTTTATCCGGCGAAATAAGTTGCTTCGGTTCTAGAAAAAAGGTTGAATTTGCTGGTCGTAAATGAAATCGCCCGGAACGAATTAATGATTTAAGAGTAAAGTCCCTTTAAGGATAAAAAAACAAACTTTTAATTACTGTAGACATAATTAAAAGGGGGCGCTGGCTCTCGGTCGAAGGTGAGCGGGGGAAAAAAGACATCTTCCGGTCATCGAGAGAAACCCCGGCTATCGTTCCGCTGACCGGAGCAAGACGTGAGCAGCACTCCAGACGCAAAAACAATCCATTGTATGATTATGGCATTAAAAGGGGCCTTCCACTAAATCACTAAATAAAAACCCCAAGAACGCGCCGGCCATTCCAATTCTTCGTGGTAATTGTGTTTGTATGTACGAAGAATTTATACGCCTCGATGGTCGCTAATGGCTTCAAAGCGAGAGACAATCTGTTGAAAATAATGAATGGAGAACCGGATCCGAGCACAGCCGCAGAATACAGAAGTGCACACCTGTCGCCATCTTGTCTCGTCGACGACGTCCCGACGTTCAGTTTGGAGGAGAGTTGTTTTAAAAGCTCCGAGCTTAATTTTGTGCGAGCTTATACAGGCCTATCGATTTTGCGGGAGGGAGTTTTCTTTGCGGCCGATTACATTGCTCCAACAATGAAGCTTTAAGGTCGTTTTCGGTGGCGAATTTTTATCTAATTTGCTGGCATAACTTTTTCGATTTGAAAAGTTTTTAGTGATTTCGAGTTGGTAATTTCCCAATTTCGTCACTACAAAAACTGAATATATTACATTTGGAAGTTTGATCGGGCGCGAACTGGCACACTTCCAGCCAACTAACTCCCTCGTTCGTTCCTTTTCTCCATCTCTCTCCCTGTGCGTGTGTGGGTGAGTGTGCCAAAACCCCAAACAGAACTAGGCGAGTCGAAAAACCGACGAATTATACGATCGAGTAGACGGCATAACTCGATGAATATTCATCCCCGTCGCTGATCAGATCCGAATCAAACGGCTCGACGCCTTCTTAGAATTTCAACAATGCGCCACGTTTTAAATTGGAAATAAGTCTCAGAAATAATTAAGAGAAGTTTAAATCTTCACGGACGAGGAGCGTGAGGAATGGGAGGCGGGAACGAAAAAAGAGGAGTTTTTCGCAACGAACTCGAGCGGACCTCGATGGAGTGATCGATCTTCGGATTATTTTCATTAGTGTTTTTCTTTTGCGAAGTGAAGCAGAGTAGAAAAGATGAATAAAATATTTTATGAAGTACACGTAGAAAGCAAGAGGTATTAATTTATCTATCTCTACATCTACAAAGTCATGGACACTAATCCGTTAGTGTCAACGGTGAGAAAGATTGAAGCATTTGAGATGTGGCTTTACAGATAACTACCATGGAGAGAGCATGTAACTAATGCTGAGATCCTTGGGATAATGTAAAAATAAAAAGAAATCCTCAACACAATCAAAACAAGAAAACTCAAAGATCTAGGCCACATCATGCGAAATAAAAAAATAAAAACAGATACAATTTCTTGCAGTGCACACTGCAAGGGAATGTAAAAGGAAAGAGAAGCGTCGGAAGGAGAAGAATTTCATGGCTGAAAAACTTAAGAACCTGGTTTTCCATGACAACCACAGGATTCTTCCGAACGGCTGTAAACAAAGTTAAATTAACCAATATGATCGCCAAAGTCTGGAACAGATAAGCACGCGAAGAAGAACATCTGCAAAAATGTTAAATTAAGTTGGTCCCAAATTTGAGCCTTGGTGCATCGGAATTGGTGATGAGTCAAGATTTAAACCAATTTAGCTTTGTTTGGGCCAGTACAAATGAAAAAAAACCTTTGGAAACTATATTTTTGACTAAAGATGAATCAAGGGTATCATTTCAGATATTGCTGGGTTCATTTTCATCTTTAGAAATCGATATTTCATGAACAGTCAACAGGCAGTCCATAGGGTGTACATGGCACGTGGCCACAAGAATAGAATTAGATAATCTATCCAAATTTGTACAAAAATCGGAGTTGCCAATTAAAAAAATGCCGATGACGGCTTTGCGCAGGAATGAAAAATGGAACGTCATCAAAAAATGTTTCTTTTAAAAAAATTAAATTGACATGTCCGAGTTCTTTTGGGTTTTGTTTTAAACGTGACTATCACCTTATAAGTCACACCAATTAATTTTGTTCGATACCTCCCTAGAAAGTGAGTCTGTATCCATAGTTACTAGTGGGTAACTTTCGCTCACGCATAATTGAAATCAGCTGCGCTTCGTGGACATTCGCGTGAACGAAAGCTTTACCTTACTCTCCGTACCGCACTGTAAATAACTATTCTGAACTGGTTAAATCTGAATATCGTGGAGTCATGAAATTTTTTAACTAGAGCTAAATGAGACAAAATAAACCTCTGTAAAAACCACAATTTGATTTTCATCTATTCCCAAATTTAAAAAAAAAATGCTCTTAATGACCCAAAACTGCAGCAAGAGAAATCAGACCCCCGGATCAAAAGTGAGATAAAAATAAAAAACTGAAGGTGTTAAAAAATGAAAATTATTTCAAAAAGAAAAAACTGCAGTCGTTTATTATCAGGTCAACTCTGCAAATGATTCTTGTACTGTAATGAGTATTATTAAACAGATATGTAAAAAAAATACATATACAATTTTGTTTATTTTTGTGGTTATTCAAAAATTATCATTACATATTGTCTTTGATGAAAGGCTTTGTAAATGGAGCAATTATCATAATTCGGAACATCGACATGCATTGTTTTTTGCGTGGAGAATTAAAGCAATTGACACACTCCATTTTTTATTGGTTCGTTATTTTTGCCCCGGCTAAAACAGCCCAGAGAAGACTCTTAATTCGATCAAATCTCTCACGTACCGTAAAGTTATCGGTCCACGTGCCTCCATCCCCCCAGAAGCCGCGATTATTACGCTGCACCGAGCTTTCCTTCTTTCCGATAATTCCCCTCGTCGAAAGCTTAATTTTCAGTTTTACAATCGGTCGAACGATTCCCAAGTCGCCGTAACCGCAACCACGTCCTGCTAGACAGAAACGGCAAAAAAAAATTTGCGACGTACAGGTGGATTCGTCGATTGCAATCTTTACGGCGGTCGTGAGGACCATAGCTGGATGCTGCATCCATATGCAATGGAGATTGTCGAAGCACGCGCACGTTGCAAAAAAAGATCGGAACGTCGACAGATCCGTCGATAAGGAAAAACCGCAGGACACCTGCCGTAGTCGTAGTCGCAACTTTTTACAACTCACGATTTTCGGAATGCCGAAAGTTTTCGATTCGCAGTTGTTTTCATCGGGTTGCACTCCGAAATTAAGAAAGTTTGATTAGTTGGGCGTGTAAACGCGACTTTACCGAGTTAATTGCAATTCCTGACGTGGTGCAATTCGAACGCGCCACGAGGGAGGAGTTTTTCGCCGGCCGTATATGGAGGCGGTTATTATTTGCTCCCCGTTATTATGATTCGGCGGTCTTGTACTTATACGGAGGGCAATTGGAAGTTCCAGTGGTAATTAAAAGTGCCGTTAGCGGACGTTGAACGGGAGGTCTATACCAAGTGGGGGGATATCGAATTTTGTTCTGTAGACTGCCGCACTATTTTTGGGAAGATTTGTGGTAAATCTGGAAACCGTTTTGACGGGTTCGGTGAGCGCCTAAAGTTGGGAGCGGGAGGGAAAAATACTGCGGCGAGCTTCGGGACTCTTGCGAAACAAATAGTCCAATTTAATGGTCCGTGTCGGTCGCATTAAAAACAATTGTCCGTGCAATGTTTAAAACCTGGGCGGTGTTTATTGCGAATTTGGCGGAGGCGGAAGGTCGACGGGCGTAGGATCGGAGGCGGCGACGGCACGCGAACGCATCCTGCCGTGAAGGAATCAGGATTAGCATAGTGACCGCACTACAGCCCTAGCAACAGGTCTCACTTATGTGCGGGTGTGCGTGTGTTGTACGTTTCCACACGACACACCTTCCGCACGCAAAACTTAACCGAGGCTCCCAGAAGGGCCGAATTACCGACGGCAGACACTTCAAAGGGCCCCGGAATTTTAGGCATTTATTAATTCAATTAGCGAGACTTTATATACTTCGGATGCCACACGAGGTGTCAAAACTTTGGGGCAAAGCCGGCTCCTGCATTATTGCGAAATTCGAACGACAAAAGAGTCATTCCACGGCAAAAATTCGGAGTAAATTAACATTTGTGCGGGGGAAATTGCGCGTAACGTAATTTTATCCTTTTAAGGGTATGATTCCTTTGTAAATAATACCGACAGTTGAATACTACGAGTACAACAAACTAGATTTTGCCTTTTTCGCCGCGTCATTGCAATAAAGTTGGCGCTTTTATTATCCCGATTTAGTGGTCGCAGATGAATCCGAACATGGAAAGCAAGATGACCGAGTTTTTGCGCGACGTTTAGTCCAGTGAACTAGGTAATTAGGCTTTTTCGGACAAGTCCTAGATTTCTTGTTTGTATGCTCGAAAAGTTCAAGCGTGTATTTGTGAACGCGTGATGTATACTACACTTTCACTTGTGCGAAAAAGTGACTAATTGGGACAACGGTCAGCTGACCTACGCGAGATGTAGACAAAAGAACAACAGCATCGGTGGTTCAGTGGTAGAATGCTCGCCTGCCACGCGGGCGGCCCGGGTTCGATTCCCGGCCGATGCAACACTTTTTTTTCGACGTCTTTCGCACCCCCTGTCAATAACATCACTTTTCCGTTAAAAAGCAACGAAGCGGCGGCGGCGGCGTCGTGAACAAGTCGAAATAAAAATAAAACTGCACCGTCCTTTTCTGGAATTATCTTTATCTGGTGGCAAGTCGACGTAATAAACCCCGTCATTACCCCTGTTGGCAGCGACGTAAATGCTCCCACTCTTGAAGTTGCCATTTATCAGTGCCCTTCCGCTTACAATTGTCACTCGCAGGCTATGTTTCCGGGTATTACTAAGTTGTATCCGTTGTTTCGTCGAGTCCCACGCCGTGCTTTGAGGTCGAGTGCGCCGAGCTTTATTTGCCGACTTGGAGGCGATTCTTTGAAATTCGAACCGGAGTCGGTCGCTTTCGCCGACACAGGGAAGAGTTGCATTTAATTGTGACGAGGAGCGATTTTCGTCCTTGTGTCGGCAGGACTCTTCCGGGGATCCGATAATTTGGTGGTGCAGCAACGAAAGAGGATCGGTCATCGCATCGGTTCGAAAAGTGGCGTCGACGATTGCCGGAGCTGTGGCAGCGCGAGCTGTCACCGGAACAATACATCTCCGGAATATTAAAAGAATATAAATTTGAAAAAGTTGGCTGGTTTTAATTTGAAAGTTAGGGGCATCCGCCGGATCGGCCGCGTTCGATTTTCAATTAGCTTCTTTGCAAGTTTAGTGTCGGGGGAGAAGTTTCTGTTTGTGGTGGAGCTAATTTACGCCCCATCAACAAAAAAAAAAGATAGATTGCGAAAGTGTGGGTGCATCGAGAAAGATGAGAAATTAGGTCGCTTTGTTCGACACGCACGAGTGTGTGATTCCGGGCGATAACTCTCCCGGAGTGGACCCCCTATTTTTGGTTATTACCGTTGCCGTTTCTATTTATTTCTGTTTGTCGAGGCAAACAGTAGACGGCGTCGAATTGTTTGTTCGCTGGTTATTTTTGCGGCAGTTCGCTCACACCAACTTAAATTAGTTTCGTCTTAACGAGTTGCCGACGTTTTTCCTCGTCCACACTTCTTTAAAACGAAGACGATTCTTTCGGGGGTCGTAGCCGAACGGTGTATCAAATGTGCGAATTTTCGATAGAATCTTTGCACGTTATACGGGACGCTGTTACCGTATTCCACTCGCCTAATCGGCCATATTGTTTCTTGCTACTGTTCCAGCTGAAGGTTGTATTCATAAGCAAATCTCACCCTTGGGTATTAGAACAACTCTGTTTAGATACAGTATGGAGCGCCCCGCTTTGCATAAATACAACTTTTAATTAGGAGGTTAATTTTGTAGGGAACTATTCGGGGGCACGGATGAAACCCCACTGATCTAGATATTTATATGGCGGTTTTAATTTTTTTTGGATATTTTCGTCGAGTTGTGGCGGATGAAAAAGATTAACTGGGGCAGTTGTGGTTGAGTGCAGTCGCATGATAACAAATACAGTACGTATTATTGTGAAGTTAAACCTTTCATAACTTACACCGGAAGCAGTCGTTTGTGTTAAACGGTGAGCTTAGTTTTAATGTCTTGCAGCGGCTTTCCCGTGAACAAATGGGACGGTTTTGAATGGATAACGCTGCAAACAACGATGCAAAAACGGTTATTTTAAAATTGTTTTCAATTTACAGATTCCAAATCCTAAAGTACTCAAATACAATTTTTTTATTGGCGTACTCAAGTCTTTTCCAAGTTTTATGCAAAATTTTATTTACAGCACATTTTACCAGTTAACTGTTTAAAAACGATATACATAAAACATCAGGTGATATTAAAATCTCAACGTTTCAATTATTGGAAAAAAAATACCGTTCGCTTTAATGCCAAGTGTTTTTTAAATTAAAAAAATAAGTAAAAGCTTGTTTCCAGAAATAAATATGAATAAAATCCATTTGCTGTACGGACGGTAAAAAAAAATCAGTTGCTTTCCAATACCGTAAGACGTCTTCTTGGCATGGACTCCATTAGAGAGAACCAAGCATCTTTCAAACTCGCAAATACATAGTTTCTTTACTTTGAAAACTTTTTCTTTTCTTTCTTATTTTAATAATTTGTCTGGCGTTCTTTGTGGTAAGTTCCACATAATAATGGCAATAATCTGATAACTGAACTTTTTCTAATATGGATTTCTACTTGATCTGATCCACTGTAGTAGTCGTACCGTGCGATCGAAAATAAAAAAAATCGAGATGGCCATGATTAATACACTTCAGTTGGCAGCACGTAAACATTTAATTCAAATGTCATTACAATGGTAATTGTCATTATTAATTATTGACTATTAAAATTTGCTATTACAATATGGTCACTTTAGAGCAACAAATTTTCATTGTCCAGTGTTTCTTCAGCAACGGAGAAAGACTTGGTCCTATTCGACACCTCGAGTTTTTGAGGAATTTCAACAAAAGTTTCCGGACTTTCAAGGCACTTAACCAACAACTTGCCCAGAAAGTCTACAAATGCGTAAACATGTTTTTGGAAACAGGTAGTGTTCTGCGCAAAAAAGGCAGTAGACGACCCACAAAAAAATCAGCTGAAAATATTGAAGAGGGTGAACAAAGAATTATTGCAGAGATTAACCCAAGAAACTAACCTATCATTTGGTACAGTTCAGCTTATCCTTAAAAAAGATTTCCTTTTTTTTCTATCGTGTGTCTGTTATGCATGAAATTACCCCTTGACAATAAGAGCCCCCACAACCGACAGCAACCTCTCTGGATAATATTGATCTATCGATGATCGTTGGATCTTGGATCGATTTATAAGCAAACGGCGTGCGCGTGCTCCGTGCTCACCGTTGACGTTAAATAAAGGTGCGGGAGTTTTAAATTTCATTGTTTCATTACACTAGCTGAGGAAATTCTTTTACAACCGACAGGTCGTACAAAATTCTTTATGAAAATCAAGATTTCAACATTCTCAAAATCACTAACCTAACTTTTAAGACTGACATCAGGTAATAGAAATCTTAACGAATTGCCAACTGAATTTTTGGTCAGCGCCTACTCTAATATATTTTTTTCGATCTCACCGGTACAACTCTACACCATGGTAGAGACAACAATATGGAGCTTTATGGAGCAATATGCTCTTTATATTTTCGATTAGCTTATGTTAAGGTATAGGAAGGGGCCTACTGAGACTCATGACGGTTTCTAGTTCTGGTTTATGATAGTACTCGTAGTTAGAGTCGTAGTAGCTGTACCTCTGTCAAGTATCCTTGACAATGTTCTGGAGAAGTAGAACAGGATCCGAAAATGAAGGAAGAGAGTGGGCCATTTGAAAGAAATTTTTGTTTCAATTTGGAGAATTTGGGGACGAGTTTTAGGGGGGTCCCATCCAGGATGGGATATTTGGAGGAGAGGAGCTGTGAAGGATGTTCCTTGCAAGTGTATACTGGAGTTTTTGTTGGAAAATGCGGAGGCGGAATTTAATGGCAACGGTGAGATATTTTTTGGATCTGGATTCTTCTTAAACAAGTGACTCGCGGAAAAGCTGTATACTTTCAGAGTGATCTTAGATGTGTTGATTTTTTGACTTTATTTTTGATAATATCTATGTATTTTTTAATGCGGTCCTGTCGCACTCGTAATTTTCTCTCGTTGTTGGTCTAATTCGGTTTGCGATTATATTTCTGAACCAGTGACGCGATAATTATCTTAATGAAATTGAATCAGTTAGTGTGGTTAATTAGATTTAAAATTACGGTGAGTCTCGCCTTATCGCGATTGCACACTCGTGCGAGTGCATAATTCTCGTGTTCTTCCGGATGTAGTTGTTCAGGGTGGTCCCGAGGAGCGTGTTGATTTCGAAGGTGAAAATTTGTTGTCCGCGGCCAAGTCAATAAACAGACAAACTCGTTAAGCTTCACGGAAAATTAAACCTTCACGAGTTAATCTCTAGACAAACATGAAAGGGCCTTTTTTCTATTAATCTTGTCGCACACGTCGCCAACTTTCGATTAACGACTCGCCGTCGATCCGGGAACCATTCATTCCGTTAAGTCGAGATTGATTCCGTGGGACCCTTCTCCTCTTTAATGTATTCATGTAAAAACCCCCGGTCGGCCTTTTATGCGACACCACTCCGGACTAATTTATTTTTCAATCGAATTAAACCCAAACAAAACTTCATATCCTGTTACAACGGCGTCCCGGTTAATAACGAGATGCGCTCCTGGAAAACGCCCATTGTTCGAATCGACTCAATTATATTTGCACGTTTTCTTTGTGCGCGGTTCAACCGTCCGTTCCGGGCCTGATAAAACGTTTAATTTTTGAAAAGGGCCACGAGAGCGTTTCGTGTTTTTTCGGTGCAGTGTTTTTGTTCGAACGACACGGGTTTGGAGCGTGTTTTATGAGTGTATCTGGGAGTAGAGGTTGAAAAAACACGTTAAGTTTCCCCCGGTAGGAAGGTAATTATTTATCTCGCAAATTGACTGGCTCCACAAGTTTTTTTGCTTGGCAACAAAGCGAGGCGAAAAATAATATTGCTCCAATGGCGACGGAGTTCGAACACGCTCGGGAGTTGGAGAGACAAACTTTCCAACGACGAAACGTTAAATTCAATATTTCAGAAAGTCGGAGGTGGGCTGGCGATTATTCGACCAAGTTATTTAACGTGGTGGTGGGCTTCGTCGAGGAGGATGGGGTCGATAAGTGGAGCGGCGAGGGGCCCCTTGTTTTGTTGTCGAAGAGAGGGATCGTTTGATGACCCAAAGTTGTTCGCAAATTATCCGAGACTTCGGGAGTAAACCTTAACTCCGTGGAAAGAGGTTATAAACCACTTAGCTACTTTGCATAAATTTATCACTGTTTATGTTCGATGGAGGCGTTCGGGGGCCCCGTATCGGATTCTTCCCGCGCAGCTCTTTTGTAGGATTAACGAGGGGAAATGGGGAACAGCGAGTGCGGTTTCTGCGCTCCAGACTTGGGGAGTCGCGCCGACCTTTACGTCTTAAGTCTGGTGAAGACGTGGGGGAGGGATGGCGAATTTGGGAAACAATTATGCCTCGCCGGCGACATCCACCGTAACATTTAATTAAGACCGGACCGTAGACAAACTGCATAACGTTTTTTAATTAAATTCAATTAGGAAGTTTAATGGAGTGTTTGACTTAATCAAGGAGAGCGCTTCCCCTTGTCATCTTGCCGGCAACCTGGGAGAAGGGCAAAACAACAACGACCGTCCCCAGCGCGGCGGCGGCGGCTTTTCATCATGAGAAGAATTATTTCCATTTTACATTGACCACAGCTGCTGCCACTTTCAGCAAACATCAGATTGAATTTCTTTCTTTTCTTTGCGCACGAAACCGAAATAAACTCACAACTCTAATCTCGTTTTGAGATTTCCCATTGTTGATCTAACAAACGATTACATGTCATGCTGCGTCCCTGAAAGGAACCTGACCACGACCGCCGATGAAAATCCCCGACAACAATGCGGAAAAATGACACGTTTTCCGACGGTGCGACGGCGAGTTCTCCCAACGCCGTTATTTGTTTAATTAAACCGGGCCGCCCCCGTCTCGATTATTGTCCCGCCCCCGGGACCCGCTCGATTTGCATCCGGATCCCGGGGGTTGCCGAAGGTGAGGACCAAGTGGCAATCTGATACTCGGGCTGTCCGTCAGACGTCTGCTAATGACTCGCAGTCATCGTCGGGGGTTAACCCTTCTGGGAATCTCGAATTACGTGCTTCACTTTTTAGATTATCCAGGGGTGGCAACTGAACGGAGGGGCGAGCGAGATGGACTCGTTATCGCGACCCTCTTCGCGGATCTTCCATAACGTAATGTGATGGCTGCAAACAAAACTCGATTGTACACATGCAATTAACTAAGCGTCTGCAAACAGAGGGGTTATGCAAATTTTGCGCCCCACCACCGGGAGGTAGGGTCCCCCAAAAAAATTTTATGGGACGTACTGCTTAGTGAAGACATCAAGATCAATTGTCGCTTCAAGGATCTGTACAATCTTGAGCTGTCGATAGCAAGAGCGATAAAAGTAGAATTGAGAAAGGGAATTTCAGTTTACAAGGATTTGGAAGTAGCGTTCTCCCCTAAATAATATTTCCAGGAGGTTTTAATTATTTTTTGGCTTTCGTCGTTTTTATTCGGATCTGTTTATGGTTACCGCTGTTTCGCATTGGCGACAACGGGAGAATAAAAAAAAATGTTACGAACACGTACTGGAATGTGGGTTATCATTCGTCTACCCTATACTCATTTCTATACGAGTCAGAGATCTTTCTTTTAGTGATTCACTGGAACAGATGGGTAAACCCAAGCCAATTCCAAATATTTCTTCAACGCAAGGACAACTACTTTAATTAACTTGTTTCAATTATTTTCTACTTATCATATTTTTTCCCATTAAAAGAAATATATATTAGAATGCCGTTCGGAATGAAGAATGCACCCGGAACATTGCATTCGTTTCTCGTTTAACGACTGGCATCACGTAAACACTCCCTCTTTTTGTACGACGTCTTCGCCGATGCAAAGAGCTTAACGGTTTGTGGAAGGTGCGAATGGTGAATTGTTTTTTTCTGCGAGGTCAACGGGACAGGTGCGCTCGAGCATCCCGTGTTTGTTTCCACGTGTGCCGTCGAAAGGGAGCATTTTTCGTGTGACGTAAAAAATGAGGTGTCATCCGCAAACTCCCGTTGATGGAAAGAAGATATTTCTTTCATCCTTTCGGCACGGCGATATGGAAATTGGTTTGAATATCAGACGAAATAGCATCATCTTCCGAAATTCTTCGTCATTTATATGTTTTATACGAGATACACACAATAAATAATCTCATTTGTTCGGTAAACGTACTAAGATACGGAGCGGAGGTGTTGGCGATAAAGTAAATAAAAGTGCACGCAAACATATTTATCTTCGTTCTCGCTCCGCAGACAATTTATTTTAACACGAAAAATATCAAGGAGTGTCTATTATTCCATTAACCTGATTCTCCCGACCATTTTCATAACTGAATAAAAATTCCGCGGAGCACTTTGGAATACAAATTAAAGAATACTCGCCTGAATACAGCAAAGAGATTATTTCAAAGATTTCCCTTATCCGTTTAGGCGAAATTGAAATGGAAATTTTTAATGAAATCTTTAACTGATTATTGCAATTTTCTACCGAGGGACTTTTCCTCTCGACGAACGTCCTACTTCGCGTCCGATCCGTTCGTTATTTGTCTCGTATTAATAACAGATTGCGAGGTCCTTCGGAAATCCCCAAATTATATGTTACTTGTCACGAGTTTAATTCCTGGACGTACCTAATCCTCTTTACAAATTCGCAAAGCTCATGACTGCGCAAAACATATAACTTGAAATTCTATTTGTGGATTAAGTTCTTAAAGTCCGTATAAATAATTTCTTTTGTGTATTTAAGCTTTAAACGGGGACTCCCATCACACAGACAAAGAGTAGCTAATTACACTACATTTCCCCGGGCAAATTTTCCCTCCAGTTGCGACTTTATTTAATCTACTTTGCTCTCATATGCAAAAATTGAACCTCAAACTTTCCCGGACGTTTTCTACCCTTCGAGCGGTTTTTTCTTCGGACGAATAACTACCCCGGCTTACGTATTTTCGTTCCGCAACTTCTCTCTTCGTCACAAACATCCCCATCCCTTTCAGCCAAGAAAAAAAACATCTCCGGGGCTGATCCCGGCTAGCTCCACCCAACATTTGACACTTGCATGCCCATATTACAAGATCAAAGCTAAACGCTAATGCCGTTCGTGACGAAATTTAACGCGGTGATTCGAGGGCGGGAGGATGGAGGTGGAATTGTGACTGCTAGGAAAACAGGAAACAAAAAGTTCTTGAACTTGTGGGGCGTAGTGGTTCGATACAAAAACAGCAAAAGCACTTTTTCTGAAGAAATTTGTTATTTCGGGGGAATAACAGGGGTCCACGACTGGATCCTTGCGGTACACAAGTCAAAGAAATGGAAGGGTTTGAATGAAAATCGAGGTGTTTTGTACACTCTTTAGTACAGCTGTACAAGATCCTAGGGGTCATCCTCTACGGAATGGTGGATTTGGTGAAATGATTTTATTTCCGAGTTGAAAGTCTCCCCGTCTGTTCGTCGTTCGCCCCCGTCGCATTTTTGTTTTTGATCCGTCGCGACTTGCCCTCTGCGCCCTCCGTTAAATGAATTTCTCCCGTGATTGAAGAGTTTTGTTCCGCGGATCAAATGACTGTCAGCACGTCAGAATGGGAGCCGCAAAGCGGATCAACACAAAGTCCTTGTTTCCATTGTTGCGCCTCGGGAGTGTGTCACATGATCCCGGCCCCGGAATAAATCTATACGTTGCGGTTGAGAATTGACCGAGCCCGGGGTGTTAGTTTGGCATTCACGGCGGACCGAGAGATCCTCTTAGAGCTCGGGGGCTTTGCACATCAGACGCCCCGAAATGTAATCGCCACATTGTCGAGTCGACGGCGAACGCCACCGTCGTGATTGTATCGGTCCTGGCAAGGACAATCCTTTAAAACCGGCGAGCGCGGAAGACACCGCCGAGGGAAAAAGATGGCAGAAGGTGGGACGTCACGAGGGATCTCGACATTATTGCCAAGGGGAGGAGGAAAAAACTGCAATGTCTTTCTGAATATAGCAAAGGGCAAACTATGCGCTCTAAAAGTGACGCTTGTTACGCCACGCGATCATATTTCCTTTGATATTTTAATACGAGTCGTGGTGCACCGAACCCGACAACAGGGCCGTACTAGTCGACGCAACAGCAAAATTTCAACACCAGTTGTCGGAGTGTCATCGTGAAGCGTCGAAAGGTTTCCATCTGGCCGGAAGGCGAGTCAACTCTTTTTCGTTTTGCAATGGCGCGGCATCGACGATCCCCGATCGCGAGAGTGGCTGAAGACAAACCGCCGGCAACTTAATTAAATTCATTAATTAAACGTCACGAGGGCCAAAAGCGCGCCATAAAATACCGTCAATTACCCAACATTCACCTGTCTATCAAACCATCGAGGGGCGCCGGTCGCCCGCGGAGGGTAACATAATAACACATCCGAGAATGAACCATTAGCAGGAAAATCCATATTTCCCGGTCTTATTTGGCAGCTTCCGAGAGATACGAGGGAGAACGTTTCTCTCCTCGCTGTATATAACAATCGTCCGACATCCGACTCCTCGATCTTCGACATCGCGTGCTGCGGGCAAGGATATGAATCAGCCAGTCGGGAGCTATTAATTAGGGACAATCCTGGAGGATCGACGGTGAAAAATCGCGCCAGCTGAACAACAATCATTTCGACGGGGTGACGTGCACGCTGCTACTGCCGCCGAAGGCAAAAACTTGACGATTAAATTGTCATTTTCGCTCGAGCTTCGACGGCGGCTTCCGCGACGGTTTTGTATCGCGCTCAAATTTCACACTAAATTTATCACCGTACAAGCGAAATTCACTTACATGCGGTGCTGAACCTGGATGTCAATGCTATTACGTGGCAGGTGTGCTATAATGTCGTTTACTACCGGATCCGGTTAATTTCACTCAAATGCAAACTGTCGCCTGCACTGTCTGCCCGAGGCCAGAAAATTTCCCATAAAAACCAACGATCCAACTATTTTGTCGGAATCCTGAGTGCTCCAACACGATTTCGTAGATTTGTCCCCGGAAGAGTAAGTACTCTGTTCAACAAGATGACGGAGGATCTCACACATGTCAACATCTATGATGTTGTTTCCGCGTGTAAAAGAACACTAGCCAACAAACGCACTACTCTAAGAAGTTCTCTAGCAGCTTGAGTCAACTAACAATAGCTATTTTCAATACAAGTGAGCAAAATAGTGCATTTAATCACGAGTACGGAAGTTGGGCGTCTGAGCCGAAGGCGAGGACTCAAACGGTACGAGTGATTAAATGCATGTTTGCTCATGCGTGTTGAATCTGATTTTTTCCATGATCATAAAATATAGTCGCGGAGTTGAAATTTTGGGCAGCATTTTTTTGTTACTTTCATCGCTTTCACCTGCTGCCTATCTCTTATTATGCCCCAAAATCATTATTTTTTTAATGTAAATAAATCAAAACGACAAAATCATGACAAGAGTAAAAAATGAGGTTATATTAACGTAAACTGTACATACCTACCTATCATTATCTATCTGCATCACTATTTTTCATAACTGTTAAAATCCCTGAAACAATAATTTCTACAAAATTAGCCCAACAAGGAACTCACGAAAACAGTTTTTCACAACATCACAACAAAACGTGGATCAACAAAATTCCAAACAAAAGAGGTTATGTTGTTAGGCGTTGCGTGTTTGTGATTGGTTTACTGATTTTAGTTTAATCAGAGATACCAACACATAATGCATTTTTCCAGAAGTTTACTCCAAGCAATTTCACGTTTTTTTCGTCAATTGAAATCTAAATAATAGGTTAAAAATTTAAATAAGTCATAAGACAAGCTTTAGTTATTAATATTCAGAAAGTATTTTAAAAACAGATTAAAAAAACTTTCAGTACAACATATTTGGCGCCCTCGCAAAACATTCACTTTGCTCACTAGTGAGAAAAATATTTTTTTCTCACTAGTGATTCAATTGCTATCTTTGCTCACTATTTTCAGTGAGCAAAGACCACTGAAATTCAATGATCATGGAAAAAATTATCATTCACTTGCGTGATTGGAACCGTAGAATTCTCTGGATCTTGCTTTCAACCAACTTTAACATCCGATTTTTCATCGAAAGGACCTATTTAGCATGTTCGTTTTTTGTTTGTGCTGCTAGTCCTACGCGAGTTCAAGTTTCTTTTCTTAAAGGATTGAAAAGGCATCCGATGCAGTTCTGGATTCCTATCAAAAAGAAGAGTTCAGTTTTGTCGTAGTTTCTTGTAGAATGTCGACGTTCTGCTCCAGCTTTTTATGGGTTTTCTTTGCAAGACATGAATATTGCTCGTCTACTTTCCCCAGGGAGAGGTCTCGACGACAGAACGAGAACTGGAAACCTTGCAGCAATACTTCTTTTAATGGAAACTAAGATATGGCCAGGACACTGTTGCTGAGTCGTATAATCAGCCACTTAGAACCAAGCAAAGTGTTCTTCGAGTTATGCACCCCTCCGGCATTCTATTTATTGCATTATTAATAACGTTCCTGAGACACGTTCTTATCCAGAGACGGCGAGATCTGTCGGAATTCGTGCCATTTGTAGTAGTTGCTAGCATTCAATTAATTTCAAAGATCATCAGACCGGAAGCCAACTCCCATGTCGAGATCCAGCAAAGTGAAACCCTCGATGGTCGGTTTCGTCTGATGCAGATTTTTTTTTTATTTTGGTCGTTTGCAGGTGTTTTGGAAAATTGCCTCGGCCCTCGGCTATTAATCTTCGATCCCGCGTCGAGATCATGTTGGCTTTCCTCCCGGCAAAAAAAATTAATAAACGCCACAGCGGGGGGACCGTAATGAATGCGACCTGAGCAGGGGTCCCCCGCGGCTGATCCAGCTTCGGCTCGGCTGCAACTAAAAATGATCACCCTTTTCGCAAATGTTAAGGCCCATCTCGGATGCAGCGCTAATTCCCGACATGAATCACCGAAAATCGCCGACAAGTAATCCTCTAATGGGCCCATAATGGGCGCTTTTCGGTTCGAGCGTGCCCGATATGGGGCTAATCGTAGACGGTGGATGTGCCAGTCTGCAAACGTGGACGGCATTATAGGTGCGGTTTCGAATGGTCGTTTGCTTTTCTGACTACGCCATTGTTACGGCGATTCAGGACAACAAAGCAACCGTCCGGGGGCGGCTCGTCGACGACTCGGCGACATCTGCTACAAAGGCCGAGATTGCTCCTTTGATGATGCACGCAGTGATGGATTCGTTTTAGGGTAAATTACGTCGCGGTAAAGAGTCCGGTCGGATCGAGTCCCGGAATAAATTTCCAGAAGTGCGTTCAACAACAGTTTCTTTGTAAAAGTCGAGGGTGGCAGATTAGGCTGGGGAGAAAAAATATTTTTTTTCGGTCCCGCTCCCCTTTCTTGCTGCCGATTCATCAAAAATAATCTCCAACTTGTATTAACCTGTCTGCACCCTTTCGCGTTCGTCAATGAAGATTTCTGCCCTCCCGACCGGATTAATGTAATCGGAATCTGGGGAATCACGCATGCATGAAATATTAATATTAATAATATTTGAACGGATCCCTCTCCCGGCAAATAAATACAGGAGCGCGCTACGAACAAAGCCTTTCAAAGGTTTCTCCACTTCTGCTACCATTGTGGTATGTCACTCACCCAAAATAAATGGATGCTGCTGAGGAGGGTTTGGCATTATGTTAAGAGGACACGTGTGTAATCAACCCGCTAAGTGATATTGGTTGCCGGCCGAGGGTGGTACAGAAAAGCGATGCGAAGCGGCAGCACATATGTTTAATTTGTTCAATTATGCGGAAATTTGCGGGTCCGAATCCGGCCACTCGAGGAGGGTGGGTTTTGAACGATAGCAATACGAGAATTTTCACGAAAAGGAAAGAAATTGCGGTCTAGACTTTTCAAAACCGTCCGGTTCAAAAAATTCTCCTGTCGTGTTCGTATTTTTTAGGTTTCGCATCGTCTTGTACACGTAAAAAAATCTAGGTTTAATGATGTTGTTTTAAAAATAATAAAATATAATGTCATGTAAAAAGTGGGCGTACAACAAAATAAATGGTAATAAAAAAAATTCAAAGGGATTACCAGTTACTTGATAGAAATACACCCTTAATGACAGATAAATGCGGTCTCGATGTCTCGAATCCGAATTCAGACCTGTGTCGCGAATGGAGGTGATGTCACCGAGTCTCGTGGAAGGACCTCGTTTAGAGAAACTCCGTAAGGATCGATCAAATAAAGAAAGACGAGGCGCTACACAGAATTAGTTAACAATAAAATCAGTTGTTATTATTTTTACAAAGTGTCTTTAGAAGTCGTACCCAATCAGAAAACGTTAAATGATAATAACATTTTTCAAAAGATGTCGATTTGAAGAAACTAAGCAGTGTCGGATCTAGACGGAATCCTTGTGGTATGCCGGAAGTAGGAGTACAGTAGAATACATGTAGAGTTGCCAACTTGCTCATAGACGATCTAGCCTTCTCGACAGAAGGAAATTAATCATGTAATGATCGTTCGTTATTCGGTGCCGAATTTGTGCAGTTTTGCAGAGGAGACGGCGAAGTTTTAATATTTGGCGTCGCGATGGAAGTCGTAAGGGGTTGAAAAGGTCTTAATTCGGGTGAGGGTTGCCCGCACGCACGCCACCCACCCCGTCCGAAATCCGGTCGACTAGTTTGATTGAAGTAAAACACACGTTTAGATGGGAGATAGTCGAACTGAGCTACATTTATTGCATTCGGAGGGTGTTTCGCACCCCGAACCGAAACTAAAGCGACTCTCAGGGAAAATGAAACGCAATAAATTAATTAGGGTCTATATACCGACGTGCCAAATAGAATTAGGGTAGAGACCCCGTGTTTCGTTCGCAGCACGAAAGAGGACCCGAGCGCGACTCCTCTGAATGGAGACCCTCAATGGTCTGATTGCATGGGGCGTAATTGTTGTTTCGTTTTTGTTCCGCCCGATGGAAATGGAACTTTCTTTGACTAATGGTTTGCCTTAAACGATCGTTACGACAGTAACGAGGGCTCGCAATTATCGCCCGGAGAAGAAAACAAAACGCTCCCGTTTCGACCGAGATAATCGATCGCCTCTTTATCTTTGCAGGTGAATGTCGGACGGCCTTGGGGATGGAGGAGGGTCGCATCCCCGACCACGCCATCTCGGCCAGTTCCTCATACGAAGCCAAATCCGTGGGACCCCAGAATGCCAGGTGAGTGCCGTCCTGTTTCTTTGTACCGAATCGAATCACTCGCGACTAATTGATTCGGTTTGGATTCTTCTTTGGTTTCACCCGAAAGCGCTGAATCGCAAGAAACGAACGCGGGGTGAAGAGCAGTCAGGATTTTAAATCTAATAGTAGGTGTGCAATTTTTTATTTGCGCGGGAGGGCGAAAGTCGAGCGAACATCTCCATTCTACTCGGAGAATTGGATGTTTTACATTTTAAATGTTGAGGGGGTCTTAGTTTATCAGGGCTAGATCTCTTATTCGGGCGGAATCTAGCATAAAACTTTATCAAGAAGGGGGAAACTGTTCGCAAATTCGATTTATCAAACTTGTAATAAAAAATAAGTGCTCTTCCTGCCACGAGCTACGCAGATCCTATTTCACCTTACCCTCTTCACTTGACGTCATTGGGAAATTGCTAGTTGATTATGGTAAACTGCACGTCGAATCGGGGAGGGGGAGGGCTCCGTTCTGCGAAAGAGGAAAATCAAAAAATTAATTCGTACGGTGCGAAAGCTTTCGAAGAGATTGATTCCTGTTGAAACTGAAGCCGCCGCTGCCGTTACGATTTTTCTCCTTACCCCTCATGAGGGTACGCTGGCAGGAGATCCTGCGGGGCGGATGCTTAGATGCTTAGATTTATTTTTGTGCGGAACGGTGGCACGTTTCCCGTTGCAGGAACGGTCATTAGCTGTTGGCCCCGGCATTGAGCAGTCTGCACCCCCGTTTTGCGAATAATGGAGTCCTGTGCGGGTTTCCAATTTATAAGCCGTCTATTCGGAACCGGCTTTTTATGCGGTGGAGGTATTTTACGAGCCCGTATTCCTGCAAATAGACCAACAAGAGTTTCCTCGCCGGAGACGGATTGAAACCACTTAGCTCAATCATTACGTACACATCTCCCGAAACGTGATCTAGGCGCGAAATGTGTCTCTCGGCGGCTCATTAAATCCGCAACCCGTTCCACGTGACGCCACCGATATGTTTCGAAATTCGTTCAAAATTCGCCTCTCAACAACGCTTTTCCGTATGTACACGTCGAAGGGCTAATAAAGCGCGAACGCATAAAATTTCGCTCTCGACACTGGAATGGTCCATAAAACAGGTTCAAATCTTCGGCATTAGTTGTCCAGTTTATGGGCACTACGGGCTCCGAATGGTGCAGTCGATGCTTTAACTGTTATGGTCATTGTGTATTTGTGTTCGATGCTAAGCAGGTTTTAACAACGGGTAGTGCACTTTTTTCCCGACAAGTTACGGATTGTACGGCGGGATAAGAAATTTCTGCAATAAAGTTAATGAGGAGTCGTTACGTTTAATTTTATTATTGCACACGGAGCGGAACCGGAGATAAATGCAAAATTCGATGGCTTAAAAGTATAAGGTCGGCGAAAGGTGGGATTCATTTACTACGGCTGACACGCAGAACTGCAGAGAATAGTAAAGTGGGAGGTGAAAGAAACAAATTGCAGACAACTGGAATTGTGTCGTGCTTTTGTTCTTCGGAACAATTATTTTAAGAGTTAAAGTAGCGAACTGGTCGCTTTTTAAGCGTATTTGGAAAATTGCTTTGTCGCGTTCCAGATTTTTCTTTGAGGATGGATTAAATTCCGACGAAGAAGATTATCTAAATCTGGCATTACAATCGATATCTACCAAAGGGACTTCTAATTAATTGACTGGATATGTTTACTGTTCTTTCATGGACACCATCTTGATAAAATAAATTGATCGTTTTCTGTTTCTTCTGATGTTTTGGATCTTCTCTAGAATATTGCAGACAACTTTAACACCGCTGGTTATGAGAGGGAATTTTCCAAGACAGGTTTTCAAAATTCTTTATCCGAGATTACCGAGAAATTTTTTTTTAACTTTCACTCACTCTCGTGAACCTAACTTGACATCTGTCAAAGATAACCTCAAAATTTATAATTGATTCATGTTGTTCAAAATTTTTGCCTGAACGAAGACGAAAAACTTTGTGTGCACCTCGGCCAAAAAGTGCCTTTTGTCCTCGCCTGTTTTCAAGTCTGGGCTCCGCCTCGACTAGAAAAGAAAACCCAGACTCGGACGAAAAAGATGCACTTTTTGGGCCTTGATACACAAATAACTATTCTTTCTCCTGTAACAGAAATTATTTCCTGCCAAACTATAGAGCAGCGCTGTAACTATTTCAGGTGTGCTACATAACTTGAAATTGGTCATTTGGAAAGTTAAACACTTAAATAGATCAGAATTGTTTTACTAAGGGACCAGATTAGATTAATATTAAACAACCTGAAGACAAAAATTATGGAATCAATAGCTACTAGTGAAAAGCTCATCAATAGTTATTTGTACACCTAGTTATGAAAGGCATCCTTTTTTTCACGATTTTGCAGATTGCAAATAAGTAAAAAAAGGGACTTTCACAACGTGTTGTACACATTTTTTTGATTATCGATGTAAATTGAGAAATTTGGTTTAAAAGGATTTATGAAAAATTACAAAAAAAAAATAGGTATGCTTTGACAATCATCTCCAAGGAGATGGAATAAAATGATGCAAAAAAGTACTACTTTCACTACGATTTTTCGTGTAAAAAAGTGCTACTTTCACTACGATTTTGCGTGTAAAAAAGTGCCACTTTCATTACGATATGCAAAAAAATATATATGTACGTTCAATAGTTTTTTAGCTACAAACGCCCAAGAAATACACACATAAACATCGTTCATGTTGTTTTGGCATTATGGGAGGCCATGATTAATATTTTTAACGTTGGACACGCAGTTTGATTTTCGTCACTAAAGTGCCTGACATGCAGACCTATCAAAATGAACATCATATGTTGCTGAAATTCCCGCGATGTCTGAGTATTCTTCTATTGCAAACTAGTAAAACTGACAACAATGCACTAGACATTGACGCAATTTATAACCTCAAACTTAGAAAAAGATAACCTAATTCAACAGACAGCTTTACTATCAAATTAAATACAAAATTTCCCTGGCCTCCCATTATGAATCTACGACGTGTTTTTTTTTCAGATCAGTGTTGCCAATAATGATTTTTTCGGCTTTTCCAACTGGTAAACACACCATTACCTTTTAATTTAGGTTAAAAAGGTAGTTGCGATTTACTGACGGATGTTGTAAATATCTGGGGGATATTTACAACATCGGTAGCACGCTCGGTTAATTTTCTCCAACTAATCAGGCACTTACTCGGCTTCGCCTCGAGCCTGAAACCTAGTTGTCGCCTTGTAAAATACACCTACCGTACTCTAATGTAAGTAACTATTGTCGTTCATCGTAGGTGATTTCAGATGAATTTGGAGTCTCCTTTTTTTCAAAATAGAATCTTGTGTATTGTTGCAATATTCTAAATTCATTGTTACAATGCAAGATTCCCAATCTGTGTTTTTTATTAATCTTCGTGTAAGTTGTCATTTACGTGGATGGTAATTATAGCCAGACAACTGACGTTCAAAGCTTTACCAACCGGTTCAGATTCATCCGTGGATATGCTTTTCGGTTGTGAATTTAATTGAAGTATATTCCAATTTTCTTTCGCAAAACGACCGGTTCCATTTTATTTTGCTCTCGACTGCACATCACTCGCCGATTTACCGTTAGTTTTTATTTCAAAGAGCTTAATTGGAATTTTATCTAAAAAGGGTAGAGTTCGAGCCGAGTGGTTTTTTGTAGTCGACAAAGACATAATGAGTCGCAGGTAAAAATATCGGAGTTCTTTTTTCCGTAATCGCACCATCGAACAGTATCAGTTGATTAATCTGAGCCCCTCGAAATGTGCAAATCGGATAAAGTGCAGGCGATTCGGTGATGAAAGAGGCGGCATGTAGATGCCACCAGCAGAAGAGACCGTCTCCTATGAATAAACATCTCGACAGTTTGGGCAAAATTCAGAGGCAAGACCGCACCAGCTCATATGTAATATTTATAGTGCAAATAAATCATTCGGTTTGATATTTATTCAACGGCGGTTCCTGCTCCACAACCTACTCCTCGCCATATCGACCGAGTCGAAGAGTCCGCCCCTGCACTACGTGTGCATTATCGGGCGAGTAGGTGGTCGAGCACCGCGCGATATCGATCAAAGCGAGTGGATTCTACGGATGTTTGTTGCAAAAGTGCAGCATCCGAATCACCAGACGAAAGACGAACTGTACCAGGACGGCCCGCGAGGTTCACGCGGCCGCGATCGACCGTCGATCGAAGATTATTTACGCATCCCGCCGCCCCCGATAAGCCAATTTCACGTCTAATTGGCGCGCCTACAAATCCTGATTAGTCGGTCGTGTCGACGGTTCGTGTGCGAATTCGATCGGGCGAGATGTGCGGCAAAGATGGAAAAATCCAAACCCGAACGTGTAATGCATAACTCCGGAAAAGGAGCCGGTTTATATATCCTTTTATGCTCACATCTCCACCCATATATACCCGGAATATGGTTTATAGGGAAAAAAGAGACTTCGGTTATATTGCTTCGTATTTATCTTTTTGTCACTACATAAAGTCTCCTGTCTAAAATAAAAGGGACGGCGAATTTATGGCATCGGTTCTCCGGATCGGCGGGGTTCGACACCGGGGGCGACATTAATTACGTTTGATCAAGAATTAAGGGGTGTCGTGGAAGGAGGGAGGACGTGTTCGAACGGAGACAGTTTCGGTAGTTTTGTAAAGATGAGGTGGCGAGTTTAAGAATCGAAAGGTGAATTTTTCATAACAATAAATTAGGCCAGAGATTGTCATAAGTTTCCTTTTTACAAAAGAAAATAAAAGTGCTCTTTAAAGTTGTTACTGTGAAATAATATAAGAGAATGTCTGATGGTGATGAAGATTTTTGCAAATTTAGAAAAACCTTCTAAAGATTATCATCTATGGTTTTATCAATTATTTTATTTCATACATCTTTAAATTCATCAATCTTCATATTTCTGCGACAGCAGATAAGGATCGTTATAATTCTTGACATATTATTATTAAAATCAGTATTACTGGCTCTCGAGAATCTCGAGATGTACATTAGATTAACTACGACTATATCGAGAAAACAAGGTCAAAACAGAACCTTTAGAGATCGAAACAAAAATATTGTCTTGCGAAGTAAATTATATCTTTATTGATATTATCTAAGAGATATGTAGTATTTAATCCATTTTGTTGCAACAACAGACACAGTGTAAAACAAGTAATAACATGGAAGTAAAAATGTTGTTTCTTCTGTTGGTGCCTTTGTTGATCATTCAGGTATGCAAAATTTTATTACTCAAGCCAATAAAGTCAGTAACAGTAAGAATTAGCTTGACAGCGCCACAATTGGTCCTTCTAATCTTCGTGCTTTAACAAGAGACGAGCCCAATGTGATTTACGAATTGAGTAAAGTCATGATCGAACAACTAAAAAGGACCCTGAAGGAGAAAGTTGTATCAGCTCTGAGCGACCTCCAGAAACTTCAAGATTATGTGACTGATCTCAGCAACAGTCTCCCAGAATCTGGAAAAGCTCAAATCCAAGATATTTTCCACAATTTCGTGGAAGCTTTGATATATCTCAAGGACGAAGCTGAGAAACAAAATATGGACATCTCTCAGTGTCTGGACGGACGCGAAGACCAGCTCTACGGATTGCCCGACGAACTGAACAACGAGATGATAGTCTGCCTGAATAGAGCAAACGAATTCAGTGTGGTTCACAACATAATGAAAGTACCAAGTGTTGTGAACGACTTGTCTGTGCAATTGGAGTTCTGCGGACCCGACGTCAGCATGAAATTTTGTTTGATGCAGGTTTGGCAAGAGCTTTTGGACGATTTCGACGCTTTACCCGAAAGAATCGACGATGAAGTACGAAGAGTGAAAGGAACTGTAGACGATATGGAACTGGTTTTGACCGAATGTGTCGAAACGAAAGTGGTACAGATGGAAGACGAAGGCAATCAAATTATAACTGATATTGGAATGTGTTTCTGGGATATGATATGGCCACTCACCACTTGATACTGTGTTTAATGTAAATAATAAATTGAATCAAAATTGCGTTTTTGGCTACAAACGTCAAAATGACAATGTAGGAAATTTAATCAGCAAAATGACAACGTAAAATAATATATTATATATATAATCTGTTTCAAAATCAAAAATTCACCACCTGTTGTTGTTGGCAGAAAAAAAGAAATCCCTAGAATAAGATTCATTTTTTTGGGTTGGCCCAACCTCCCGCCAAAATTTGACATTGAATTGTTGAGTTTAGTTACGTAACACAAATTAATTATTATGTACAAAAAGGTGGTAGCTACCATATCATACCTTTTGAGTGAAATAATATAAGTGAAAATTAAAAAACACTATGAACTACGCCCGAAACGACTGTCAACAATTTGCTTTCATAACCCCATTTTTTTCTGACACTTGCAGACACACTAAAAACAAAAGTTGGCGATGTTGTCGGTTGTATTTTCGAGGTAGAATGCAGTGTTGGTGGATTTTTGATTTTGAAACAGATTATATACAGGGTGTCCCCAAAAAAGAAGACGAGTCCATAACTCCGTTATTTATCGGAAGATTTTAATTATCTGTACACCAAATTAAATGATTGTTAATAGGCTACAAAATGGCCTAATAAATTCAAGTATAGCCCCATGGACTTCAAGGGTAAACTGTCAAAAAAAAAAAATTTACATATTTTTTTTTAGTAATTCTGATAGAGATTTTTATTTTGAAAATAACAGTGTATCACAAGTATACACTTAAATACCAAAAAATCACAAAAAAAAAAATGTAAAAAAACGCTACTATCGTCTATGTTCCATTTTGCGCTAAACATTGGGGGCATATCTGCGCAATCCCACATATTATTATTTGTGATTTGTTTTTCTAGCTACCTTAATTTGGTTATTACATTGTAACGCAATGCATTTTGATAGCTTTTCGCTTGGTGCTCCTCATTTGTTTCAAAAGTTAGTGTTATTTTTTTTTTATGTCAAGTTATACTTGTGATACATTGTTGTTTTTAGAATTAAAATCTCTATCAGAATTACTAAAAAAAAGTATGTAATCCCATTTGAAAAAAAAAATATTGACAGTTTAGTCTTGAAGCCCTTGGAACTATACATCAATTTATTAAGCCGTTTTGTAGCCTATTAAAAACCATATAATTTGGTGTATATATAATTAAAATCCTCCGATAAATAAGGGAGTTATGGACTCGTCTTTTTTTTTGGGGACACTCTGTATATTAAAAAATAAAAATATGCTGCATGGCAGAGTAGAGTATTCTTGATCTTTGAGTAATGCGTGTCAAGCTTGATGTTTGGAGCAAAGTGGCCACCTGATTTGAAGGGAGGACGATGATTCAAGTTGTCTCGGTCTTGTCATTTCTGGACTATCCGCGTGATGGTGGACGGCCGAAGAAGGGGTCGGTGTTCGTCGATAATAAACAACGCTCGTGGGACAAAACTCTCAATTTCCGGCGTATTTTTAGCATAGCTGGCGCACAGCCAATCTGCATTTAATGAATAAAGAACGGACCAGCCGACATGGCAACAATTATTAATAAGATTTACGGCTTGCTCCATTTAACGGCTAGTCATTTCCGGATTGCTCGACACCGACGATAATCGATGATGTACGGGGAGAAATGCAGAGAAGTCGGGCGAAAACTCCTCACCTGCGACTCGGGGGAGAGAGAGGATTGGGTAATGAAATGTTTGATTTATTCCACGTTCGCGGCGGGAAGAAAAAAGTGGTACCATCGACATAAATAAATCAAAAATTTACATAACTTTTTACACCGACCCGGATCTCGACAATATCAAAACGATCATTGTAACGGCCCGGATCGCACATGGAGCTGCGTTAAAATATCGTTTGCCATCTCGAGAGGATGATATTTTTCGGGGAAGGTTTCCGCCGACTTTCGATTTAATTCCAGGCGAGACTGTCGACGATCGCCTCCTCTTCCTCGACTGCTAATTCGCCGATCTCCACCAGGAGGATAATCCTCCTGAGGAGGAGCGCGCGATTAAGAAATTTGAATGCGCGCAGCATCTATCGATTCGTTTTATCGGTCCGTTTGAGAGGTTGATTCGACGCGAACATCTGCACTCAAATACATATCTCCCTCAAAAGATATTTCGACGACGAAGTCATTATTCCGTACAGTTCACATCCCTAAATTTCCTTTTGCAGTATCCAATTTCGAGAAGATCTCGATCCAGGTAACGCACAGACATCGAGAGACGTCGGTCTGTGTGTGTGTGTGTGTATTGGCAGAACACACGACCCCCAACCCCGCATTCCTACCTTGTTAGTAGGTTTTCGCGAGTTCCTCCGCACCCGCAGGTCGGGAAAGCCGCGCAACCATGGCAACGGCAGCATTCCAACTCCCGAACGATTGCGGGGATCGTCTCCCGCGCTGCACTCGGGAGCAGCTCCGGGATGCACTCGAGGACGCGAAATGTTACGTTCGGGTGGCGCTTCCTGCGGCCGTCCGGGATTGTTTCATTCGGTCCGGCGCTCCGGGATTGAAGAAACGAAACGAGGTAATTTCCTGGGCGGCATCGTGCAGGTGGCCCTGGCACGTTTTCGGAATTTGAAACGGCGACGTCGAGTTGATGGGATTATAAATAAAATATTTGAAAGTGTCAGCGTTAAAGCCCGAAAGGTTGGGCCGACGTCCGGCTTAGTGCCGGACGGACGGCGGCCGCGTCCCGGTCGAGTCCCTCTCCTTCTCGGGGATTACGTGAAGCCATATATCATTGTCGCGGCGCTCGGTATGATCGCAACTGCTGTCCCTCGTCCGCTCGAGAGGTGCTTCACGCGTCCATAAATGTTCGCAAAGTGCAGAATCAACAAGGAGCGCCGTCCTTCATGAAATTTATATCGTGTTACGGTAATTGTGCACATCCTCCGGCGGACACGTCCTTCTGCTTTGTCGGTCGAGGTCTCGCGCGTTCCTCCCGAAAGCCAATCCGAATGGATTGGAAGAGGCGACAGCACGTGCCACTCTTTCGTCGCGAACGCGATGCACCGCGACAAGATGCGAGGTAATTTGATGTTCCGGTGAGAGACGAAGTGCACCCGGAGCTGCGAGAGGAGGCTGAAAAGAGGATCGACAACTGAAAGAGAAGATCGAGGCAATACAGAACAACCATTATTTCGAACTGTCGACAAATCCCGTTGTTCTTAGGTACTGCTAGATAGATAGTCAGCTCTATGCACAACAAATTTCGACGCCCATTTTTCTGTCTAGAAATTAAAATCTGTTCTTTCATTGGTTTGAGATAATTTGCATATTCTTTTTAATTAACAATGTATCTACTACACATTTTGCAATAAATCACATTTAACGGGAGCATCATTTGCTACCTTTCTTACAGAAAGGGTAGTCCGCCATATTGTTATAAGTATTGTTATGAAATAGACGAAACAGAAGTAGTATCGTGCATTCATTTAAATTTATCCTCAAAGTTGACGTTGGAGAGTCGATTGAGAACGCAGCACTCGTGTAAAAGCAAGATTTAAACAGCTGATCCGTGATCTGTTGTCCGTATAGTGCATTCACAATCGAGTCTTCAACGCCTACTTTGAGGATAAATTTAAATGAATGCACGATACTTATCAATGGCGTAGGCACATCTTTCGGGTACAATAATTTGAAAATAATACACAATAATTTCAAACTAATACACAATAATTTGCCTAGATTTATTTATCAGTAGTGCAAAGAATATCTGTAAACCTACAGGTCAACAATTTACAGTTTCAATATAATATGAGGCGTTTGATTCTTTTTTGACGTTTTCCAAGCACATTATGAGCCCCAAAATGAATAAAGCGATTTAATTGTCAATTAGACTAATTTAGCGAAGCTTTCAAAGTACATATTTGCTAACTGTAACTCCGTTGTCCTCTCTTTGATCATCTTTAGCGTCATTATTTTGGTCACACTTAATCTGAAACATTTACGTAGGCATAGGCAGATAATTTAAAATGTGTTCTGTTACTAAGTTACTATCATCTATCGTACGATTTGACTTTTTTGTTTATTGAAATCCCTTATTTTGCATCAGTGAACGTTTGTTTTAATTTTTTTGACTAAAAAAAAAATCGCACAAAAAATGCTTACTATAGCTGCAATCGCCAACAACACAAGAACTGTAATAAGGAATTTATTCATCGTGTTTTTTTAGCAGTACCTTCTGCAACAGTAGGTACTACCACACCGTAATTGGTATTTTCATTCGGTGCTTATATAGTTTGTAGAATTGTTTGTAAAGCACATTCACTTGTGTTATCAGGTTTTTTCGTTATTTTCATCATTGTGTCCGAATAAAAAATATTGTATTGTATTGATAAGTGCCTAATACATAAATTGTTAAGAGTAACAGGAGCACGTGTAATGTAATGTACACTTCTGTGCAATAAAATTAAGCACAAGTCTTATGACTATTTTCACAATATTTTAGTTGTACAATACTAGTGCTATGGTAATTGATAAAACATTTGAAAACATTTTTGAATTGTCTAAATGACGCGGCATTAAAAAAATTGACTGATTTACAGAAATATTTTTGTTGCTAGGAATATCGTCATGTCCCGTTTAGACTATAAAATATTTGATGTGCTTAATTTTATTGCACAGAAGTGTACGTCGGTTGTTGTTTGAAATTTTAGGGAAAACATCGAAATGTAAATATTTTTAAGAAAACAAAAGTGTGTTAAAAAACAACTTTCGACATCAGATTTTTGTCTTTTGAAATATCCACCAGAAATTTTGATTGATGCCCGACATTCGTGCGGAACTCCAAATATCAGTATTTTTATTGTGTATAATGGGAAAAGCTTGGCATTCATTTCAAAGGACTTTTCATAAACTAAACAGTTCGCTTTGTCCTTACTTCTTACACTTTTTTACACAATACGCCCCACAAAAATTTTGTGGGACTGAGATTTGAAATTTGAAGAGAATTATCCCATCGAAGTGGAGAAAAACAATCTAATGGTAAAGGAAATGAAAAAAAAACAAGATTTTTTTTATTGCAGCAATGAATAATACATTTCAAAGACATACCGAATTTTACGACTGCGACATTCTCTTGTATATTCTTTTATGATGGTCTACATGGAATTCCGACTGATTGAAGCACAATTTATCTGAAATATTTATATTATTAATTTATACAATAGTAGTTTATTTATTAACGAGTTCGTGTGTAAATTGGGCTTTTTCGTGGGCCTTTAAAACGCTCGTTGCACTCGTGTTTTAAACTGGCCCACTCATGCCACTCAGGCCCACGAGAGCTAAAAGAGCCAAATTTACACACGAACGAGTTGAATGTGTTGCAAAATGAGTCTCCTTTTTCTCGTCATAATTTTACACCTCATGAAAAAAACTACTACGTTAACGCCAATAACAACGATTTACGTTATCAAATTTTATTCGTTCAGAGAGTGCATATAAAACCTTCAAAATATTTACACCCGAAATTTCTTTATCATATGTTTTATTTTTTCACTTTTAGTTATTATCCGTAAACAAAAGCATGCCTTGAAAAATGACGCACAATTTATTAACAAGTGACACATAACAATCATATCTTACATGGCGCAGGTACATCTAATCAAACTTTTTAGATTACTTATTTAAAAAATAATTTCCACTTTTATTTATCTATTTTGAATTTATATAAACAAAGTGGAATAGGCTTTTTTATTTTGATCGTCTTTTATTAATTTGCTGTAGTAAATCAAATAACTGGAGAGTAGACGATCTACGATTGTTTTCTTCTATAAATTAAACCTGAAAAATGAAATGAAACTAGACCACTGAAGTAATTGTTTTAAGAAGACTTCCAGTGTTTATCCAGTGATACTCGTATATCACGAAACATTCACATCGTTTTTGCATGTTAGCAATGAGAAGGGGAGAGAGGAAAACTAATAGTGTTGCAATAATAACACAAAAAGGGATAATAGATTGCGGAAAAAATAAAAATTTATTGTTAAACGCTAAATGGAATATTATTTTTTATTCGTAAACAGATAAATAAGTGTCATTTCTATATCGATATTGTTACGTAAATCAATTCCGTTCCAAATAATAAAGTAAACGTTCTATAAATCTATACAATACAGGGTTATTCTCGTGAGGGGTGTTTCTGATTTTTTTTTTTGCTGCAATCAACAATAGGTACCAATGGCACTAACTACAGGGTCATTATAAATGATTGTTCCATCGCAGTTGGCGTTGAAAACCCACACAAATTTTGGATGTGCCGCAGCCTCGCAACGTTAGACAAACTAGTAGACAAATTGCCACTACCGCCAGCAGCGATACTAGTCTCACTCATGTTATGAGACCTGCGGCACATTCAACTACGTGACCAACGCCTACTGCGATGGGTCAATCACTTATAATGACCCTGTACTAAATCAAATAGATGTAGATATGTTATTTCTTCATTCACAATTGGGGCATAATTTTTTTTAAGTAAAAAAAAATGATTTTTTTTAGGCTGCTCTAAAAACTTATAGCTATTTATTATACAAGTGTCTTATATTATAAGGCAAATAAGTCACGAAAGAAATGTTTAGCCACGAGAGCTGGCTCGAGTGGGATAATTTTTCTTGAGTCACTTATTTGCTGTTAAGGTACGACTGTAATACATAGTTGGGTTCATAAGTCCACTAATTGTAAAAACAGTTTAATTATGAGTCCACTTGTGTTTTATAGACCTCATAATATATTCAAAATCGGCATAATTATGACTTCATAATAAACAGGTGTTGAATAAAAATTATTTCTATTTTTTTTTAACAGAGAGTAACATTTAAGGAAAATTATTTGCATTATGTTTTTATCCAACATACCATTTTTGTAACTGTTGTGTATGGCGATCGACTGAAGGGTCACTTGTATCATACAACAATTAGAATAATAATGAAACATCCATTAAAATTGAGTAGTTACTAAAATACGTTAAAACTAATTTAGATAATAATTTATTTAGAAAATATTTCTTTTACATTATTTGTTTTATCATTCGTGAACTCCTAACAACGTTGTCAAATTGTCAATGGTGAGCTTTTCCAACGACCACTTCCACTTTTTGTCGTCGTTCAAGCTGTTTCCACGAGATTCTCTAATTAACAATCTTGGAAAGTGTCATTCCGCGGCGATAGTTTCAGCGACCACCTCTCACCATAATAAGATGAAATTAATAATTTTAAGCGCGATGATGCGGATGGAATCGAATCCACCGGCGGCAACGAAACACAATTAAGAAAATGCTTTTATTCGTTGATTCGGTTAAATAATAAAAAAAAGAGTCCGCCCTTTGAAAAGCTCGCATTTTTAATTCGCGCGCTTCTTGTTTCAATTAAGAATCAGAAACTTAATTTATATCACGCTAATGAATTTGGGCCGAGTAATGAAGCACTTTTAATCTGCTTTATCGTTTTCGAGCCTCGCATTCGATTTGCATCTTGCAAATTGAAAGTTTGTCCTTTGTGTTCCGCTTAATGCGCCTCCCTCGACTTGTTTAAACTTGTTAATTAACTGGACCTGAGAACAAGCTGTAATAAATGATTATTTGTTCGCGATCACATTGTACAATGAAAGTTTTTAATGCTTCGACTTTTGGAAAGCTCCTTCGACGTCGAAAGGCTCCGTTGACGTTTTAATTATGTCGATGATTAATTAAGGGGTTCGTGGAGTCGGCGGAATCGGCCGCTTTGATGGCGAACGCGAACGTATGAATTGTAAATTCGTCGTAACGTGAGCAAGTGTAGCATCTAATTTACTTTCGGAATTCCATTTCGGGGATCACTTTTTCGCGACTCCTCCTGAAACATTCACGTCGAAATTAAAAGAAAATTTCCATAAAATCCCGCCTCGGTAACGCCCGGACTGCAAAAGAAATAAAAGTAAAATATTTATTTTTCATCGTCAAAGAAGCTCAACATATCAAACGACCGAATTCGAGAGCATTACATTATGGGCGCTTCAAAGTGAATATTCATCAGGCAAAACAAACTCCCTTTTGATAGAAAAATAAATTTTAAAACTGGAAATAATTCGATCGTCGCCTCCGAGGCACATCTTCCCCATTAACTCCCGTCTTGACACTTTTTGCGCCTCGAAGCGAATTTCTTCCGGTGCAGTTGGTGCACACCGCGAAAGTCGATCGCGGCGCGGCGGCGGAGGAACACCCCGTAGACATTTTTCAGAGGTGTAATCGCAAGAAACACTCGTTGGAAATTAATTTCCAACTTAACAAATGTAAATGTAGGCAACATCACCTTGGGGTATTGAACGAGCTTAATTAACTCCGCATCAAAGCTCAAAAAATATTTCGTTGAATGGCGAATGTCCATTAGCGAACATAAAATTAATTTATAATTCCCTTGATGAAATTTAAACACGGCGAAGGAAAAATGACGCATTCACATCAAAATTAATTTAATTCGGTTATTGTATCATTATATTCGTTCGTCTTGACGTGCGAACAATGGACCTCTGAACGTCGCTCGGAGTTGATGGAGGCGACGCTGCACCGACGGCTAAAAATCGACGTCGTCTTCGTCGTAGTCGTCGGTTTCTGGAAAAACGAAAAAGTTCAACCGGCTGGCTAATTGGAGTCGTCCGGAAAAAAGCGTTGCAACACTAGGTATGTGCGGAGAGTTCACTCCGGGGATGCTCGAATTTAATTAACAACAGCAACATATCGCCGGTTCGTGTTCGTCAGGTATCCACGTTCCGAAACGTCCAGATATTGCCGCAGGATCGCTTCAATAACAAAAAATTTTAATTAAAACGTTCCTTCAGCGATGTCGAAATTCAGCGAGCGCGCCTCTAATCAGTTTTTATTAAATTAGATAGAGTCGGAGGGAGGAGGGAGAATATCCTAGTTTGTAATTGCATCGGTGGAGGGATGATCCAGGATGAAAAAAAAAAACAAACTAAAAATCAGTAAAAAATCTAATTTGCAGAGAATCGAAATCTTAACGACACGTCCAGGTTCTAGATTCATGAAGACTAATTTACTTATCTTTGTTTTGTAAAGGATTATTGTTGTTGTTATTGTTATCGCGGACCCTATCCAGCAGACCTAATATTAAATTACATGAAATACATTAATATTAAATTTTAATGCAAAATATATTTGAAATTTGGTATATTATTACTCGTATATAAAATTAAACAAGACTTATTTCACCTTTGCACGTTACAGTTAGAGGTCTTTGATTCTCTCATGGGTTATAAGTCATATCTGCGCAAACGACGAATATCGGTCTCAAGTAGGCCGACCGGAAAACATCGTGTTAGTTTCGTCTTTTTTACCGTGTCGCTAAAATAGTTGACGTTTTCAGTTTTCATTAACAGTTTTTCACTGGTTTATCGCTCAGCCTTCACGCAAATATTTCCAAGGTCACAACCCATGAGAAAACCAAAGACTTCTAACTGTTGTTCTTTCTTCCTTTTTTGAAATAAAGTTGTGATCTTTAACAATTTTCGTTTGACATCATCAGAATGATTTTAATGAAACATTTTCAAATAATTTCTGAAAAAACATCTACGAAGCAAATTTCGCTATAGTTTTTGCCGAGGGAGGACAAATGTATTGAATAATTTTCCTGCTTCAGAATAAAACTTACCAAACAGGCGTAGCCTGTAGGAACGTAGGTGTAGTAGGTAGTAGGTCTTTCATTGTAGGTTGTTTTTTTCTCGGTCATTTTGGTGTCTGCACAAAAGAAGTTTTGTTTGCAAGCGAGCTTTAGCGAGTTGTACAGATAGGTTGAATAATTCTTCGCATTTCGCAATAATTACGCCGACATTTTTGTTTCACGATCATGTTTATCTCGACGACGCGAAATTTCCATCGGACGTGTAAAAATTTTGAGTTTTTCCTGTTTCAGTCTTGACGCCTCGCTTTAACGATCTCAATTTTCTGTCGTCCCCGTCATCCTCGTCCGGAGAAAAAGCGTCAGATTAACTCGTCTGCTCCTGCTCGGACCCGACCGACAGATGAATAATAATGAAATTAAAGTCCGCGTCATAAGTTAGGCCAGATTACATCTCGCACAAAGCGATAATAATAATAAAAAGTAGCGGGAATGACGGCCGTAAAGGAAAAAATTAATGAGGCGATTAAGTCGACGAACGCCGGTATCGAATTAAAATCGGCTCCGTTGCCGATCGCTATGCGATAAAATCATGAATATGTAACGAGCAATGAGCACGGAGAATGAAACTATAAAGTAATGAGGAATGCAATGGCTCGGAAGTCCTGGCCTTTAATTTGCAAATGGAGTGTTCCGAGCTGCTAACGCGGTTACGACGGGGTAAAGTGCGAGTCCGGGACCGCGCCCGGATGATCAAAGCTCCTCCGCCGATCTGCTCCGCAGACACTTTACGCGGCTTCGCAACTCTCTACTCCACCTCCACCTCTACCTCCCGGACTCGACTTTTTCGATGGATGCGAAATGCGGATCTCGCGAGGTCGCCGGACGCCTCGACAGGAATAACCGCGCAACCCTCCCGTCCGAATCGTCCCGATCAAACATCCCTTTTTCGAATCGCACCCGATTCAGATTAGTATTCCGGAGGTGTCCCGTTCTAAATTATTCTAATCACACGGGAGACAGTTTGCAAACAATCTTTTTCCCGACCCCGATTCGATACAGTCGAGTGTCGGCTCTGTTACACCGACCCCATCAAAATGGAACCCTAAAAGGAAAACGTGAAAATTATTATTTAAACAAAACCTCTCGGATTTCTCATTTTTACAAGCGGACCCGTTTACCGTGATGTGCATTTCTTTGAAGTGTCGTTATTTACCTATTCTTTTTCTTTCTTTTAATTCCGTTCGCACTACTGTAGCGATTTTAATTTCCGGACCGGAAACTGCCCTTGTTCCAGCTGCCTTATCTCCCGCTTTTATTTAAAGCGGGGCCCTGACAGACAGGCGTCGCCATTTTATATTAAACGTCAAAATTAATAATCGAGGCTTGTTGTCTCCTTACGTGCGTTTCCTGTTTGCAACCCTGAATCGGTGTCATCTTTTGACGATCGTTTTTCAATTTTATTTCATGATAATTGATAACGAATCACAAGCTGTTTGCAGTACGCGGCAGGACTGTAAATTCAGATGATTTCCCCGCAGCTATTTTCAACTATAATATAACTAGTGGTATGATTATTATCGATGATATTATGAGTGAAATTGAGCTGGAGATTTCACGAGTCCGAACGACGAGTGAAATGTCCTGCTTCAATTTCATGAATTTAATATTATCGATGATTAATCATACCACGTGTTATATTCGATGAGACAATATAATATAATGAATGAAATACAAAATTATTCATTTATTTGTCAAACTGACAAATTTATTTCAATTAAAAATCGTAACGACGAAAGTAAATAAGATAATTTTTGTTTTGTTTTTTATTATCGCTGTGATAGCCATGCAACTAAGGACTTTACGCGTTTTGATTGGATCATTCATGATCACGTGATACATGAATTATATTGTCCGTGGAATGCAATATCCTTGTAAGTGGTGGTTTTGGATATTACGTACGAGATGTTTCGGCAGTGTAACCCGACTATGCACTCGATCCAAATAAACTTCATCACCCGAAAGAAGAAGTGCGCGTATTTAATGGACAGGTGTGCGTCCCACAGGGTTCTATCTTAGTACCGATGTTGTTCGCGATATTATATTTTATGCAAGAGATGCTTTTCCCGTTGGGATCTTTTTTCGTCGCAAAAACACTTGTGCTTTTGTAATTCTTCGGCTTCAGCCGAAGGTCGAAGCCGTAATCCGGTCGAAAGTTAAAAAAACGGATCCATCGATCGCCGTCCCGCGTTTCAGCAACTTTTCCATTAGTTGGGGGTTTGCAAACACGCCATCAACAAGACGACCATTAACACAGATTCAATCAATCAAATCGCGATAAGATCAAAAGAATCGGCGAGCAATCACCGCGCATCAATCACGAACGGCTATGATTTTCGGGATAGTTGTCGGGATCGCGTCCCCGGGATTCGTACATCCGGGTTTTTTATCGCGACCACCCCCACCCAAAGGGATAATTGGTAGGTAAAGCATTATAGTGGATTTTGCGCTGTTATCTCAATTACTAGTAGGCAAATCTGAAGGTATACAATTACTCGGCTCACAAATTACGCGAGTTAGATAATGTAAACGACGGAGCTCCTGAATAAACATCCTGTTCCCTGATTGTAATGAAATATTGCGATTTTACAGGTGAGGGAGTTCACCGAACGATATCGTTTCCATTAGGAACATGTTCGGTTCGGTTTGCATTTTTTGCTCTCGGTGCTTCGGCAACGGCCAATTATTGCAAGATAATCACGGTGCAATAAATAAAATGTAAACAGAAGTAGTCGGTGTTTAATTTATTGCGAGGATCGAGGAGACTGGAAGCGGTGAAACGTGGACCGCGCGGGGTCAGAAGTTTGGGGATTTGGTAAAACTTCAATTACTAAACTATTAACACAATTTAAAGTTTGATCCGAAACGGGATTTTCAACGTGCGCTGATTCGTGGCCGCGCAAATATTTGACTTGAAGAGGAGGGTCCTGTTTAGTTTCAATGTAACTCGGATTTAACGCGGCCTTTTTATCCATTTTGAAAGCCGAAACTCAAAGCTGGAACTCTGCAACTGACAATGCCTCGACGCGAACGAGTCCTCACTTCTTTGATATTCAAGAAGCGGCGCTGTTTTCGTTTTTGCAGCAATCAGGACAGGATCTGATACGAATTCTCCTCGGCTGACTTATTACAGGAAGCGGCGATAAAGAAGTGCACTTCCAGGACTGAATCCCGTCGACCCCCGGATCGGAACGATTCCGACGATAAAACAAGACCAAAACGGTCTCCGTTTTTAACGAAACAAAGGTGACTGTTTCTTTAATTCTCTCACGTCAGGACATGCAGGAACACGCCACGGTGAGATTATCCTCGACTGGCAAAACACCCGACTTTGCAAAACTATTCCTGACAGGTAAGAACTAATTATCATGTAATTAGTTCCGCCGCATTGCCGTTCAAGTCTACGGATGCATCACGACCAAGTGCATCTCGTTCCGCAAGGATAAATGCGCCCTTGTCGTCGGCCATAATCCGTGAAGATTACCATAGAGGCGTCTAATTGGTGTGTCAGTTTTGAAATAGTCGGTGCGGATGTATCATTAATGCGTTTTGAACGTTGTTGTATATTTTATGAATCGTCCAATTAAATCGACTCGTAAAATTGCGAATGGGACGTTTACGATTTTATGGTGCCATCCACGCGGCATTTTAATGAAGCAAATAATGTACGATCAATTTAATTAGGTGAAATAAACCGTGAAAAGCGCCATTAAGAGTGTTGTCGTTTACGGTCAACTATTAAAATATTCTTGCCGGACTGGGAATATGCCGCGAAGGCTCGGGACATTAGTATTCAGCGGCGTCGCAGATGTAAACTTGGGTCTGCAAAAATTGCACTGTGACACCTGTACAAAGAAGAACACGACGAAATCCTGTGCAAACACAAAAATACGAGGGTGGTTAGTTTATATCGCGGCCGACGTGAAAGCGTAAAAACTATGTCAGCCGCGTCACTTAAGAAGTTAACACGTTTGGTATCTTGATGATGAAGGGCGGGGGTGTTATGAAGGAAACATGTTTTTCTAACAAATATGAGATGAACAATAGCTAATTTGATATTATAGTGGCTGAAACCGAATTGGTAATAACAACAAAATAATACAGCAAGTTGCAGAAGTGGAATATCTAGAGATAAAGATCTCTCATGACGGAAAAATAAAGGCGAAAGTAAAACATCAAATAAACAAAACTAACAGAGTAGTAAAATAGCATATGGAAGAACAAACATATCAATAGATACCAATAGCAAAATTTACAAGAGCGCAGTCAGACCAATAATGACATGCACAGCTGAAACAAGACCGGAGACAACAATGACCCAAAGAATATTAAAAATAGCAGAAATGGAAGTATTAAGGAAGATAACAAATAAGACCCGGAAACATAGGGCAAGGAGTGAAAATATTAGAAAAACATGTAAGGTAAATAATATTTATAAATAAGTGGGTAATAAGAAGATAAAAGTAATGGACAACCACATAGAAAGAATAACTGACAACAGAGTGATAAAAATCGCAAAAGACAAGTCACCTGACGGAAGAAGATCATCAGGAAGACCAAGAAAGACATCTAAATAAGAGGCCGAGAATCGAACAAGGAACAGGTGTGAATTATTTCTTTTCCAAAAAACACTTCTCATTTGTACAATAATAAAGATAAAACGGTGAAAGTTTCAGTAACATTGGTCTTCAAACCAGGCACGACAACACCGTAACACAGAGGCCACATTTCGTCCCACACGACGACCAATTGCCCTAGCCCTATAGGAAAGATCTGCTTCTCGCATTCCGATAATGCGGCTTCTTTCGGATTGAGTTACGTGCTGCTAATGGGCCCATCTTCGTACTGGAGGCATAATATAGCTTTAAATGCTGCGATATACTGAAGTTATTGATAATAACTGATCGTCAAGTATAAAAAGAAATCCATATTCGGATAAGAATAATCTAAAAGATACGGGTATTTTCTTCAGGTATTTCTTTCAAATTATTATCTTCATTTTATCTTTAGTTAACAGTTAATTACTGTACCAAGTTTCATCAAAATATATTCACTATTTCTGGGTGTCGCATTTTCCATGATAAGTAGTATAAGTATATACCTATTACGTGATGGTTGTTACTTTAAATGAATGATTTAAGTTGCAATAAAATGATCATGAAAGTCTGAAGAAAGTGTGAAAGCATGCAGATCAAAAAGATGACTTGCGTTTGTAAAATTGACAAAACCACGGCCTGCTGGACTATAATTTTTTGAACGCTCTATAGCGTGATAATCTCATATAATATTTTAGTAATCAAAAGATCATTAGAAGACTAATACAGTTTCGGTAGTTACGTTAGACTCATACAGTTTAATTTTACGTTTATCACCTTCCAGGTGACCTTCTGTAAGACAGATCCGCGCAATCTACCTACATGAACGTCGCGTACAATTTAATTTCGGCTCGGTTATTTGGCGCGGCTTCACCCCACAATGAAATCAATTTCGCGTGTGATTTCCGGCCAAGTCGTCGGCGAGCTTTGCGCCCTCAAAAAACATCATAAATCGAAAAATCAGTTTGATCTATGTCCGCGTCATGATTCCATTTGTGATGTTAAAAGCTGGCCGAGAGTGAAAACCGAAGAGGCCTGTTATGCGCGCCTAACCCACTTTTAATGCGTATCGGGGGGGGCGACCTGCCCCATTCTATCGATTTGTCCCCCTTATCGCTATTGGGCCACTTACACTTACTACCTAAACCATCGGCTATTACGGCCCCACTTGAAATACGACAGTTCTACTGTTCGCAACATGTGCCACTCCGTGTTATTGCGACGAAATGAGATTTGGGGACCTTAAAGATCACAGAGAGACGGAGAATTATGAAACACCCCGACGGCGGCGACCCCCGTCAAGATCGAGATACAACATTTTGTTTGGGAACAAAGTTTTTACTGGAGACTTGATGAATTGCCGAATCCGGACGGATAATCGACTCCGGCATAAATTATCGAGGCCCGGATTCTTGCTCCCGGGACCGACGTCGGCTCCCGCTCCGGTTATCCTTGACGCTTGGACGAAGAAGTGTTAACCGCACCGGCTTCGGTGGAAGGACGAGAAGCGAGCGCTCCGCATTTAAAAGGTGTAAAAACTAAATATGAGACGGCGCAGCAGCCACCCCTTTGCCTCCGACGCGACCGCCAACGGCTTCGGCAAATGCGGTTTGTTTGCTTTTTTGCTCTGGTCGCTTTACATCATCCACCCAAAAGAAAGCAAAGTGCGGTACTTCGTTTCTGCATATGATATTAGCATTTTAACGATTCCGACATAATACTCTCTCTCTACCTTCCAGTGACATTACCATAAAGTGCAAAACCTATAAACGCAATGGATTGTTATACGCCATCATGGAATATTATATATAATTTAAAACAGTGCTCAACTTTAGAGGCTTACAAGCTTACCGTTTCAGTTATGACCGTCGTTCCGAAAATGTTTGCGTATAAATTTTATACCGTCAGGGATGAAAATGGTCCGAGTCGAAAATCGATTGTCGAAAGTTATTTGAATTAGAAAGGTACGTTGAAGTTCTTTTCTGTTTGATTTCAAATAAGCTGGCACAATGCGCTCGAAAGGGCTGTCAATAGCAGTCTTGGAGCGGAGTCGGTTCGCTAGTGGACGTCTGTAGCCGATGGACTGGCTTCAAAAGATACCAAATCGGATGGAAAATGGTCGCCCTATATAGAACCGTATAGCTTGTTATCGATTCATCCGCAACGTTTTTTTTTTTCTTCTTCCGTACTACCCACACACACCGTTCCACGACGGTCCGATCCTCCACTCAAACGTGCCAATTCGGTTCGAAAAATTTGGAAAAACGTCGAACGAGTCACATGACCTCGTTACCTCGTTTGTTTGCCGAAAACGCCACATTATCGAACACTTCACGCCCGACATGACGTCCCGTCCGAGTAATGAATTTGAACCTGCATTAGTTATCGACTATTGTGTACAGTGTGAATCAACACAGATACACGTAATTGAAAATGGACGTCGAGTGAAATACACCCCCAGTCTCTGGTTGGAAACAATGAACGGAATGCATAACTCGCCTCGGCAGACCCGTTAATGTGCGGAGAAATGTTGATTAAAATTATAAATTAGATCAATAAAGCGAATGGACTTGACGCTTTCTATCCAGACGAGGAACCGTTCCCTCTACACATCACTCCTGGAATAGCACCATAAACTTGAAATTGGAGGAGGTCGTGGATTGTTTTAATTCGTAGGCGAGAACGATATTTCGTCGAGCGTAAAAAGATCGATAAAAATCAATCTGATGTCAAAATGTTTTTTAATCAATTTACAGATCTGGCACAGTTCCCAAACTTTCTTTCTTTTCGTTTCGATTTTACGTCTCATCTTTTTATTCTTCTTCACTTTTTTCGTCTTCTAGAAATGTAATTTCTTCTGTGTTGTCAGTGCTACCGAGAACCCTCAAAAAAGATAAATGTGAAGCGACTAATAATAATAATACTGTTTCTCCACGACTATTAAAGAATGAATGCATTCTTGTTGGATATTCAAGGAAAGAATGATATCAATTCCACACCCCGTGATAGAATATACTGAAATCCACGGCTGTCGGCCAATCACATCCCTCGTATTCGTAATAAGTCGCACATCGCGTAGCAACCGTTAAAGAAGGCACAATTTTAATTGTCAAATATTGCAAATCAAATTAAATTAAATTTTCAAAGATTGTTTTTTCTTGGTACCAAAGTATAGTCTTCAACTTATTACGTATAACGGCCATTATTCACTCGGACGATTCCACCACTCGCCTACGGCTCGTGTTGGAATTTTCATCCTCTTGATTATACGCTCGTTAAAGAATGTACTATTTTCCTACAGAATTTTATACCTTCTGTTCAGTCGATAGACTTATCGTTTGCACCTCGTGGATTTTAGAAAGCTCTCTGTACCGGAATGCATCGCAAGAATAGTAAAAACAAAGAAGTGGTATCGGGAAATGTCAGCCGATGTCGATGACGTCTCGGCAATCGCCGGAGAAAAATTTTTCATCTGCGACCGACACGACGCACCCCCTCGACCGCGATTATTTTTGAGTGGGTGTTTATATAGCGGAAAGATGAAGTTCGATTGTTATTCCGTCCCTCAGTTAAGAAGATCCAATCATCCAAGCTGTTCTTTTAATGACAGAACTTGGATGGAATCTCCAGTGGCCTTTTTGCCGAGCGTCGATCTGCAGTTTTACGACGTACTAAACTCTTACTTCTGGCTCGATTTTATTTCCTTCCGCATCCATGACCTCACGTAAGCCGGCCTCCCCCTTGTCACTTGTCGCCTCTGCATGTTGCAACCCCTGAATTATTATTGCCGGCAATGGAATTTTTCATCAGGCTGGTGGCTCCTTTTACGATCGGTCCAAATCCGCTAATATCCGTGAAATGAAAATGACGTTCTCGGCCTGGCCTGCACCGACGGAAAAGAAAAATTCTGCTTCGGAGGTGTCCGTTAGTTACCTACGTTTTTTAATCTTCCCCTTCCGAATGTGTGTTGTGCATCGAGCTACCGCCTATTAAAAAAGTTTCACCGTTCAACCCCTCTCGAATTAGTTCTTTGCCGAGCACGGAAAATGTTCGGTAGTACATATTTTTAAATTTTTAATTTCGACATATTTTCCACGTCAAAGTGCCGAGGCTCGGCGCGCGCCAAACGACGAACTAATAACGAGTAATAATTTAATATTAACCTGCACGAGTTGTTTCCGTTGTGCGATCTATTAAAATTTAACCGTTTGTTTGCTTTAATTACTGCAAAACTCTTGTATACACGACGCTCGACTCGGATAACTTTTCGGTGCAACGGCGAATTTTCCGCTCTTGTGCGGATCTTATTTGTTCCTGGAACAATGGGTGTAGTTTTAATTATGTAAACTGCTATTTTGTTTCCCGGTTGTTCCAGTCAACAGCCGACAGCTATTGCATTGTGATGAATTGCTTCAGATTAATACACAAACGCACGACCATATTTGCCTTACTAATTTTATTTGAACTCGCCGTTTTCGAATTAAATCCGCACAGCTTTGCGTCCATTGTTCGAGTTTAGGGGCGGAAGTGACCCCGACTTCGTTCACCGCACGGCACACTCCAGAAATTAACGCAAACATGTCCTACAACTCCAAAACTTGTACTTGCGAGACACGGTTAAGTACACTTTCAAACTGAGGAAATATTTTTACGCGTGCGACTCCACAAAATTTGTTAACTATTTTTAGGATTGGTAGCAGAAAATTTTTCCCACGCACGACGATTCCCAATGTTTTTTAAAATTGTTTTTTGAACTTTCAAAACCTTCAAAATGACATTTCGCAAAGTAGTGCGCGAAATCGATGTTCGCGCACTACTATGCGGTCCTAGGCAGGCCATTTTGAAACACTAGTGCACTAGTGCTTCAAAATCATCGCAAAAGCATTCGCCTTTTTGAGCATTCTGAAAATATTTGACTTGACAATAATAAACTCTGGTTTACAAAACGCCATTTCTACAATTTGGATGATGAAAATTTCGAAAGAGTGAAAATAAATTTGGCAATGGACAAGCCCCATCCTATTCACAAAGGGTATACGACAAATCAGACCTAATGTTCGTTTCAAAAAATATTATACAAACTTCGATGCGAGAAGACGTATTCGGCACATTCGCGCAAATGATGGACTCGCCGCTTCGTCGCTCGTGCTTCAAAAATGTCTCCTCGCACTTATTTCGTAAATAACTATGTATTTCTTTGACAATCCAACTCGAAAATTTTTAACCAATCGAATTGCAGCATTTGTCAAATTTGGACCAATCAAATTGATTTATAGTGAAAAAACACCGAGTAGAGTGAAAAAGCAACCAGCTGAGTGAAAAAACAACTAGTGGTTTTTCAGCGAAAAAATTTATGTCAAAATGAAACGTCAAATTTATTAGGTCAACTCGATAAAAATTTTCTCGGTGGATTGTCAAGTCGAATACAATAAGTGGTCTAATTTTTTCTGCAAAATTTGTCATTTAAGACATTCGTAGCTTTTGCTTTTGGAAAATTACACTCGTCTCCTTCGTCGACTCATGTAATTTTCGTTGCAAAAGCTACTCATGTCTTAAATGACAAATTTTGTCGGAAAAAATTAGACCACTTATTGTATTATATATGACAAAACTGCACTTCAATTAGTCATTTTTACCTTATCAATGCATGTTACTGCCGTATCTTCACTATCTTTTGTAAAGGAAACTATCTCTCCTCTTGATCTTACCTTGTTGTGAATTGTATATCCGTTCTGACAGCGGAAAGATATCGCTTAGAATCTCTAAAGTAAATTTTAAAATAAGGAATGACGTGAAATGTGAGCGACATCAAATATCATCTGTGGTGTCATAGTTCTTGAATGCTTCTTATTTTTCTTTTTTCTTCTCTTGTTTTTTTATTCCTTTGTCCGCTAGAGGACATTGTAGTTAAGTAATGAATGACCAAGTTAAATGAATTTAGCGTAAAAGGGTCGTTGTAAGGAAGGAAATGGCAACTTTGTTAAGGTAGAAATTGAAAATATGCACGTTTCGAATCTAGGACTATGAGATCTTTTGATGTAACTTTTGAACACGGCAAAGGGGAAGAAGTGGGAGCGGGTGTCCGCATATTAAAAATACTTTGTCTGGAGCTTGGCAAAATAAAAAAAAAAATAGCAGATGGAGCGTTCTAATTGCCCTTCGGAGTGTGCGTTCTCATAATAACGGTGCTCTATCTGGGCTCGGTATCGGCGCTAACGTTGCGGAGAGGCGCAAGTCGGAATGTATTAAAACGCAGCGAGTGAAAATATAGATAAAAGCGTCCTAAAAAAAAACAACCTCGTATGTGAAGTCACGTTCAAATCTCTGCATCGAGACATGAAATATGGACGAGGCCCGAATGATAGACCGAGAAAATGAAGCGACAGTCGAGCAAACATCGAGGCGCGAACTTAATATCAGATATCGGCTGCTCCACTTACGGACAGGTAATCAAAAGTTGCGAGCAGGCCCCATAAAATATTCAGCTCGTTTTTCTCGCGCGTTCTTTTGTAAACTTGCAACAAATGGGCAGAAAGAGGCGGCCGGTTCTCAACTTTGTACGACGGTGCAGCCGAGATTCCCCAAGGCCTATTATAAGTTTCAATACCGATATATCATGTAGCCACTGTATTCCAGCTTCCCGATAAGTTTTGCATGGTTTAGCAAGATTAATGAGCAGTGTCTTTCAGACGGCGGCACCGACGATAACGTTTCGGGAGGATGTCGACTTTGAGGCCGATAAGAGGGCCTTTCGCCGCGACCCACGAGACACCTTCTCTCCGCTGTACGGCTTTTTCCACCACCACACAACTGCGAACACAAAGGGCCCGCTTCGAATGCGCTCCCTCGATCGAATGATCGATTCCTCCATACGACTCCGAGAGCTAATTAATTGATGGAGATGCGGGACGGCAGGTACACGAGGGAACGGTCTTTCGCCGTCTCCATCAAAAATAATATCCAGAGTTTTCTTGGTGGAGAGATCCATCTTCACCTCGGGAGATGCCCGCCCGTCTTTAACGTGCTCGCAAACACAATGGCCACAAAGGAAATCGGGACCCCGAGATAAGGAGCATCAACCCTCCCGGCTTTCGGAGAAACGTATGCCAGATTCGGAACGAGGAGGGATCCAATAAAGCAATTTTCCGCGCGTTTGATAACGTATTAATCATTTTTTGTGGTCACTTCAGAATCGGCGGCAAACGGACCGAAAAACGACAAAAATCGGAAGACGACGACGACGACGAACGGTCCGCGAAACGTCCAGAGCTGGTCCCCATCGTCGAGCGAACCGTTTCAGGATTTGTCGTCGTAAATCACGTGGAGCTAATAAAACTCGAAAACTAATCTCGGCGGAGATTTTTTTCCAGTTCACCATCGACGAACTGATTTACGTACGAACCTTGCAAGTAGGTATCGCAAATTGAGTTGGACGCCGCGGGCTACCATTTGTAATATTCGGCGGTGACATCCTTATTACGGCGTTTGTCGTTCTGCATTCGATTTTAAAAAATCGATTTGCGTGCAGACTTCGTCTCTTCGCGAAAGCCGACGCGAAGCAATTCACCGTCGCCGAATTGACTGACGCGCACGTCTCAGACACACGTGAATTTCGCCAGCACGTTTCTTCGTACCTACTTTGCCATTTTCCGAAAATTCGGACCAAGTGAACGATGATGGGATTTTAGCCGAGGGAATCCGGTTAAAATTCCCGTCGAAATGGACGTCATACCCGTCTCACGATCCGTGAAAGTTCATTTAAGATTCGCCATTAACCGACATTTTAATCAAAACCTAATAACTTTTCCAGATAAAATCAAATTATTTGCAGTGTTTATCCTCTAAACGATTTGGTGCCGGGGTCGTGACAATGTGACGGCCTTAATCTCGATCCGGGAGTTTCGATCCGAACGCGACCCTCGCAATCAGTTCAGTATTCAAGAAAGCACCAATCGACATTACTTTCCTCCGGAATTTATCACTACAAAGTTATGCAAATTTTAGGTGTTCTTCAGCTTTCGAACTTTAATCAAAGGCGACGGCGTCAGATCGACCCCGTCGTCCATGAAAAAAATCCACCGCGATCTCGATAATAGTTCCGGTCGGCCATCTTTCATCGCTTGCCTCCCTTTAACGTTTTAAAAACGTTTAAACAGGGTTTAAAACAACGAAAACGTGTTGGGATCGAAAGAACAAGCATCTCTTTTTGTCGATGAATTCCGAAAAAAGACGAAGCAAGGTTTACGGAGACGAAAATCTTTGTTACGGGATCTTCAGCAGGAGTAGCGAAGATGTTAACGTCAAGAACAACGGTGCAGATCCATCGGACCATTCCGCGTTGGCGTTATCCGTTTTCCCTCGGGGCCGGCGGCGTGCAGGTTGCAACAGGATCCTATTAAAGCGTCCGCAGTTCGTCCTGGCGACGTCCACCGTTCAACCCCGGGACGTAGCTGTAAATAAGGTGCGGGGGAGGAAAAACGCTACAACGTATCGCTGGTCGGGTGGAACGACCGGCAGCGGAACGAGCACACAGCGAGGGAAATCAGTCGAGAGGAAAATAGAATCCCTTTAAAAACAGATGCCTTTGGGTCACAAACCAAAGTGTATCTCCTGTGCGGCCCGATGTACTGTGAAGGAGCCGCTCTCCCGTGCCCCGGAGGGAGACATGCAGAAAGTACGTCGGGACACGCCCAGAAAAGAACATAATAATTTAGCTGAAAGCCCACCAAGTGGGCAATATTCAAATTTGCCGCTCACTCGATCATCCCCGTTACGCATGCAAATCGGACACCGGATCCATAAAAACACACACAAAACTCACCCCGCAGAACACGGGCCGCACTATAATGCGCTTTAAATAGCTACAACTCGGTCCATCCCCTAAGTGAATGTGTGTGGGGGGGCACGAAAATATTTGACGGCGCAAATAAATCAGCTCCCTCCTCTGTGTGTCCCCTTCCCTCCTATTCAATGATTTAGAAAATGAACGCGGCGGTTACGGCCGGACTGCATATGCTGCGTGGGGCGCGCATAAAGGTTACGCTGGGGGGTTGCGAGGGTGCTTTGCGGCTTGCGTATTTTTTATATTTTAATTTAGTCGCTGGCGGAATTTCGCTCCCGCATTCATACATGGAATATTTCAGCGTTTCGCCTACAGAGATACGCGAAACCGTGGTAAATCCTGCTGCGAAATTATAAAGGCACCCTCTTCCCATCAGCTAATTATCTCTAAACATCTCCTTTTCGAATAAATTTAGGGGAAACGAAAACAAGCCCGACCTGAATAAGATCGGCGGGACTTTGTAACGCTCTATATGCTTTGAGGGAGGGGAGGGGACAAGGTGTTCGCCTGGTGTGGGGACCGGGCCCCCTCGCGTTCAACCTTTTAACATTTTTGATTGAGTTATTTAATTAAGGCTAATGCTCGAGTCCATTAATGTTGTTTGTTAACTCGCAACATTACCATAACAAAAGGATGGTTTTTATTTACCTACTTCCAAGCTCCGGTCTTTTTCTCTTCTTGTTCGACTCTTTTTTGTTCGTCGACTACCCAATTTTTCTCGTTCGTTTCGGAGTAGGTAAGTACGTACGTACCTACGTACGTTTTCACATTTATAAATGGAGCAACAAGATGAGTTCACGACGAGACGCACATTATACGAAACGAAACTAATGTGGAAAATCCGAGTTCGTTTGATGTTTTTGACAACAAAGTTACAACAAAGATGAAGTCTTTCGAATAGTGAATTTGAAAGCCTCTTTAGGCAACAAATTTGTCGTTTTGAATTCGCATAAACGATTACCGACAACATTTCAAACTGAGAGAGAATTTCCCAGAACAAAATATCTTATTTCATCGCGTAAAACCTATCCGGCACGGTTTGCCTATTTATGGACGTCTTTAATCCGGGTTGAAAGAGGCCCGGGCCCGCCCACCCCCTCGGCATTCGAGACGAATTAAACATGCAAGAGCGATAAGTGGTCTGATGAAAGCCAAAAAGAAGAGTCGCACGAAGCAGCAGCAAAAGCTTCATTTCAAACTACATATATCGAGTGTGTTTTAGCGCGAGCTTTTCTCGAATGAAATGTATAGGTAGATGATGGGTCCAAGTTGAACAGTTAAAGATCTTCGGTTCGAGTTGAAAATTTGCCAGACCCGAGAGCTGAACGTGAAATGCAGGTGGAAACCGTCGGGTAATTAGTAGATGGTAAAAAAATATATATCTCTCGCCAAGTAAGACGGAAAATGGCCACCGGAGGGCGTAGCTTTCGTGCTAGTCCGTGGACGGCGGCGCTAATGGCGAGTTGCAACATTAACCGGTACGTGCAGTACCGGCAGTTATTTTAATGGATCTTCGCCTTTTGTGTTTTAAATATTCCCCGAGTAGCTTATGAAGCAGACCGGCGCTTAAAACGCCGTATTTAGCAAGTTTAAGTGGTCTCGGTCGTAACCGGTTGACAAAATTCCGCAACAAGAGCCATTCCCGAAATTCACTTGCGATAATCGAATCCGGGGCGCACCTGATGTCCGTCCCCGGATTACAGAGGTCATAATTTATATGACGCGCCCCAATCCGACCGCGCCGCAGACGCGGTAACACTTTTAAATGATTTTTTAAGCACTTCGGCGGCGGTAAAAGCCCTTTTATTTGCGGCGATGTATAGGCTTTGTTACGCAGTCCGGACATAATTCCGCACACGTACGTGCCCCAGTTCGTCTCCCTCGTCCATCCCCTCGACGCCTGTGGCTCTTGCAAAGTGCCGCCGACCGAAACATTCGCGTACACGCGCTATTATATGTGGAAAACATGAATTCTCCATCAACGGCCGCAGACCGGGGCTCGAAAAAATACAGATGGGGCTCCGCGACGGGTTCCCATCGTGCAATTTACATTCGGACTAATTCGAACGCGGGGCCTCCCAATTTTTTTTATTTTTGTTTCGAAACGGCGCGTCTGGCGGAGGCGGCGCGATTCACGTCAAAGGTCTCCGTTTTATGAGACGTTGCCGGGAGTCGAGTCGATGCGAAACGCTCGGGTGCACCCCGGTTAACCCACTAACACAGAGCCGGGCTCAGACAATTAGTCAAAGTTGCAAGACTAACACAGGTTTTCATATTTCCCCCCTTGTTCTAAACTTGAAAGTTGAAAACTAGGCGCGCTTTACCTTCGCCATGATGTGCTCGGTGGAGCCTGACACGGAGCAGAGGGACGGAAGATTCCTGACTGGCGGCGGTGTAGCTAGAGCTAACTTGGCGGTTACGTAATTTTTGTTCTGTAAACTACTTACTAACTGCTGCTCGAAACGGATAGTTTATCAAATTGTTCCTTTTTTTTATCGCACCGCATTCGGTTTGCCTGTTTATTGAAAAAGAAAGGAACCTAGACCGGACCTTTGAGGAACTCCAGACTTGGACTTGTGTCATCTCTAGTTAAATCCAAAAAATCACAGAAAGTACTGGGCGTTTGGCTATAATTAAAAAGCCTACCTCTTTGGTGGGGTAACTGTTTCCGATTAGCCTCGCAGCGCAGGATTAACATCCTCGTAAATGGAAAGAGCGTTCAACCCTTTGCCACCGTTTTTACTCTTAGTTAATCACCAGAATTCGATCGACCGTTTTGGCAACACCACCTTGCCCACGATACATCGCCCGTGGATTGTCCTTCGCTTCTGCGGCGAATTTAATAAATTCAAACAACAGTACCGGCGGCCGACCTAGGGCGTCATAAGACCACCGCCAATTTGAATATGTGTTAATATTTGCATCGGTTCAGTTGTCATGTACGGTCCGCTCCCTCGGGATTAACCGTTATTCACGCGAGATGCGGGACCATTATTGAAATGGACCCGACTCCGGACCATCTGGGGAATTTGCCCCAATTAGGATCGACAAACTCAAACTAAATATTGGCAACGCCCTGGACGGGGGCGGCGGACGACACTCCGATTCTTTCCGTCTCGCCGACGCAAGGGCGGCGTTCCGAGGTCGGGTGCAATCCTGTCCTCAGCTGCGGTGGTACGCGGGATGATGCGACAGCTCGAATTTGATTGATTGCTTGCGTGCGGTGACAGGAACCAGTTGAAGCGCGTGTGCGTGTAATAGTGGAGCTAAATGCCGTGCCGGATCGGGGGCCTTACGTGTCTAGAATTGATGATACGGCTAATTAAACTAGCACGGGATACTGCCAGACGTACTCCAGCAGTAAGCAGAAGCGCCACCGAGAACCGTCAGCCACTCGTTTTGCTCGTTAATAGGCCCCAAACCGCATCATAGCGCCGTGGAAAACTAGCCGTATTAATTAATATCGGCCACCTCATCACCAAATTTTACTGCAGCGAAGGGTAAACTGGTCCTTTGCGGTCCGGTCGTGAGAAACTGGAGCGGTGTGAATAGGGCAGGGCAACGGGGGCGGTTTTACGCGAATGTAAACGTTGCAGAAGCTCGAATGCGACTCGATCATGACGGTATTATGAAAAGGTGATGGTGATTCTTCTCACCACCATTGTCTCTTGAAGAAAACTGGCTCACTTTTGACCGTCGATGCTATCGCGTTGTTTTGATTTGATCTGCCGAAAATGATCCCAATTTGTACACGTAGGAAATGCCTAATCGCTTCGCGAGTTAGCACTCGACGGATGCGACCATTAATTCGAATTCGATGGTCGTTCAATTCGCAGTTTATGGACGTGAGAAGTCGGGAGGCCAAAAACCGAAATTAAAAACCATTTTACCGCAACAAAAAATCCGCGATTGCAGCCGCGCACGGCTGACGCAAGTGGAATTTGCGAAAGCGATAGGGCTATTATTGTCGATTCAATCGAAGACCGCCGCCATGGAGGCCGCGGTAAACGCGGAATAATGAAACTTTCATTGCAAAAAGCTCTCGATCCATGCCAAATTGAACTTTAATGGCCCATCGGATGGCGTGATACAAAACAAAAGTGCGTTATTCCATAACGAACCGATTAACCGATTGAAAACCGAAACGCGCTCGCGCTATTTGGCGCATTAAGTTCTGCAAAAAGCTCTAGTCGCTCGGTGTGAAAAACGCAAGAATCGAAAAAAACAAAACAGACGGTCGGAGCTTTTGTTAAGTTGCATGCACACCTTTGACACACGATCGTCCATGAATTCCCTCTGGTCTTTGTGTGTCGTTCGACACGGCTTTGTGCATAATTGAAATACGCGCGAGACCGACTTGACAAATGTTACTCCCCGAAACAATCACTTGTAGAATATCTTGACACCTCGGCATTTGCGCGGCCTTCCGAAATGAAATACCTTCAGCGTTTCAGTTACGCCTCAACGTTATGTCAGTTCTGCAAGATTTATTCTTGTTTGCGTGGGTGTTTACGTTCGCGGTAAAGGAACAATGGGGGATGCTCCTAATCCCCGGTAAGGAAAGGGGCTCCTCGATGCCAAATAAAACCGCCTTTATGTAGCTCAAGCTATCTGAAAGTAATAAGTTGCCGGGAAGGCGGAAGGGGCCGTTCCACGTCAATTACCCCCGGAATTAGCCGCCACGATCTCCTCCGACCAGACTAGGCCGGTTGGTCATCCTCCGCAGAAGCGACGTCACTGAAGACGATCCAAACGCATCTGTTGAATCCTCCGAAACTCGTTGTTGAACATTTTTGCACTCAATGGTGAAATTAATTTAAGCCTCCTTTCACGATCGAAGACCAAGATGCATCTCTTCGATTCCAACAGCGAGAGAGCGAATCAATCTCGAGCGAATGCAAATAAAACCACCCCGTCATAATGAATTACAATAAAAAGGCCGATTCCGGCGTCGTGATGGTCCCGTTTATGCCCCAATAAATTCGGTATTACACGGTAACTTTATTATAATGCCGCTCCGATATTCCATAAAGGTACACGGTCGGCGCGCCGTAAAAACTCATATACCACAAAGCTTTTAGATAATTCAGTAAGCAATTTCAGTTTTATTTCATAGAGTAAAATTCATCGTCCCGTCTCTCCCCGAGAGAAGCTTAGCAGTAAAATTACAGGGCCATCTCTCCGGGTTCGGTCAAAATTTTATCGCAGGTGGAGGCGAGCCGAGTCGCGTCCGGCCAATTGCGAAGGAGGTTTATTCCCCATCAAGTGTTGGGAGCAGGCCGTAAAACCGGCGAATTACACCGAACGGAAAAAAAATATTCGTCGTGCGGTTGCATCTCCGACGCGGTCGCCGCTCCATTATTCAGGGCGAATCGTAAAATGCATCGGAAACTGCATCAAATAGTTATGGCGTGTTGCTTTGTTGCCACCGTTGTTTTTAAATAATTTATCCGACGGAAAATATTAAGGGTCGCTCCGAACGGACGAATAGAATAAATAGCGGACGCTTCCGGTTGCATTTTTAATGGACGCTGCCGGTCATCCCGCGAACTCTTTTGCCGAAGAAGGTGAAAAAGTAAAATGCGTCGACGGCCGGCAACACGAGAAATAGGGGTGTAAGATGTGAGCGGCGACGACGCCGACGACGAACCCCATTTGTATTCGTGCCGGTGGCGGTAACAAATCAAAATTGCGCGGTTCTCCTGTGAGCTCAACTTTTAATAGTGCGGATGCAATTTGGTTTAAGTTCTGAAACAAACTGCAATGCATATAAATGCACAAATTTTCAAAACGTGTCGGATCCGATGTTTGCACTCTCGTCAGATTGCTTCGTGTATCATGCGGTTTTACCGTTCTCGGTAAATTATTAAAAAATAATCCGATGCGGATGCTTCTCTCTCCGTTGTTTTTCTTTCCGCGTAAGGGTTCGGTCTCCACAATGTGTTTGTTGTCAGTGTGTTCCTCGAGGCTCTGTGAGTGCCCGTTTTTATTCAGCCCTTCATACCATCGCGCAACATCTGTCGCGGTCAAGTTGTATGTTTTTCCAATTTTGATTCTAGTGCAATTACAGTGTTACATCTTCTTTCGCGATGCGCGAATATTTTGTTCAGTTATCGCGGTTCTGAAGCCAGACACGAAGACTGTTGAGAAAATGCAATTTGCCAGTAGAACATAAATTCATCAAAAACTATGTCGCCGACCAAGAAAAGGATTAATTTCAGCGCGAGATAAGTTATTAGCGGGAAAGAAAACCCACTCGGGGAGCTCCTAACGTTATTAAGTGCTTACATAATTCCACAATTAAACAAGACCTCCATTCTTGTCGCTCCAGATTCGACCGAAAGAAGTGGAGTACGGCGGCACATCTGGACCGCCGCTTTCCGTTTTAATAAAATATTTTCTCGAGCCTCGTAACAAGTTACTTACTTAATTGTTCGTAAACATAGTGGCATTTTGTAGCCGAAACCACTTTACGTCCTCTTTGCGGCAGGTGCACGATCCAGGAACGAATCGCTTCGGGAGATTATGAGATGGTACTAATTTATTAAAGACGGCCACCAAGTCACGGAGGTTCTAAAGTGGTAAAACTCGAGACGGTCCATTAATAAAAACCCGACTCCCGCAATTAGGTCCTCGATGTCTAATCCAACTCCAAGTGGAGGAGGAGAGGTGTCCGACGACAGCTGCAGGCGTCGGCGATACGCCCCTGATCCATAGGCAACTAACAATTCTGTTCCCCGAGTTGGGCAACTCTTCAGACAAAAACTTGTTGGATTAGTCCTGGTGTTGATCTACGCGACGCCGATCTCCATGGGAAGATATTGATGATAATCGGATCAGGGTTGTTAAATGGGAATACTTTCGATCGCGGCGTCGGATGCGTAATTAATTTGGCGTCGTGTAGCATTTGCATCGACGTCGCTGTTTGCTCTGCAGGATGCAAACAAGAAGGCAGTCGAAAACAGCTCCCTTATCTGCGGGCGTATATATTTAGAATTCCGGCTGTTAGTGCGTCATTTGAAGTCGGAAAACAACGTTATGTGAAAGACGGCGCGGATATGAAGAGGACGAAAACTGAATCGGGCTGAATTCAATTTGAATGTTAAAGCAGCCCGGCTGATTATGTTATTGGTTGGTTTAACTCGAAATAGGTGAAGACAATGAGGTTGGCATCCGGTCCTTATCGCTCAAGACGGTTAGTCATGTTGCGGCCTGACAGCTAATCCCTCCTGGATTATGCAAACAACGGAGAGAGCCGCGCCGTCGAAGGAAATGTTTATATTCCACGGATTATATTGTCTACAGTTGCGAATTTTGATACGATAGAGAGGCCCTGCCCGTTTTATTTAATCCATATTTACATAAATTTCATTTCATCACGCAACTTGCCAACTGGATTACCGCAGATTCGCGACTCGTCCGTCCGTCCCCCTCGTCGTCCCGTCCGACCGTTCTTTCTTCTCTTCTTCCGTTTGACCATCGACGGACGGTCAGCCGTTTTTCGTTAACGGCATTGTGCAAATCCCCGGCGACACTAAATCACCACCCGCCCTTTATATAACTTCCAGACTTCGTCGGCTCTGTCAACAGGTGATTTTTTCCGGCACGCAAACACATCCCAACAACTCGTTCGCTTCCTCCACGCATCGCCGATTCGCCCCTCGCAATTAATAAATCCGAAAGATCGATACCGCATCATCGGCGAAATCGCTGAGCGCCGCGTAAACACACAATGTGCAATCCACCGCGAGCCGGAAAACCATCGCCGACGTCAGCGTTGCGACCGCCGATGATCAGCAGATATCCGCACGAAATGCCAATTTCGATTTTTTTGCATGATGAAGAGGTTGCATCGGAAATAACAACGCAAAGGACGAAATCGTGAAGTCGTTCTTCTCCCGCTATAGGAGACATCGAACTCGGAACGGATCGCTGCAATTTTCTTTCAAAATGGGGTGAACAGTCTGGGTCCTTTATTTTTGCACGTTTCAAGGAATCTTTAAAAGAAAATGTTTGAAATCTCTACCGAGTCCCACGTTGGTGTATCTTTTTTTTTTTAATTACAGTGCTAGCTGGGGCGTACTCCAGAGATCTACCCCCCATCCGATAATAATCATTCGTAATTTACGTGTTTGCATTTGTAAATGCATTCGTTTATTAATTTGTTGGTTGTAAAATCTCCTCCTCATCATCTTGATCCTTTTCCGAGATAAGTTCTTATCTTTTATTTGCATTTCTGTTCTCTCGTCTTTTCTTGGCGTCTTTCTTTTTGTGCTTTCACCTGTTGTCGACGAGCCGCTCCTCGCGGCGAAGGATTAACTCCTTCAGTCCCTCGAAAGAAACGCGAAAGAAAAACACAATCCGGAGGACGGGGAGCAAGCAATCAAACCGGGGCAATTTACATTTTCATTCCGGGTTGCAGTTTTCCGGTTATTCATATCGAGTTAATCCGCCTCCCGGATAATGGCACATGTGGCGCGTGCTCGAGCCGGTATCGATCCACGCACTCGACGGGGTTGCAACGGCTCCTCCACGCATCGGCCATGCACCGCTCGGAAACTGCTCCTCCAGGACGAGGACATCCAGACGGAAAGCGAGAGTCGCTTGATACTTGCAATTCCGCAGACGTGACACACATACCGAGTTCGTTATCAAGGCAAACACGACGCCGCCAACAGCCCTTACACGTCGCCGCCTCACGGCCGCGATCGATGGATGCGTCCCGTTCACTCCTACGAAAACATTTCCACTCTCGCACACGACCGACACCGGAAGGAAGGACGAGGGAGCGGCCCTCGGAGAAGAGGGACACAACCGCCCTCGAACTATCAATCACGGACGGTGCACCTGCAAAGCGACACGTTCTTCTTCTTCTTCTTCGGCCATCAACGCGGGGCGGTCGGATGGCCGGATGGAAAACGGAAGGCGGGGTGGGAGAACTGCTGGATAGATACATTTCCGGGGCAATTCTTCTTCATTTTGATGGGCCGAGAGGCGACGGCTACGGTTGTTGACTACGGTTGTTCGCCACGGCGGTTCGAAACGAAGACGATGCTTTTTGCTTATTCCCCACAATATTCTTTTCTCCTCGAATGTGTCATTTTCGCTGTCGTCGGTTAAGTATTCGAGTCACATTAAAGATAAATAGGAACTGTTAATTTTATTGAAGTCGTCCTGTCTTTCGAGTAAAGACAATAACACACTGTTAAACACAAGTTACCATGTTTTAGTTAACAGTTACGAGTGTATATCACATTGTGTGCAAACGTTGCGTCTAATTTACCGTTGAAGCAATTACATTATCTCAAACATTGCTGCATTGCGTTTAATAAAGTCATCTCGAAATTTGTTCGTTCCTGGAAAGGATTTTGTCGGTTTGTTTAAATTGAGAAATTTAGAACAACTTTGTTCGTCGAGAGTTTCTTCAAATTGTTATTTTTTATTTTCCAAAAAACCGGATCCATTTCATCGACTAGCAAACATTATACGAACCAAGCGAAATTTAAAATTGTATGTCTCCTCTCTTATTTGATATTCAACGAGAGAATGATATCAATTCGACACCCAGTGATAGAATAGTATATTATATTATAAGTGATAGAAATCCATCATTATACGAGAGTGAGAATTTTGACCAACGAGTGCGCTTGCGCACGAGTGGGACACTTCTCACGAGTTTCATGATGGCATTTCGATCACGTGTGATATACGACGTTTTGTCTTATAGAGGCAAATAATCCAAGAAATGAAGATTCATTCAAGCCAAATGACAGCTGTCAAATTTACTCACTTGTGAGTACTTTATCTCAAGTAAAATTGCAGCTGTCAAATTTACTCACTTGTGAGTACTTTATCTCACTTATGAATAATATTTGATCTCTATCACCGAAAACAATGGTCTAAGGTAGCTCAAAAACTCAACCTGTAAGATAAAATACTAAAACCCACGGCTGTCGGCCAATCAATCCCTCGTATTTACATTCTATCACCGACAGATCGCCAGTCGGATGCGTTTGTAAACAATAAGTCGCGCATTGCGTAACAACCGCTAAATGGGGAACAATTTTAATTGTCAAATATTAAAAGTCAAGTTAAATTTAGTTTTTAAAGATTTTTTTCTTGGTATAGTCGTAGAGAGAGTATTGTCTTCAACTCGCGTATAATGGCTATCATTATACGCTCGTCGAAGAAAGTACTATTTTGCCTCGAACAAGTTGATATAGCTCGAACGGTAAGTCGGGATGCACCATCGGTCGACCACAGCGGTGGGTGCAGGAAGGACCGAACTCTGCACGTTTTGCGAATAAACATTATCCGTCGAAAATCGAAGCCGTCACCGTTTAACCGGCGAATATTAACGAACGAGAATGTATCTACATCGGCGCGCGTATAAATTACTCTCGAACAAAAATGACGGTGGCTCTGCAAAAACGGAGTAATATACCGATATGACAGGACTGCGTGGGCCCAGCGATAAATCTAAACAAATGTCACGAAACGCGGAACTTTGTTTTCCCATAAATCTATGGAAGTTCATATGAATTTATAGCGCAGAGAAGACGCCGATAGTGGATTTTAAATTGTCATATTGCAGTGCTCAGCCTGATGATGACGTATGCTGCAATGCGCGTAGCCATGGTAACACCTGGACGCCAGGTTACCGACTCCAATAACCCCGTAATTGCGTTAACCCTTGTAAACAGTGTAGCTGACGCCGCCGCCGGATTATCCACAAAATCGGAGGATCGGTACCCGCCAAAAAACCGGCGCATACGAGTTGGCGCCGCGGTCCAAATTCGAAAATCAACTTTCACGAACGACGCCGCCTCCCCTTTCCCGATGCAGATGCATAAATTCGAGTAAACAAATTGGAAAGTCTTTTAAAGTCGGCCTTCGTCGGCGCAAAACTTCAAAGTCCAATACAACTTCATGGCGAGATTGCTTCGCGTGAAGAATTAGACCTGGAGACGTCGATTGATTCCCCTGCTTTGTCGTTGCGTGGATTCGTCGTGGAAGGCGATCCGTTTTTTTGTCAGCGCGCACCTCTAGACAAATGAAACTCGCTTCCGTTTGCACAGCCCGAAAAAGGGGGAGCAGAGGGGAAAATGGTTGGAAAGCGGCCACCACCAGTTGGTCGTGCGCGGTTATGTTCTTTTATACACGGAAAATGCATTTTCCTTCTAAACGAGTTTCGCCTCTCGCGGTGTTTCCCGTTTGCGCTCCGGGTGTTCGTTTTGCACTCGTGTCGAGGCCGCTTTTTCGGAATAAATATTTATACGTCTTCGTCGACGTCGACGACGACATCGACGGTGACGGGCACCTGTTGCGCGACTTTAAACAATTACACCTAATAATATTCCAAATCGGGAGGCGGCGGAGTCGAACGGCGCATCCGAAGAAGGCGGCTGGCTGGCTTATAACTTTTTTCCGCTTTCTTAATGCGTTCGTCTGGAGGGAGCGTCCACGCTGACAATAATCGCGGCCGAATGACGATGACGATCTTTCCCAACGATACAGTTAACAATGTACCGCCGCTTTCGGATAAAGGCGAACGGCCGTCCGGGGACGGCGTAAACCCGCCGCATTAACCGAATTACCGCTGCAACGAATTTATTCGGCTCCGGCGACGAAGTCGAACATAAAAAGGACATCGTCGTAAAGCAGAGGGACGACAGTAGTTCTCTGCGTAATGGGTTCAGATCGGTGATGTGGTGGTGATCCACTTCCGGCGTCGGACGACAACGACGGCGACGGCGGTGGCATCGTCGCCGTGAAAAATTACAAACTAATCCGGCTTTTATGACGCCAAGGTGCTCACAATGGGTCCAAAGCCCGGCCATCAATACACGTCGCGGTGAATGGAAGGGATCTGGGCGCGGTAAACACAACAATAAGAGTGCGGGCCGCGACCTGAAAGAGATGTTTTAATATTCAAAGATTAGACGTAAATATGTAAATAATCGTTAAAGCGAGGCACGCGCACTTGACTGATGATCGGCGTCAACTTCGAAACCGCTAACAAAGCGGCCGTCTGTCACGCCGAGACGAAATATAAATCATCGAAATGAACAGTCCGCGACTCCGGAATTCCTCTCGTTACGAAACGAAACGAAACGTCGTCCGTATGATCGAAGGCGTCCTCGAAGAGCCGTCGCCTCAGGTGAGCCGCTCAACTCGCCGAACTGCGCCTAATTTATCACCCCCGACTTCCCGAGATCAAGAAGAATGGCTCCGGGACGAATGAAGAGTTACAGATGCTGTGCATACCACTCCAGGTCGGGGCATAACTCACTTCGTTCCCGCTTCCTCTCGAACTTATATTAAATCAGCGAAAAGTTAACTCGCCCCCGACTTATGAATCTCGATCTCCGTCGACTTAATTGACCCCCGAAAAATCGTCGTCGACGCCGACAGACGAGACACTTCCCGATTCGCTTTTAATTGTGCAGCGACGATTTCGATTGTGGAGTCGAACGAACGTCAATCAGATTTCCATCGTTCGCTTCCCGGAGCTTTCTCGAGCTCGCGATTTTAAAGAGGGAATCGCTTTCGGAACCCCTCGACTATCGCGAGCTGATCAGAATTCAGGACGGGGACTTTGAAATGCTCGAAAGTGCATCGAAGAATAGCGAGTGGAAAAAGAAATGCAATAAATAGGAAACGTATTGCGGGAACGGCGGCTGAGAGAAAATCAAGTCAATTTGTAGGTCGTCTTCAATTGTAAACGATATTTATCGATGAGAGAGAGCTCAACGATTTACCGTTCCGGTGAATAATCATCACGACGCGGATTTTACCCGACAAGTCGGTTAAAATGCGACGCATTCGCGCACACCATCGACGAAGGAAGTGCAACCGCAGCTCGACACCGAATCCCGTCAATTTGAAAATCTCCATTTGATTCAGCGCCTCCAACTCCACCCCCTCCGCCGTTTCCGTTACGGTTAAAATAAGACGAATCACGGAAAGAAAGCCGCGCCAACTCGGTCGGACCGATATATTCCGCGTTCCCGTAATCCTTCGGCCAACGGTGTAATACCTGTCATCAATAAGGACCGACTGGAAGATTACCGAGATTTCGGGTCATTTGGTACAGTTTAAAATGGAGCACCGTTGACAGAACTTTTAAATTACGGTCGACTTTCCCGTAACCTGCGCGCCCACTTATAACGAGCTGATTAAAAAGTTCCTGCCGCATAAATTCAAGTTTTATGGCCGTTTACTCTCACAAAGTAATGCTCTATACACAGAAAGCGCATTATCCTAGCGCCAACTCTATTCCACCTGTACATCCCCCTTAAACAAGTTCTCGAGAGTGATATTAAAAAATTACGGCAAGGGTTCGGAGGAAGGACACGACCTAAAAAATAAAAAAAAAATCCAGGAAACTTTTTTGCCGCTTCAACGACATCGAACTCCTAATAGTGGTGATGGGTTTCTCCTCGTCTTTTGATTTTTTTTTACCGGCAACATCAACGACGCCACATCCTTCCTCGTTTGGTCGCAGGCTTCTTCCCTAATTCTCCTTTTAATTTTTCACATTTCTCCCCACGCGCAACTTACGCCACGCGTCCCACAAAATGTTTTTCGCCGTTCCCCACGTCTTTTTCTTTGCTTTTTTTAACCAAATCTCGGAATTATTTTTTAACGTCGTTATTTTCTTTTCTTGGTTTTGCTTTTGTTGTTTTATCCTTTACGTTTACGTCGCATCCCCCGGCCGGATCACACCATTTTCTTTCACATTCCGTACACGTCACTGCCTCTACGTTAATTTTTGTTTAAAATGTCTTTCAGCCCGTCACTCTTTGAGGACGCGTTTTTGGACCCTTTAAACCCTTCAACGATCCAGCAGAGGCAACCGTTCCCTTCTGGCATCCGAAATCGGTCCGGTTGCGGGGCAGGCATATTTATGGCGGATGTGATGACAGCAATAACGAATTCATTATAGTTTTAATGAAAATATGAAACTCTAATGTGCTATTCACGCGAAACGTTAAAATATGCAACAGACTGGGAAATTATGTAAAAAGCAATTACATATTACCTACTGGCCTGAAACTAAAAATTAACAAAAAATAAATTGGTAATGAACGGAGGTCGTCCGTCGCAAGTTCATCTCCGGAATGAGGTTATACCGACCGATCTTTCGTCGAGGATAATATCGCGTGTTCATGAAATCCTGGGCTGAGTAGGCGTTGGAAAAATTAAACCGTCTAGAACAGTGTAAAGTTTGAATTTCCCGCCGTTTGACACGAATGACATTTGTTTATGTTTAATCGCAACATAATTAAACATGTTTGTTTTCAGCAAAGGGTGCCCTTAGATATTTGCTTCGAGAATAGGAATCGCTACGTTATTCTATTTTTGATGTAAAACATTGCAAAGAAAGAAAAAAAAGAAAAAAATTTTGGCTCTAAATTTTAGGTTAACTGTCAACATGCTCCAATTAATCTACGCTTTAAAAAAGCACAACAATTGACGGTTTCCAACGCCTTCCCAGCCCAGGATTTCATTTGAACACTCGATATCATCTCATCATCACTTTCGAAAATAAATGCAAATTTCATCTCGGCTTGCTCGCCGAACGAGTGCTATCGATAATAATGAATTAAGTGCGTACGGGCTAAGTGCACCCTAATGTCGAGGGGCTGAATGCAATTTGAGATCTCGCCGGGATAACAATAACGTCGCAGTTTGCGTCAAAAACGGAACGTCAAGCGTCGTCGCTGCTGGAAAAACCGGTGATTGCGACGTCGAATCGATCGGGATTATTCGATTGATTCCTCCTCTTGTATCTATCTCTTTGGCCGTGAGATGGACGATTTGTCAAACGATCTCATATAGGAACGCTTTCCGACATATTTCCCTGACAAAAAGAAACTCGTACATGGTCACTTTGATGAATCGTTCGTGCCCTTTTAATCTTCCTCGCTGTCGCGGAGCGTTTAAAATTATATTAATAGCGAATGTTTGATAAATGATTTTCCTATGTATTCGATCGGTGCATTGTTTTTGCGATGCCGGTACGGTCGTCGCTCCTTAATTGACCTTTCAAAAGCAGAGATTTCAATTACGCGAAGAATTATTATTAATTGTTTCATATCGGCGACTGATTAATGGCGCGGAGCGGTCGCTCTCGCCGATGATTGCAGGTAATGACGACTCGCGGAAGAACAATCGGCGCTTGTTTTCGAAGGGAAGACAAAAAAAAACACACCGTTCGTCCCTTCGCGTTTACAAACCGCTTATTCAACCGTAGGTGGTCATTTGTTTCAGTTTCTCCATCCCTCCGCGGAGTAGGAGCGCGCCCCCTCGCCCAGTATATTCAGGACCAAAAATAATCCCTGTTGTCATAACAACAGCCAGCAATACCATATCCGAATCCGAGACTAATATCCTGGCCGCTGCGAACTCCCCGTCCCCGAGGAGTCCGGAATTAAGGTGGACGAATGGTCGACTAATTGAGGCCATTTATTTTACTACCGGAGACATTCGAGATCGAGTCGTTACTTTCTATTTTTACCCTTACCACTCCCACGTCTTCCCGAACTCGACGATGACTTGCCGCGAGGACCAGGACGAAGTGGAAACAATTCGCGGAGCGGCGTGTCCTGCTGCACATCACTCTCGGGTCTGCGACGTAAAAGATAATTTTAGAAACGACGAGCGAGCGGCTTCCTGCCAGGATCGCGAATCGAATAATCGGGCCCAATTAAGCAAGCATCGAAGCAAGATAATACGAGTTTATTCGCGAATCTCCGAAAATGGCTTCATATCTTACACATTTAATTCCCAGCTGCACAAAATTAATTAATTAATCCCTTAAACATAAATTAGAAGGCGGCACCGGTTTCTCTCGGCTACACGTCTTTTCGCACTTTATTCTAGACGTTAACGAATAACAAGAACCGTCTCGTATCACCGTTAGTGAATAAGCTATGATTTCTAATCGAGTCCAAGTTGGCTCAACGGTATCTAAATTCGACCTTTTTGCTGGCTACGTTGTTACTGATTACATTTGTACGGTTAATCTTCGCATAAAGACGTCAAGTGTGAAGAAGAAGAAACTCTTCTTGTGTTCTCAAATAAATCTTCTTCTTCGACCCAACAGTCTTTTCTTTTCTTTATTTCCTAATGGATAGAATACTCGTTCATTGTTTGCACGGCGCCGACTAACCTGTATTTCAGGTTTCTTTTCCACAGTAAACTGTAACAACGACATGCTGATGATTTTAACAATATTAATGGGTGGGTCTAAATACAAGAACATTCTCGATTTATTAAATACAACACCATCCAAGTCATCGAAGCGATGACAATTTGGGAAACAAAAAAATAACTAAACCCTACATATGATGCGTACAACGCTGGCCGGTGGACGCCTGCCTTAATCCTCCTTGTGGCAAACGAAACTCCACGTCCGACCAGTTCCCCCCGTCATCATTCGGAGTGTTTCACGTCCGCCGGTGTGAACCCGAGGACAAACCCTCTGCCCGTTCGGGCACACCTGTCTACATTGTTTCGAAATTGCCGATTCGTGGCGAATCGTGTGAATTTTTATGTCACTCTTGACGCGTCTCGAGGCCGTAAAGATGTTGAAGTGTTTATTCGGATGCAAATGCGTGGAAAGACGCCGGAACACGTTTCGGTCCGCCTTTTCTGTGGTAGCTTTGGCGTGGCGAATGCACCATTCTAATTTACGGCGTCATCCACATCACGACATTATTAACATTCGGCATTTATGGCCGACCTGCTCCGTACCTGTTTTAATAAGATTTACGAGTATTGCCAGCGATCAGAGCCACTCGGTCAAACATATTCGTACGGGGTGACATGTGTGAGGCCGTTCCCAATCTGGATAATGTCGCTGCAACGCGACGCAGACGGAGAACGTCGAGGGGGGAATCACGCGATTATTCCCTTTTTACCGACGAAATCGATTTTTTATCTGTTCTGGTGTGTAAGAAGATTTCGGCGGGGAACTCTATCCAGATGGGGGCATAAATGCCGCAACAAACGCGCGACTCGCGTTCAGAGGGTGCGGTTTCTATTCAAAAAAAAAGGTGAAACGCTCCGGCCATTTACAAATTCTGGATGCCACCCCTGAATTCAATCCGTCTGGATGGCGAGGACCGTTCGCTTTGTCACCAATTAGATTTTAACACCGCTGCAATCTTGAAAGTGATATTCTTTTATTCGCCTCGATTCCGTGCATCGAGTTTGCCACCCCGGTTGTCGAGTGGGAAACGTTGCGTCCCCACAAAGAGCCGGGAACGTGAGGGTGTTACGAATGAGATATGCGAGGAAGTGTTTTATTAATGGATTTTTTTATATTAGGCGCAATTAGGGCTTTCATTGCAGCCGACCGAGCTACGCGCTGCACCGAACAGATGTGTCGACTTCTATAAAAGTTTTTTTTTTCATTTCTATAAACATTTTCTTTACCTCTTTTCCCTTGTTTTGTATCGTGAGCAATACAGCTTCCACCATTGTTGGGACAGGTTTATTCGCTTGTCTACGCTCAAGTTTCCACAATAAATTTCCATCGTTTATCGTGTTAAGCACGCGATTCGAAATATTTATTTGTATCACAAGGCTGAAACTGTCATTTTGCAAGTGCGAGCACGGTTTGTGAGCAGAGGCGTCAGCCGAGGCGCCCCAAATGCAAGCACTTGCAAAACAGTTTCTGACGTATAATACACAAACATTTTTCGGTCGACAATTTTAGTCGGATAGGGAATTTATTTTTCTTCCATTGGCAACATAAAAGATCCGAGAAGCGACTATGACACCACGAAACTTAATCAATTCCTCAAATATTCAAAATCGCGTCGTCCTCTCTGTTAAATATTCCTAACCCGTCGCCAGTTGTCCATGAGTGGCCACCCGCCCGTAAGTCTGATAACCCCCTCGACCTCTGCGTAATTGAAATTAACTTCTTTAGCGGTTTGTCCTCGGCGCGACGAAAGAAATAGCCCGAAAACTGTCGTAGACACTTAAAAGTGGTAACTTTCCGGTCGCCGTCTCCATAAAATTCCGGCTCACGTACCAATTCTTTAACGATTGTTGTAACAATTTTGGAAAAAGTGGTCCGCGCAAGACCCGCCGCGGTCTAACGACGAATTTATACGAGACGTCGCCGATAAATGATGGTGACATTCTCGGGCACGTAAATATTCCATTGCGGTTCTGTGTAGGTACTTCTTCGTATACCGTCGACGTGCATGTTAATTAATGATCCGTGATCGAACGGTGGCATCTTTGACGTCGTGTCGATTAATTAGTCTGCGAAGTGGGACAAAACGAGGAAGCAACAAAACAGCGTTTGTGCCCCAGAAACTCCGGATAGAGTTGGGAAATAATTCGTCGGTAAACTATTTAGAAGTAATCTTTCGGACGGGAGGACGGGATCGGTTGTTATGCGTCTTGAGTCTTCAATCCATTACGGTCATTAATTATTCATGGCGGCGGCCGCTCTCGCTCCAGATATACTCGAATGTTGGGGGACTGGTGTTGTGGTCTCCTCGCCACACCAAATGTACGGTGAAAAAACGAGGAAAACTTCATCCGTTCTAATTTGCCGCCGTAATGTGTTCTTAACTCGGGAAACTGCGATCGCCGTTAAACTACTTCTAATTGATGGCCCAACTTTCCGCCGTATTAGGGCGCGGCTGCATTTTTCCGGAGGACAAAGGCTCGAGGTTCGTCGTCGTCGTCGATTTCTGGCCCCACGACCGACCTCGACGTCGCGCCGCCCCCGAGAACGACGACACGATAATCTCATTTGTAGTTGGCACGATGACGACGTGTATCGGTGTTCGACGAGACACGCTCTCGCGCCCGTTCCCGGGCACTTCTGGCGAAGTTTCCCGCTCGGAGGATTCCGCCGAATTACGCTGTCAATGCAAAACCGATATGAATTACGGCCCTTCTCCCTTTCCCATCCCTTAAGCCCGTCATAAAACTTACGGCATCATCTTTAACGGCCACAAAGCAAACAGATGTAGTGGTTCGAGTGGTGCGATAAGTGAATTCGGTCCTCGAGAAAAGTGCAAAGTAGGCAGCGTACGGGGCGATATGTGCTGCGGCAAGCTCGTTCCACCCCCAGGATGTGTACGTACCTACTACGGCGGTGTCGAAGCTACGACTACGTTCGCACCGTCCGCTTACCTATGCAACTATGTCCCGGTCGTAAATTGGCCCGACGTCCAGGACCTACGCGAAATATTTAATTAAACCGAAGTCCAAAAGGTAATTGGACCTTAAATCGTCCCTCCGACGCGATATGTCACGGTAATTGGGCTCTTATTTTAGTCAGCCGAGTCCTATCAGCGTCGTTGTTTAAATAATTAACGTGCGCCATCGGGACGGACGCTCTTTTTCGATTATCGGATTAAGAGGCGCGCGCGAGGATTAATATGCAATTCAGATTGAGTCTTGCAAAAGTTGAAACTTTATTACTGATGTGCCAATAGTAGCTAACTGAAACAGAACTTCCTGAAGTTGAGTAATTTTAAGTTTTCCAACAAGTTGCCGTTGTAAAATTAAATTAGCTCGACGGGGGTCAAAAAATGTTTGTTCTTTTTATGAGCGCGTCTGAAAAAAAATCAACAAAGAACACCATTTCGCATCTCTCGCGGTTAATGAGACGGGATGTAAATTTATTACCTGGAAACTTAGAAAAAAAAAACTGAACCAGAGTATACCTACATTTCCACCTGTATTTTTATTTAATTATCCGTTTGAAACGGAACGGGGGAATCCGAAAAACAAAACGGGAACCGGTGGTAGAATCTCTATGAAACTGCAAAATTTTTGAACCTAATTAGTGTTGTTGTAGGATCGTTTTGTAGAAGAGACTGAAAGAAATAATTGTAATTGTTTGTTAGGCAACCAGTAATACCGACGATAATACAGGCACATGTTTTCACCGTTAGCTGTTTTAACCCGGAGAATCGATAAAAGGATAAAACGTCTCTGAAATCTTTTTTTTTTTATTCGTGGAGTTGCGATCGTGCAATTTTGACAGGTAGCAGTCATCATCCAATTTAATAACCCCCTGGCCCATTGTTCCGTCAACGTAAAATTTCATAATTAAACCGTAATTCGCGGGCTGCGTAATATTCGAAGCCGTTCTTTCTCAAGTTCGAATCCGAATTGAAAAGATGCCTTTCTTTCACCGCCCCGAGGATATTGTTACGATGCCGTAATCTGGCATTAATCAGAGCGTTACCATCCATTATCGCAGCAGCGACCGCAACCGACAATCGGGAATTGGAGTGCAATCTCTGATCAAATAGGTATTTATTAGATCATTAGTCCCCGCCCGCGTACGTCGAGCCTGTTGCAGGACGAGCTACACACACGTGATCAACAATTTACTCTTTCGGCCTAATTGAAATTCTCCGCAATTGTCTGTTGAGCGCGCGCGATACATCCAGTTTTAACATGCACCATAATGGGTCCAAACATGAATATGTGCGCTGTCGGACCGACGTGTTCAAATTTATAAATTGCATCAACAATTAATTTTACCTAGGACGTCCTGTGAATTTTCCTGATCGATCGCGTTTGCCAGTTCGAAAGTAAATAGTAGAGCTAGACGAGCTCGAAACATTGCGAAATGGAAACGTAATGTTTGTCCAGTGGGGACAATTAAAACTGTCGTTTCAAAAATGAATTTGTTCCAGGATTCGGCAAGAGAAGAACGGGGGTGCTTGGTGTCCGAAGGCTCAGATCAGCAGCGAAGTGCGCGAGTACCTCGAGGTGGACCTGCAGAAGAACCATCTGGTGACGTGGACCGAAACCCAGGGGCGTTTCGGCAACGGTCAGGGCCAAGAGTACGCGGAAGCTTTCCTGGTGGAGTACTGGAGGAATTCCATGAACCAGTGGATCATCTACAAGGACTCCCGAGGAGAAAAAGTGAGTGTCCTGCGTGTGCCGTCGTCGACTCGTCCGATCAGCCGAACGCGGTCCGTCGGTGTGAAATATTAAAAAGGAGCGGCGCGGCGCGGCGCCATCCTCCAGCGGGACATTTATCTTAATACGTAAATAGTTTGCCGGTTCCGATTCGAAATGAAGATTTATTTGCGGATTTTAGTATCCGTCGCCCGACAAACTTTAAAACATCCATTTTAATAAACAACGTGAGCAACCGTAATAAAGCGGGACACTAATTGTTAACCGCTGCTTATGGCAAAGTTGGAAACTAGGATGTGGAAGGCGATTATACACTGGCGACGGAAGCGTCCCCGGGGAGACACCCTGGCCCCTGTCCCGTCTTACGCGACCGTAACTTCGTGCAGAAATGGACGAGACGCCTCGACCGAGGGACACCTATTTATGATTTGCATAAATTAAGAAGGATAACGGTCCGGATCCGAACTTATGGAGAGGACGATTTTTGATGAGACGGTAAAGTGCACTCCGGACGGACATTATTTTCTCGATATATCTCGCCGCCGGAAAATTATCAACGGCACCAAATACGACTCGGAAAACATCTCATCTGAGAGGGCGATTTCAAGTTGACTTGCGACGGTCGCAACTTGTATTGTCATGGTAACGGCGCAAAATTGCAAGTTTGAGAAAGATGACGCATATTAGTAATTAATGTGTAGGACAAAGATAGCTACACATTTGCGCTGCACCACCATGACTTGAAATCGGGCTCTAAGAAAATGACAGTAACGCCGTTGAAAAAAACCCGACAGGGATGGATGACGCCCTCGGAATAATTTGCCGATTGAAACCCGATATTAGCAACATTCTGCGTGGTAAATTGTTCCGGGAACATCAAGAGAAATGCCGTATAAAGCCCCCAATCAATCGAGAATGCCGGTAAACAATGTTTGCTTTAACACCGGATCCAGAATGGTACCTATCTCATAATTCCGACTAACACAGAATGCCGAATGATGTAATCCTGTTAATGTTGAATAATAGGAGTGAATGTCGGCGGTTATACGGTGCTCCGCTCGAATTATAATGAAACTGAATAAATTCTGTTTAACGTCGAGAAAATTCCGCCGATTTATTGTGTTGTGAATCTCTATTTGGCCCGCACCACCTCCCATTCAATAATTAAGATTATTCCACAAATCTGGAAAGAGCCGCGACCGACGCTCTCCTGTGCCGAAAGTATGACGCCCTTAATGATTTTAAAGGCAGGTTCATTAACCTCGAGTAACTCCGAACTCGGGGCGAAATGCAGGCTTCAAGTTTCGGATTTATTCCCCCGAAGGAAGGATGCGGCGAAACCACCACCTCGTGGAAATTTTAAGGCGAGATTTAGCATCACTGTAACGTCGTCGGGTTGCGTGAGGTATTTTTCCCAGCTAGTTCGAGATTAAAGTTGCAGTTTCGGATGCGGAACGTGCAGTATCCATCCTTGTTCCAGTCGATCCGGAGCGGTTCGGCTTTTATTATCCGTTCGGAAGAGCGCGAGGAATGTTTTATTCCGAAAGGGAATCCGTAATGCTCTGGAGAAAGAAGTGTAAAAAGTGGAATTCGCTCGTAATAATATTACGGACGAGTTTATAATTTTATTTGTAGGACTTGAGCGACTTAAATCCTAAGACCGTAAGCGACAAGTTGATTAAAAAGTTTAAAACTAATTTGTCGTTGAGAGACCATTGATACGTTCTTATAAACTGTCATAAATCTATTTGCCCGAGTTGTATTTTACGCCACGGAGTTTTAAACTTTAATTAAATTCGCACTCCTTAAAATGTATAACTTGTGCGGCTTTTAGGTATGTATGTATATACTCGTATATATGTATTGACAAATTTATGACGTCTCGAAATTCCCTCGAAGGGTGGCGCACCTCTGGCTCCTCTTGCGTAATTTACGCGCCAACTTTGACGCAATTTTAAAACTCGAAAGGCGAAATTAATTTTTTCCCTCGACACAGGATGTACCGACCGATGAACTAATCCCGTCCCGTCTTTATTCCTCCCGATGACAAAACGCGCCACAAAACAGACGTCATTGTTCCTGCACACGCGAGATTATGTTCTTCGCAGACGCACGGACCCACATCATCATGCGTAAGCTCGCACTCGTTAATCATAGTCGTACCATTTGTCAGTCTTATCATTCGAGCGTCTTGTAACCCTTAAGAGCGCGCCGCCACCTTCCTCTCGACGACGCCGCCTCCGATCGTTTGTCCCGGTGCCGATTAAAACATGCATTCCGATCGAAAAATTGCATTTCCACATCCGGGAAGCTCGTCCGGGTGCGGCGGTTCCTCTATCTATTCCACGATTCGTTAAGAGCAGATCGTGTTTGGTACGGAATGCGACAGCATTAAGGAAAATTGACGGAGGGAATGCTTTACGGGTGTTCCGCGCGGAATTCTTAAAGATATGAGATTGTTTGCGAGCGCTTTATATGGATTTGATGTCGATAATGTCGGAAACTCGAGACCGTCACTTGTCACAAGATTGCCGTTTTATGACTGTTCGACATCTTAAAAACAACAGGTGCAGTTGCAGTTGCTCGAAAGGGTCCAACTTTGTCAATTAGGTTCGCAATTTAAAGCGGAAAACTATCGGATGCTGCCAAACTGTTTTTAAAGATGACAGTTGCACCACCCAAACTGTCACGGTAACGAGTGTTTGTCGAGTTTCCTCTCGAAAACTCGATCCGACAAATTCAAGTGGAACTCAGATCTGGACTTGTTGCTGGCCAGTATTTTTTCTTCACTTACTCACGCGTGCTTCCGAATTCTAACAGTTTATGACGTTCCAAACGTTTCAATGTTTTACATCTCATGAATGTTTTGTTTCCGAAACTCACAAAGTGCAGATCCCTTTCATGCACAGAACCACCGCAGAAACTGTCGCAACACTCCGGTTGAGAAGGTGGAACTTGTTTTTGTTTTGACAGACGCAGCGTAAATCACGCCTTGAATGCGCCCCCAGACTGGAAATTAGTCCCGCTTGTTAGCGCGCGATAAAAATCTACCATCATGGTGGCGCTGACAACCCCTTAATTAAGCATAACAAGTGACTACCAGCAGGAAGCGTTGAAAAAATTGCGGTCCGGATCGCAACTCCGTGGGTCTGGATGTTTCCATAAATAACGAACCGTGTTGGTGGTATCTTCCGGATGATAATAATAACAGAAACGCTGACGTGGAAATATCGACGTGGACGGGGCCACGTCCAAAAAAAAAAAAACACGACGAAGAAGAAACATGTGGAACGTGCAGTGTCGGATGGAGGTAGGTCGTGTTGGATGTGTAACTGGCGCCAGTAGCGCACTTCTGCACGGGGCAGGGGCGCACATTACCGTTTCATCATGCCCTGCTCGAGTTCCGTCTGTTCCCCGAGGGAAATTTGCAGCATGATACTGCGGATAATGGCGTTCGATGTTATAGGTGCATTTTGTTCGTTGTTGAATCGCGAGTTCGTTTATTGTGCCGGGATATGTTATTTGCGTCGCCGACGGGGGTGGTGTCCTTTTCTAATTTTATCCGGTCGCGTTTCCCCCGCCAAAATCAACATTCATTCATTCATTTATCATCACGCACAACACCGTCGTCTAGGAATGGTGATCCTGACCTGGTCGTAATGGCACGCGTTCTGCTCGATACCGAACGAACGCTCAGGCATTCTTTCCCGCAACTTCTGACCTCACAAACTTCCAAACTGTTATTGGATGTTAAATTTAATTCAAAACGAACGGAATAAAAAAGAATTACTTAGCTTTTCCTCGATTGTGTCTCCGAAAACGGTACCCCAGGTAGATATTTAGATTGTTTTTCTTTATTCTGTTTCTTTTCCATTTCCATCTGTCTTAAAAGTTATTTTTTAAACATCTTGCTCCGAGTCGTATCTATTTACGGAAACTCAAAAAACGTCTCAGTTTGTTTATTCGTTTTGGCAGATTTCAGTCGCTAATTTATATTTTCCATATGCGTCGAATATTATTTTATTTATGATATGTAATGAACGAATATTAATGGCTATTTGTATGTCGGAGGTTTATCGGTTAGCTGTATTGTTGGCAACCTATATCATGTCCATGATTAATTATGACGGCGTGACACCAACTTAAATTTTGTGATTGATTTAAAACCGAAATAGCTCTAAACGCTGATTATGTGTTTCGTTTTTTTTTGGCAACTAGCCCGACGATAAAAGCGCAAATGTCAAACTTTGTAATTGGGTCACCAGATTAATTCGTTACCTTTTCGCAATCAATTACTTTTGACGGCGAGACCGATCGTTCATTTGTGTTTTGTTTTTTGCATTTTCCTTGAATTTTCCTAACCTCCGAAACGTGGAACGTTTAAACGCGGAACAAGAACCGGAGCACCCCCAGGATGTTTTTCGGCTTAATTTTTTTGAATTAATAATATCCCTAATGTAACAACGTAAGAAAGTTAAAAAAAGCGGCAACAATGGAAACCCATTCACCCTCGCACAATGGACTTTGCCGTCGGGTTTTTCGTTGTTTACAAAATTTCGAAACAATTATAATTTGGCATTGTTTGTTTTGTTTTGAGAGCTAAGTAAAGGATGCTTTTTCATCGGGGAGTCAGAATAATGGCGGATATCGTCGGGCGGAACGTTACGAAATTATTAGGTTTCCATTCATCAAAATCTTATTCAGAGCAGTTGTGGCATTTCAATGTGCGATGAAAAGATTAATTCAATTACGTCGGACGAAATCTAATATTAAAAACGGAACGACGTATCAAACACAAAAAAAAACACGAACGCGGGACGGACGTTTCGGGGTAGAAAAATAAAATAATCACATTTAATCAAATTCGAACGACTTCCTTCTCCCTGGAAAGTAGCCAATACAAATCCGTATTTTTTTTATTGAACGGATTCGATGCGGTAAAACAGGTGTCCGTAAAATGCATTTTATGTAAAAATGCATGACTAAGCCTACCGCATTGCGGTTATTTTTATGCTACGTTATCCACGAGCGCTCGTGCAACAGCTGTCCACCCCTAATATACCATCAAGTTTTATTTTTATGTCTGCGTTGTCCACAAACCTGTAAACAGACCGAATTCGAATTGATGGGCCGAATGTGCGGGACCCTCTCGGTGTTTATTTAGCGACACAATTACTGCATTTCATCAAATCCACCGAACAAATAGAGTCAGTTGCGTCAACAAGAAATCGACATTAACCCCCGGCAAATTAAACGATCAAGATTTTTTTATTGCCCTCTAATCCGCAAAAACAACCTCCTAATTGTTTCGTTCTGAGAGTTTCGCAAGAAGCGGGATCGTTAGGTGCAGGGGATCCACCCCGATCGGGGGGTTGGCCCTTTTTGTTTTTTCAAGGTTCCCCATTGCACACAATCGGAGCCGTAATTACGACCACCGCAAATATTTGCGACCGGTAAATAAAAAAAGAAGCTTCGACAATCATTCATTTGAATAAAGATAATAGGTACACATTTAAATTTAGCCGAAATTGAAATCCATCCGCAAAACATTTTGCGTGTGGAAAACAAAAGTCTACGACGGAAGCGTGCGGTGAAGAATCTAGCGAGAAAATGACCGGAAGAAACGTAATTCGCCACGATTTCTTTACTACTTTTCTCACCTAACATCACTCTTGGGAAAAATTCTCACTTCAGTTGAAACTATTAGAAGGAATAAATGTGAAATACCATCTACCTCCTGAGTCCCTCCAGGACCGGATGTACGATATCGATTCAAAAAATGTTAAAATGAAACAGAAACAGAAGCTCATAACAAGACGGAAAGTCGAATACGTAACATAGACCAAATGGGAAAGATGGATATTGCGAAGCTGAAGACAAGCATGGCCTGCGGCTATTTTCTCTAACATGGTCGATAACAGTGTCTCTAATAACTTGGTAATTTTTTGTTAGACTTTATCCACAAAAATTTGAAACAAAGTCTGAACAAAAGAAGATATCTATGTCGACGCTACTGAATATTGAATTCAGAACCTACAAAGATTACCAACGGAATCGGAAGAAAAAACGAAGAAGAGATTTTACGTTTGGTCAAATAAAATAGATAGAAAAACAAGAACTGTTGTCTGTAAGAAAGACGCCTATAATAAACATACCTACGTGTACATGTGCTTGGACCATTTCCCTTCAAAAAATGCATCCAAAGTAAAAACATGTTTATGATCACTTCGTCCCTCAGTAGAGTGTCAAATATGTTTCCGTCATAAAATCGGGTGTTCATTTAAGTTTATCCTCACAGTAGGCGTTGAAGAGTCGATTGTGAACGCACCACTCCTCAGTCTCCAGAGCAAAAACACAAACAACGCAAAAAGTGAGATCAGTTGATCCGTGATTTGTATTCCGTGGAGCGTTCACAATCGACTCTTCAACGTCTACTTTGAAGATAAATTTAATGAACACCCGATATAATGCTGGTTAGATGTGACATTTAAAAAATAGATAGAAACCTGTACAAACCAGCGGAAAGCCAAATGTTACAAATTATTGACATAGTTTTGCGAAACACGTAATATGTCATAAAATTGTAATGCATAACAGATGCATTTCAATATAATTGTCAATAAATTATCGCACAGCAGCGCTAAAATTTAATATTTTATGCACACGCAACTTTTTTTAATTACATCGAGACCCCGATGAATGCGACGATACATCGGAAAAAACCAAATATTTTCTATTCGCATGTATTGTTAAATATATTTTGATTACATTTTATAATTAAATATAGTCCTGAAAGGCACATCGAAAATACCGTACAAACGACAAAAGCAAACGCTGAGTTTTCGTTTTAATTGCAAATTGTGGACTTCCATGCCCCACATCCAAAAATTTTTTTTTAACGGAATTAAACCGAAGATTCGCGATCCGAGTCCTGCGGTGCGTCCGTCACTCGCCTCGATTCAAAAAGGAAGAAAACACCACCTCCCCCTGCGACCACGTCAGCAGGAATGCGCGTCGTTTTTTTCCCTGCGATCGGACTGTGATTCGTTGTCGACACTTTTTATCCGTGTTTTAACACGGGGCAATAACGCAATTCATTACAAGGACGAAAAAAGCAGGAGGAATCCTGGTCTACACTTGCATCATGTTGCTTTCGAAATTTATAATGGGGGCTGTACGCGGTCCGGCTGCGCATTAAAGATACGCCAAAAAATAATCGCTTTTGTTCTTATTCATGCATTCCCGTGTTCAACAAGTCGGGCCGCGGATCGTTGTTTGTACAGAAAAGAAACTTTAATGGATGTTTTGTCCTGCGACACGGTTTTTCCATTAAAATGCCGGGGTAAACGGTGCTCTCTGTCGCCCCTTTTTTTCCTCCCCGTTAATAACTCAATTATGCAACGTTAACCTTTTTACAGGTGTTAACCGGAAACAGCAACACTTATCTGGTGGTGAGGCAGAGGCTGGAGTTGCCGTTCATCGCCAGCAAAGTGCGATTCATCCCCTACAGCGAACATCCACGGACCGTCTGCATGCGTGTGGAACTGTACGGGTGCTCCTGGGAACGTAAGTTGAACCTTTATTACTCACGTTACTGTCACATTAAGACATAATTAGGCGGAGCCTCATCCTTTCTTAGACAACTTGAACGCTAATGAACCACTTACCGGAGCAGAAAACTGGAACACGAACGAGCAACATCTGCGACACGGAACGCCGCGAATAGCGCGAGAAATCAATCATTATCGTCGTCTAACCGCTCTTTGTCGTTGTTCGCTGCCAACAGGGATTAATCTTCAAAAACGTGATCTCGGCTCCGCCCGATCAAAAACAACGGAAAAAAAAATCAACTACAGGGTGTCTTAAAATTATCGTATTCCGAGTTCGGGGCTTAGTAGGGGAGATCCTGTTGACCAAGTAAAAATGTAAAAAAAAAATTGCTGTCACTTTGAAAAAAATATCAAAGTTGCCAATATTTGTTCAAAAGTACCTGATTAATATTCTAGCTATGTAGTACTTCCCTTTTGAACAAAAATTGGAAAAATAAAACTTTTATTTTTTCGACATAAAGCTGTTTTTTCAATTAATGTCTTTTCATTTATACGGGGTGATTGATTTACGAGGAATAATGAGCCCGACGGAATAGAAAATGCAACCCACAATACATTGCAACAAAAAGCCGGACACCGAAGCGGTAAATGTCCGGGTTTTTCTCTTGATGAATTGCGGGTTGCATTTTCTATTCCGTCGGGCTCATTATTCCTCGTAAATCACCCTGTATTTTAATATTTTACATAATCATCCTGTACGTATTTCAAAATGAATGTCAACCATTTATATATTTATATATGAACCTTCAGACCCATATATCTTTGTAAAGACCCCCCCTATATTTTTTATTTTATTTTTCCGAGATTCCTAAGATTTTTCCCTACAAGACCCCCGACTTGGAATACGTTAATTTTGCGACACCCTGTATAATGCTCGACGGAAACAATTAACCCTTGCAGAACGCGTTTGTTGCGAAATTTAAAGAAAACAACCAATTTCCGATTTGCACGGGAAATGGATGTTCACGTAAACAAAGAGGACGTCATTTGGAATTCTAGCAATATTATCGCAACCGGCCGCGGCCGATGATTGGGCGTTCCGACCGCAGCTAATCCTTAACTCATTATCGATCGATGCGGCCGTATCGACATTGTCCCGACAACAAGTGGCGACAGATTATCGGGACGCTCCCGCTTCCATCGGACCTGGTGAAACGCGAACTTTCCCGTCAAAACGACGGGAAAAAAAACGACACGAAACTGCACAGGTTGCATCATCCAGCCGACGGAAAATAAACAACACGACGCCAGTGATAAGCGTAGTAAACACATCACAAAAGCTTCAAATAAAACTGGAAAATTGAATATCGAGGCGTCCGGGGAATATAAATTTCAGTTCGGTAAAAGCGTTTCATCAAAATCGTCGAAACTTCGATATGATATCTCCCCGTAATCCCATATTGGTGTTTGCCGGCGTGTTCGGTACGGCACGACAGTCGAATAAAATTCAATTGACCGGGGAATGATCGGGCAAAACAGACGTTTTGCAATGCGAAGGTAAATGGAATCAAATGGCGCGTTTCGACCTGCATATCACGCCAATATTCGTACACAAAGGGTCGTAATTTCGAACGGAACCGAGCCAAAGGAGCTTTTGCAACAACGTGCGGGCGCGCCATCTACGCTCCGACGGCCGAGACCACCGCTCTCGCCGGCGCCATCTGTTACGCACGTCTGGCGAAAACAAAAAAAAAAATGCAAATCGAAATTGAAATTTTGGCCTTTTGGGTGGCGGCGCCGCTGTGCACTTCGGCGGGTCTGTTTGGTTTGACGAAAATCTCGTTAAAATGTATGCGCTTTCCGGGGCAATCGAGTTATTTTCTAGTTGTAAGTTGGCAAGATGAGTAAACAGCGCGTCATCCTGCCAGCTCTCGAGGGTAAACAAGATACATGCAGAGGCGCTTAATTGCCGTGTATCCGCACACAGCGAAATAATCTTCGGAACGATGGAATTAAGAAAGAGGAATATCAAAGCGAATATATAAAGTTGAAATTTAGAGATGTCTGTGTAATAATTGAAATACATTAGGATGAGGAGGAACCGTTTGAGATTCTATAGAGAACTCGCGCACTTAGCTGTTTAGATATGGAGATAGTCTCCACTTCAAAAACGAACGAAACCACCGTAAAATGAATATTTAACTTGTCATAATAGATGTGGAAATGTTCCAGAGAAAACCTTTATCGCGCCACGGCACGACCCCCATTGTGATGTTTATATTTAATTAGACCCCGTTTTCGTTCTTTACAACGTTTTGTGGCGACAAACGATGCATCGTCGACAGATAAAAACGCTAAACGAACGCGTCGGTGGTCTAGACGCGTACATCCTCTCGAAAACTGATCCATTCAAACCGACTCGTGATTCTGACGTTTTTTTAATTGAGATTTGTCGAATCGGTTTCCTAGTTTCATGTAAAAATCGTTTTCCGAGATATTCTAGTCCATTAAGTGGCGGCTTTTACCTTCAGCTCCAGATGAACGAGCAAATTACGATATTTTTTTTCAAAAGGAACTTGTTCCGACGCAGGTATTTATTGGAGAAACTCGGCGTTATCAAATTTATTTTAATATAACGCTTCGCCAACAGAACTTCCACAGCTTCGACGATGAAACCGGGAAAAATGTGCGCCGATTTTTTTTCATAACTCGTTTTCAAAAGAAAATCTTTCAAAAACGAACAACGAGCGGACGGGGGATGTCTCTCTGCTTTTTAGATTAGAAAAAAAAAACATATTGATGTCGACGTAAATGATACGTTTTTCGCATTTAAAACCCACCCTCGCAGAGAATTCATTTAAGAATTCATATTAAAGAGATAATCAGACGGTCTTGTGCAGAGTGCTCCGGGAAAAACGTCAGACTAGAAGCAGTGCAAGGGGAAGCTGATGTTCTTAACTGCATTTCTCCGCTCCAAATTGAATAATAAGTACAATTAACTTTGCGAATACACACAACTAAAAGAAAATCTCACGAAACGTCGAGGAAATTAAATTTGGTTTGTTAATCGAGGAATTACTGTTTGTCATGTCCTACCATTTCCACCATTTCAAACGGTCATTTGACAAATGAGTTGTAGGGTAAAAATATTAAAACAATTAAATTTGCTCTACTCATTTCATGAAAGGAAGAAACGGATAGCTTCAATTGTACATGTCTAGATGTAATGCCGTGTTTGTATTACGTTGACGTGATAATTATAAATTTTAATTTGTCACAAGTGTTTCAAGTGGGAAAATTGAAATCCGGAAATGGATATTTGATGTAGCTGAAATGGCTGACTTTACTTGAATTAATTACTCGAATTGTGATTCAAATAAGATGAAATAATCCGTTAAGAGACGAAACAGACGTTTTAACATTCAAGAGACTAACTAGTCAATCTTAAAACCTCACACCGTGGGTGGTTAATTAACTACCGATCTGGCAAATTTTTGAAAAATTATACGAAAATACGAGGATGGTGGAAATTTAGAAAAAATTAAGACCGACACCTGACTGGTTTCGATCAAAATCGTGTGCACCTTCTAACGATGCAAATTACGAATCCGCCAACGACTGGATAATTTCCAGGCGGGGGTGATGGACACGGACCATTTTGGATAGTTAATGGTCCAGATTCCAGACTGGCTTTGTTCGTGGCCACTTCTCGAAGCGAAGACACCATCCACATCGGAACCTCTTTAAGTAAATACCAGATTCGGATCCTCCATCCGCATCGGCGGATGGACTTGATTAAAGCGTCTTGGTGTTTGGCTAACGTACCGCAAACTAATACCGTTTGACCACGTCCCCCGGACTGGCCGCATTAAGCAGATTGGCGTCCGATTGATCCCCGCCCCCCGGATCGATCGGTCAAAGACTGGATTGGACGGCGGTCGCGTTTCACGGCTAATTGTCGAATTAGAAAAACAACAACGCAATCGGATCACGCGAGCACTTTACCGGATTGCGACCGGATTAATCGGCGACGTCCGTTCCGACGAATTTTCAATTAGCCTGAAAGTTGTAGCGGCCCTTTTCGCCGCAGATAGGGCCCGTATCAAACGCAGATGCGCCTTATCTCGGGTCCGGAGTTGGGTCCTCGCCGAGGGCGCACCGAGGGTCGGTGGAAATCTGATGTGCCCCGGGCCGGACGGACCTCTCTGATCATATCTCTCAAGATCAAATTGCCAGACAGTTTCGCCGTGCAAATTACCTTTATGAAATTTGGCGCGCCCCTCGGATTTCTCGCCCGAGTGCCGACTTTCAACTTTCGACGAGGGCGAGGATCCAGGATCGGACGTTCGGGGGGTCCAGGTGTTTTCCGGGTGACCTGCGGAGTACCGCTCTGAAATTCTAACTTAATCCTGAAACAACGAAGGCGAGGGAACATCTTCACGGCGCACCCCTCGGACGGATCGCGACTCATACATTACTAATAATTTAATCAGTCCGCGTCAAAAGCCAATTTAAATAATATCCGGTACGCAGTCTTTAATGAAGAGTTATTATTCATCGCGAGACCCATCAACTTACATATTCAAGAGCACACGTCACGCTCCCGCTTTACTACGAAACGTGGCGGGTCAACTCCACTCTCCCACGTTTCAATCACCGTCGTCACCGAAGGGGTCGTGACGAGATCCCCGTCGACCTTCAGGTACCGTTCATGATCGCATCGCTTATTTGCATTGCGAGATTATGTTTTTAAGGGTCGAATTTCGAACGGGCGGCTTTATTAAATTTGCATACGCACACCGCTCGCTACCCTTTCGCACATCTTCCTCCCTCCGGTCCCGGTCCCTGCGGACCTCGCCGTCTAATGAAGATATACCGCACCGCGGGATCATACATAATGCCGTAATACCCCTGTCACGTGCACGGAGCGTCATCAACACATCCACCCCCCTAAATTAAAAGTTTTCTTAAGCCCGACGACGTCGTGTTGATCGCGTGGTAATTAACTGTGCGTGTGTGATTTTCCAGAAAACATCATGAGATACAACGCGCCCCGGGGGGAATCCCGCGAGCCGGATGTTGATCTCGAGGATATCAGCTACGACGGGACGCTAGAGGGCAGCCAGATGAGGGGCGGACTGGGACAGCTGGTGGACGGACTCTACGGGGACGACGACTACCAGAAGCAGCAGCAGGGGGAAAATTCAGGTAAAAATTCTGCAAAACAAAATTGGAACGCTTCCGGTAAATGCCAGCAAATCGAGAAAGAAATTTAAAACTTTCTGCGATTTAATCGAGGCAAATAACAAGTCCCAAGAAAAACATCTTTGAAATTGTAAAAAAAAAACTGTAATTTTATCTTTTTCCAGTTTGTCAGCGTGAACTTGTGTTGTAAATATGTTTTTGGCCTCCTCAACTCTAAATGACATGTTTAAACATTGTGAACAGTTAGGGTATCATGATTTTTACACACTAACCAAACTATCTGTCGTTTTACCGCACGGAGTGTGTAAAATAACAAGAAAATTTTAAGCTTTCTGGAACCTCCAAAAAATGTTTAGCGTATCACAAATAAAGTCCATTTATACTAAGACAAGATGCCGCTACCATTAATTCGCTCAGTTTTCAAAAATGAACAGAAATTTATTGTTTTCTTCTAAAGTCTAATGGCGCCATCTTGTGGTGTAAATCGTAAGCGTGTCAGTTATCGGTATAATAGATGACTTTCTGCCATTTCATTAATTAAATATCAGTCTTTGACAGGTTTTGCAAAATTTTTGGTTACAACAAATTTCAAATTTGCGAAAACAAGTATGTAATGGGTCGTCGGCCAAAAAGATTAATACATTACTAATACGGTAGGCATTTTACATCGCTCGATTTTTGTTAAAACACTCCCGCTGCGCGGTCGTGTTTCAATCTATAGTTGACTCAAGTTACAAAAAACCACTTGTCAATTATAGGGGATTGAATATTTTCCATATAAGTACAGTTTTAAAGTAATTTCAAATGACTAATGCCACAAAAGTGCTGTTGCAAAAAGCAAAGTGGTTTTTTGCAACTTGAGTCAACTTTAAAAACCTCGCGCTGTAAAATGTAGCCTACCGCATATGTAATGTAAATAACTATAGCGTGCGTGCCAATTGCATGTTGTAGATTTGCTAACACTCTACGCTACGCTCGTCTGATCTTTTTTTACGATTTTTTCGACGTAATAAAAGCTCCATAAAACGCGCAAAGATTCAATTTCTTGTGTTTTAGTTGTCGCAGATCACAATTAAAACGCACCACCGCCGTCTGGTCGTCTTTCGGTTTCTGTCAATTCGACTGGGAACGGCTGCGATGCACGCTCAGATAAATCCGCCCCGCGGAATGGCCGGGCGAGAATCCGCAAATTTGCAGCCCCATAAACGGCGCAATATTTGCGCTCTTCCGTCTTGGAACTCGATTTTCTCGCGGCAAAGACAACGTTGCCGTTAATGTCGGAGACGGAGAGCTCCGGTTAGGTGTAGTATTTGGTAGGAGATTAGGGCATGAACTCTTCTGGAACGTGCTCCGACATACCCGTGGTGTATTTGCGCACAGATGGCACGATAAAGCGCGCGCCCCAACAACCTTATCTCGGCCAGCAGACCGACGGAACACGCTTTATCTGCTCCCATTGTCGAATACATGAATTTTAAATATTGCGAATTTGTACAGGTGGCGCGTTTTAAAAGGGGTCTACGTTTCGCGTTTTTCTCTGAACCGGAGCGACCACCCAAAAATTATGCCATCACGGGGAGGGACGGTCGATTCCGGTCGAGGGATTAATTTATGGGCCGACTTGTTGCGTCTTCATCGTCGGAACCATTCTTCGGATGAATTTATACGTCGAGTGTCCCATTAAAGTTAATGGATTCGTCAAAAGCGTGTCACTTGGGTGGCATCGCCGATCTCCGGAGTCGAGATTCGGGTGGTCAATCGTCGTCCGCTCGAAGAATTGATTTATCAAGTCTGGGGTAGGTTGAAAGGTCCGAGGACCGGCTTTGCGAAAAAAATCCGACGGAGATTGGATTGGATGCGTGTTTCGAGCACCGTCAGGAAATTAAACATAACTTTTAATTTGAAACAACTTGACCTATCCTATCCAGATATCCGGGAAGATTGTGCAAGCTGGAAAGGGTCTAGTAAATCATTCCAGATGGTCGACGTGTGTTTTTGAAAGCTGTACTCCCTACGTTTCTGCTCTGCGAGACTCTGCAAAATTTCTTTCTCTTCGACATCATCCGAAGAGCAATTTTCGCACCAAACACGTTGCAACGAAGATTAATTAATTAACGGCGTTACAATTTTTATATTATTTATTGTTCGCGTAACTTATTAACTTATTAAAAAAAATCATATAAGAAATCTTCCTGAATGTATAAATTAAATCATCAGATGGCATGCAGAAAAAGGTGAAAGGCATTTTGAGTGAAATATCAAAAGCTATTCTACTAAAACTTTAGAAACTTTGGAGTTATTTAATCTAGATTAGTGCACAGAAGAATACGGCATTCTGAACGAAACATTCAAGGCAACATATTAGGTACTTGAAACTTTTGAACTACTTTGAGAAGACCATAAAGGATAAATAGATAAAAAAGGATCAGAAATATTTTGGATGGCGTTTCTAAAGCAACTTAAGTTAAGAATTTCATCTACCTATGTATTTTGTCTGGGTGTTGTAAATTTAGACCTTTGAGCTGTTTCGTTTAGACTGGTGCAGATAAAAAGGCACGAGACATTTTCGGGTGAAAAAAATAGAAAAAACTTGGAACTTTTTGGTTATTTTGAAAAAGAACACTTGGAAGAAATTTTGAGTGAAACATCTATCGATAAAGTTGGAATGAAATTGAGGAACACGGAAGAAAAAAAAAATGTCAAAACGATAGGTAATCTTAACAATTTGAGAGCGACACTGCTCGAGTTATTTTTTTGTCGGCAGTTTTTGTTTTGTGAAAAAGTAAAATACATTTATGGAGGATTTTTTTTCGGTCGTTTGAAGCCGTAGGTGTTCGAGTATGCAAAACAAGCGCCACTTTATTATCTCCGATCAAACAGGGTTACTTAACCCGGCAACTGGAAACTCCTTTATCAATATTGGATAAAACCGGGCGCTTTGATCAAGATAAAAAGACGACGACGTCTCGCCCAGTTGATGAATGAAAAAAACCGTTAATAATAGATGGGATCAGGTTTAAATTCGAGCGTTCCCGTGTAAGTCCTCAAAAGAGTCGTCCCCGCTAATGTGATGAGGGTTTTGCACTTTGCGGCCTCCTGAACGTAATCAAATATTTACCTGTTGCAATAAAGACAAAGAGACCGGCTCGGCTCGGGCAAAATTGTTGCTAAATGATTTAAGCCGCGCCGATGCCGGCCCATAATGGAGAACAAATGGCCCATGTTCGTGTAACTGTATGAACGTTTCTTTCCAGGAAGCCGTTGGGTGGGATGGAATAACGACACTCGAGAGGGCGAGCCGCTCGATATCACTTTTGAATTCGACAGCATCAGGGAATTCGGTGCAGTTCACCTGCATGCCAACAACATGTTCGCCAGGGGTGTGCAGGTCAGTATGTCCAGGGTGTTACTACCTTTTACGACTTCTCTCTTAGCCGTAAAATTTAACTTTAGAACAGGTTGTGTGGACCATCGATCGGGGTGCGGGTGCCTCGTGGCCGTCACGGCCAAACTGTGGCACCACCCCCGGACCGACGCGATCGGATTTCCTACCGAACGGGATCAGTTCCTCCAGGAAAAAAAATCTCCCACTTTCCGCACCCTTCCCTTGGAACCGTCGCAAAACGCAAAGCCTGTAAAGTACATCGCAGCCAAATATTTACCCGGCACCTCCACCATTTCTTACCTTGCGAACGGCGAACGGGAATCTGTTTAGGGACACGTTTTTTTTTCGCCCCGACACCCTCGAGGGACGTCGCGCTCTTGCATGCGAAACTAACCCCTTACGGGAAGAGCGCAATTACAAACGTAGCCGTATTTTGTAATTTTTAAATTTTACAACACTTCCTCTATCTCCCCTCTTCTAGGTTCAACAAACCCAGAACAGATCGCCGTAAAGATAAAGGACTCCGGTCATGACAGCCTGTGACAATAAGGATTCACTTTTTACCCCCGTCGTTATCTTGCTACAAGAAGTTTTAAATAGTCGCGTTTTATGATTGTCGTGTTTTACGGCTTCTCCAGACAAATTTTCCGAACGACTTCCACCGTTGAAATATGAGTTTTAAAGGGCTCGGTTTCACACCTGCCCTTCTCCGGACCTCGAACCGTACGGATTTGGAGAGGCCCTTTGCGTTCGATCGGAGCGCGTAATCGATTTTCCGATTGTAATTCTTGTCGACTGCACTCGACTAATTCATAATCCATTCGAAATAAACATGTTATTCCGGAAATCTAATTAGAATAATTAATTAATGAAAATAAACAGTTCAATAGGAAATTGTGCGGCAACAATTAATTGGAAGCTTGGCTCCATCGCATCTGCAAACGTAGGGTTTATGACAACAACAACGCGACGAACCGTCGTCGAATTATTTTACGTCGATCGAAGGGGTGACTCGACACCCCCCATCGAAAGCGATCGAATAAAAGTAAAACATTTCAATAAAACAAAAAGGAAAAACGATGAAAAATGATGATCGAGACGCGTAATGAACCGCGAATGCAAATGAAATTGATGAAAAATGAGAGTTCGTGAAAGGAAAGTTGAACGATTCGAAAAGTCGAAACGTCGTCATCATTTCGTGTCACAATATTATTCCGGTGGTTTTTCACGAAGCCCTCGACGTCATCGACGTTATTCCCTTCGAGTCGGAAACGAACCGCCGTCTCCTTTGTTTCGGATGGTCTGGTTCTTTCAGTTTTTCCCCCTTTTTTTTCACCTCAAATCTCGTCTAATTTGAATTCAGAAAAGACCAGTTAATTCGATGCGCATATGATCCTGAAATATTACGTTCGCCAAGTCGTGGAAACGCGAAAAATGGAGTCGTAAGCTGGAAACGTCTCCGGAGAGGCGGCACTTAATCGTTCGACCGAGTGATAAGGGGCTCAAGATGAAAAACGTAACGGTCGGAGGGAAGGTGAGAGGGTGGCTTTATTATTTTCTTGTATTGGAGTCGCGCTCTTCCAAAACAAGACATTAGTCGCAGGAAGGCGACGTATACCCGGTGATAAATTTATCTGGGGCTCGATGCCCAACATTTAAAGCAACAAAAACGAACCCGAAAATTATTATTTTTCGCTTTTCCACACGGTTCAGGTGTTCTTTCATGGATTTTATTGGTGACCGACGTGCATCACTCCGCGTACATGTGCACGTTTACTTCGCGGATCGCGATAAATATTAAAATTGAAAAAATACGGAGATTTGCCTTAATTTAAATTCGTTTCGAAAACAAAACGAAATTCAGATTTAAATCCTACCGAATAATTTTTTTCGAGGGATTCGGCCCTTCAGCTCGAGGTCGCCGGAATTTCATCCTTTTGTTTCTCGCTTTTTTTCGGGGGCATTGTTTGAACATAAAGAAATTACGGAGAAGACGTCTTTATTCGACTCCGTTGTACAGGTTGTTTTTTTAAAAAGGACAGATGTCAACGCAATTGGACGCGACTACATTTCACTCGACGTAAAAAATTCTTTATGAAGCGAACATCGGCACACCTGGAAAACTAAAACAACTCCACAAAGCACGTCAGAATTATTTCTCATTATCTTCGATATCTGCAGGTATGTGGAAAAACAATGAAAACGAATTTCAAAGGCACAGCCTGATGGTGGAATAATGAAACAGGACAGTACAGTTATTTTCACATGAGTAAGCGCTGTCAGATTACTTTTCAGGTATGAGGCTGAAATTTGAAGCACGAGGCGGTAGCTGAGTGTTGCAAAACAGGCCGAATATCTGAAAAGTGACAGCCCACGAATATTGAATAACGTTTTTCGTGCTCGTTTGAGCAAAGTCTTTGACAGACAACAAATCTGTCATGAAGAAGATAATAACGAAATTATAGTTGAAGTAGTAGAACGAGTATTAAGAAAATTGAAAAATGACGAAGCCGCGAGATAAGATTAAAGCTGAATTATAAAGTACATACTCGTATATGGGGGATAGCAGAATAAAATGTCTTGACAAAATAATTAATACATGGAAAATGGGAACAATACTGACAGATTGGACTATAGCCACAATCATGCCAATATTTAAAAAAGGTGACAATAAAAATACAGCGCTCTCCATTGTGAGTGCTGATGAACTAAGAAAAATAATTGAAAAGATGAAAACCAAATGGGATTTAGAATCAACAGAGGAACGACGTACCATATTTTTAGCTTACGGCAAATGATGGAGAAAAATAGCCAAATAGACGGAGATCGTGGCTTATGCATATGAAACCGCTTTTGATAATGTCCCATTAGATATGATTTGGGAAATATTAAAAAAGAGACAAACCGTTATTACATTGTTGACAACGATGAAGAACAATTATCTATCTACTATTTCGTGTGATTTTTTTTTGGTCCGCGAGTGGGGTTCAGCGTCCACATTTTTGCAACAGTGTATGGTGAGGACGGTCTTTTTTTTTTTGGACGCGACGATCAACCTCAAACGTGTGGGTAACCGACAACATGAACGACTTTTCCGAATTGCATCCTTTTGTCGGTGGAGCTCTCCCAAAGACGTGCCTCATAAACTAAATGCAGAACGGTAAAATGCAAGAATAAGATACTCTTTCCAGTAAAAAATGGCGAGACGAACGGTCGTTTTGTAAAAATTTTGAACGGCTCGTCTGCCCCGAAATTGTGCGGTAAGTGTAAGACAGCGGGCGTTGCCAAAATTGGTCATTAAAAAGTCATCATCGTTATGAAGGTCCGTGGCGAGGGTCAAGCTCCCATATTGTCGGGTGAATAATGGCGGAAACTGTCGGCGAGGTGGCGAGATTATTAGAAGGCGACGAAACAGAAAATAAACAGGGGACCCCGAATGGCACTTTGCAAAACACGCTAAGAGACGAAGTTCGGACACTTATCGCCTAGTCAACTTTTGACCGGAGAGTCGACAGACTCCCTCCTTAATCCTCGCTAAGCGGCTCCAACTTGCCTCTACATCTTATCGGGAGTTAGACCGGATTAAAGACGAGCCGAGTCGTTCGCCAGGTGCAAACTTCGCCAAAATAAATACGACTTCGCAATTAAATATTTAATTAAAGCTCTGCCGGTAAACAGGTCGTCGCCTTTTCCCATCGGACCCCGTCTTCGGACGTATTGACACCCGATAGTTGTTCCATTCTTAATTAAGACGAAAACGAAAACGGAATTGAGTTTCGATAATTGTCCGTCCGCTCTTGTTGCCGAGTTACTGTAATTAATTTCGTCGGGCGTTAATTTTGATTATTCTCGACAGGTGTTTAGCCAAGCAGAGATATGGTTCAGCTTGGATGGGGATCGTTACCAGCCGAATCCGATAAGGGAAACAGTTCCGGCCGACCGTGCCCGGGAATCAGCCCGGAACATCACCGTACAACTTCGAGGTCGACCGGCCAAGTTTATCAAGCTGAGACTGTCTTTTGCAGACAAGTGGATATTGCTCAGCGAGGTCTCGTTCGAATCAGGTAAACAAAACAGATCGATCGCTTTTCGCAAAATGAAACCGCGAGCTTCAATTTCTGGACAATTTCGTCGCCTGCAACTAACGAAGGCAAATTGAGTTAGTTCTACAAAACAAAATTAACTCCAGTGTAAAAAAAGTGTCATAGGACAGTATTTTGGGAATAAAAAAAAACAAAACTGTAAAACTTTTTACCGTCGGTCCACGAATAAAAGTTCCTAAATGGCTGTCATGAGTTCAGCGATTTGCTCGCCTCAAAAAAAAAACAGAAACGAATAAGTTTCTTAATCGGTACAAGTGTGGCTGCAACGGGTAACAAAAAGAAAAAAAACACATTAAAAATCAAGAGTTCATTTAAATTTCTCGTCAAAGTTGGCGTTGAAGAGTCGATTGTGAACGCACCACTTGTCAGTCTGGACACCAAAAACACAAACAACGAAAAAAGTGAGGTTAGATTTAAACAGCTGATCCGTGATCTGTAATCCGTGGTGCGTTCACAATCGACTTTTCAACGCCAACTTTGACGGGAAAATTAAATGCACATCTGATATCCGGTGTTTTTTTAAATTTCACCTCGCAGTAGGCGTTGAAGAGTCGATTGTGAACGCACCACTCGTGTACAATGTAAGATTTAAACAGCTAATCCGTGATCCATAACCTGTACAGTGCGTTCACAATCGACTCTTCAACGCCTACTAGATATGACGGAAAATTTTTAAAAACACCCGATATTTTTTTTTTTTCGTTTTTTAGCATTTTTGGCGGGCCAAGAAAATTATAAAACAGGAAAATTTTGACTTAACAACGATATGTTCACTGAAAGTACACATTAAATTTAATTTGGAGTTAATCCGTTACGTAGATGTTGAGATAGCAGCCATCTTTTAACGAGGATTTTATTTGAAACCACTGCACTGGGAATTCTATCTTTGGAATTTCTGGAAACAGTTTCCAGAAACTCGAAACTCTATTCTTTAAGAAAAGCCTTTTAGAACATTTTTATTTTTTTATAAAATGTTCAGAAATCAAAACACTACTAGACTGCAACTTTTTGATTTATTGGATTGAATGAAAATACTTTCTATCTGGAAGAGAGATGATTTTAAACTGTAGTCTAATAAAATAAACTATTTCGTGTTTAGTTGTCAATTTTTATTTTCCTCCTTTTGGCTAATTTTTTTGCAATCTTTTGTACTTTTTGGACTGTCCTGCACTACAAAAGTGTCGACGTTCAGGATTTACAAATTCCAGAACAAACTTCGAACCGAAACGTGTTGCACTTAGTTGGACTAACTGTTCTAATCCCTGTTGGCACAAATAAATCACGGACTGCTCATGAAAATTTATAATAATGCCGGCGATACAACAAAATTATTGCTTATAAAACTGGGAATAGCACATGGCGGATCCCAATTAATTTTTTATTGTAGCAGGTTAATCGTTTTATTTTGTATGTAATCAAACCCACAATGCGAAACGTTATTTTCAATGGGACCCGCCATAAATCGCTGAACCAACACCAAATGAATTATTAAATAAAACTGCACACATTTCCGAAGCGCAAATATTTGTTTAAATAATTAACGTGGATGGCGAACGTTGCCGAACGAAAAATTCCCCCCGAATAACGCCATTGTCCCGTTGTTTACTTCTTTTTTAAGACGGCACTTAAAAGGGATTTGCACGTTACATTTTTGCGCGTCCCCACGAATCTCTTTCATTCGAACCACTTACGATTCTGTACGCGATCACTTTTATACCGCGAGCTTTTTACTCTTGAATCAAATGATCCGACATTCGGTTTGATGGACTGCGGAAGACGAGGCAATAAATATGCCCGTTTTTGCACAACTTTCAGAGCTGAGACAATAACCCCCGGCGGGCTTCTTTCGCCGAGAATGACATCAACTCCGCCGTTGTCCGCCGCTCATTTTCGACAGGATCGTAGCGGTCACGCTGACGACCAACTCGCGAACTCTCCTAATAACCGTAATAAAAGACAACATCGCGATCGACAAAGTTTTTGCCAGAAATGAGCTACTGCAGCACCTGCAGCGAGCGACCACCCAGTACACAGCATCGACAAGAACGGTATCATTAAACAACAACTCTATCCTAAAATAAAATATCACAAGGCGAATGACGCAACGACATAGATATATAAGGGGAAGATACAGCCATTCCATATAAACGTATTTCGTTGCTTGGGAAAACATATCAACGATTTCGGTACTATCCTCCATTTTTTTCTAGCACACAATTAATGTATTCTTGTCTTGTTTCCATACATCTGCACTTGAATAGAGAAGTACCTCGTATTCATCTAGTTGACGATAATTGAGAAACGTCATCGTGACAAATTATTTGTGAATTATTTTTTGCTTTAAAGATGAAGACCTGTATTGTATGTTCCACTCCTTACAATTCTTCAAATAAAGAAATATCCTTTCATGGATATACAATATACCTAACTCATGGAAAACGCTAGGAATTATATATTTGTTAATTACATGCGTGCGACTGAAATAGAAACAAAAGGTACGTCTTGTCCCCAGTACTTCACCTATTGCTGTATCTTCTCCTTATATATCTATGCGCAACGACCACAACTGCTGCCCCCTTCGAGCTGATTTAATAATTAATAAAGTGAGGTTACGTCACGTGACAGATGTGTCACCCGAGTGAACGGCGGAAAAGAGGAAAACGTGGCAGTTTTCCGGCTTGAATGGTTCGCCAAGGGCCGACTTAAACTCGTCCCTTTGTCTTGCGACCCCACCTATCCTTGTCCCGATATTAGATTTTCCCGGACTTCCCCCGGGCGTAACACGGTTCGCCTTAATGCAGCAATAGAAGTTACACTTTAGTACCTACCACTTGACGGCGTATTTACATAATAAAAAAAGGGAAGATCGGAGAAATTGATCCGTCACTTGACGGACTACCCGGAGGGATTTTAAGGGATCAATCCTCGCGGGTTTTCAACAGAAAAATGAACTGTCGACGCGTGTTATGTTCGAGATTGAAAATTATGTCATCGGAAAAAATAAAAAAGAAACATTCGTTCGGAGCTGATGTGTACAGATAGTGACGTGCATCCGAGGACTATAAATTTCTCCGCGTTGGTAGGCCTGTCGTGTTCATCAGATCGGTTCATCACGCTAGATAATTCAATTTGTGGACGGTGTTGAGAAAAGAATCACCTGTTTCGGTTGGAAAAAAGAAAACGTGTGTGCATACGGATCCTGCAACGGTGATAAATCGTCCGCGCGCCGAGATAAAGCCTCACAGAGCTAACTTGTTCTAGATAACTTTCAAAGTTTTTACTTGTTACACTCCCTTGCAACTTCTAACACGCGTTTAGCTTTTATCTATCGCGCTACAAGACGTGCGGCTCGATAAACACAAGATAGAACTCGGAAATCGTCGAGATATTATTTCGGATTTTTTTCCCTCCGAACCGACTCGACTGCGTCGAATTATCACCGAAAACTCAAAATGTCGATCAGATATCCACGCACGGGTTCTTTCTCCCGAGCCTTCTCGTGACGCCATCTGCGCCCCGTCGACATAATAAATATTCATTAGCGATTGATGCGTTTTATTTGTCTACGCCGTGGCGGGAAAATTGCTCAAAATGGAGCTTATAACTCTGGCTAATTATTTACCGTGCGGCTAAATTAAAAATTATGTTACCTAATAGGACTTATCCATTTCACCGTTGACGTCGCAACATTACAATTATGTATTATTCATATTTGTCCTTTTTTAAGCCCCTTGGGACACATTTTGTTTTTAAAATGCCCATTTAAAACTGAAACAGTCCGCTTCATCTCTGGGGAAAGTGAAATTTTAATGTTTCAGGATGAAATTTTCCAGCATTTATTCTCTTGTCAAGACCAATTTGTTTCATAAACAAATAAATAAAGGACTTTTTTGTGTGCGTCATTGCGTCCGAAATGATGAGGACGCGCTTTATTAGGCGGGGGCGTGCCGAAAAATAAGGCTTTCCATCCCCTTCCGATGAATTGTTAATTCACGAAACGAAAAAAACAACTTCTTTAACGTTTCAACTTTCCGCAGCATACGCTTTCGAGGCATTTCCTCAAAGCGATTTTTTTATCATGGAAAATGCAACACCCAGAAATAGTATCTTTTGATGAAACTTTGTACAATAATTGGGCCATAATAAACTAAAATAAAACAGTGAAAGTTTCAGTAACATTGGTCTTCAAACCAGGCACGACAACACCGTAACACAGTGGCCACATTTAGTCCCACACGTTGCCGTATAGGAAAGACATTCTGATAATGTGGCCTCTTTCAAATTGAGTTACGTGCCGCTAATTGGCCCGTCTTCGTACTGGAGGCATAGTATAGCTTTAAATGCGATAGGTATACTGAAATTATTGATGATCGTCAAAAATAAAAAGAAATGCATGCTCGGATAAAAATAATCTAAAACATACGGGTATTTTCTTCAGGTATTTAGTTAACACCTAATTACTGTAGATACCAAGTTTCATCAAAATATATTCACTGTTTCTGGGTGTTGCATTTTCCATGATAAGTAGTATATTTCATTCAATGTTTCCTTCTAATTTGCAATTTAGACTTGTTTTGTTGCATTTAATAATCATAATCGACTTGAAAAACCTGTTGGGGTCTAAATACAACATTTTTGGCGGTCACTACACGCTACGCACAATTACATTTCGTTTGATGCTTTTTGCGTCCCTGTTTGCTAATTTTGCCAAACTCGCTTTTTTCCAACCTGTCTGTTGAACAACAAAAAAGATCAGTTTAATTCTTTATGAAATTCATTGTGCATCACTTGGATGATTAGAAAGCTCATAACGATAGTCTGAGGGAACGAAATGAGAACCTATTTCGAAACGTGAGAGATGAATTTCTCTCCATTCGCGAACCTGACAGAATAACTGGGGTTTTGTCAAGTTTTTAATTAAAATTGCCTTCGTAAGTCTGGCTTGTGCGAGTTACTCGTCTACTCGAGACACTCGTAATATTTTCACTTTGGCCAACGAACATCGCCGTTGCATCCATCGCAACTTTTCGATTCGCCACAGCTTCAATCAAAAACGCTAAACTACGTACATAGTTGCCGTTCGGAACGCACCCGACGAAAAATCGTCCATTAAACACACAGCACCGACAAACACAAACACGAATTCGTGTACAATCACACAACGGCGCTTCTATCAAAGCCCTTTTATCGTAAATAAATACGATCCTGGTGCGGGCGAGAGCTTTCATTCAAAAGAGAGCTAAAAGTGTATAATTTGTATAACAATTAGCCGATTATCCCTTGTGTTTACAATGCGAACGTGCGGTAGGGTCACTTGTTTTTCCAACAAAGTGCTTACCTTAATAGCGCTTTCCTAAAACAACACAAATTTCACCGTAGCGCCAACAAAAACAAGCCAAACATGCTTGCCGCATTGCAAACTATTGTCTACAAGTTTTATTATATCCCTCTGTTGCGCGGACAAAGCGACCAAAACGACGCCCATATTCTCTAAATGTGCGCTTTCAAACATCGTAAAAATGCTACCCCGGCCAATTAAAAACGGCCGACTCTGACGCGTTCGTCAAAAGAATTAACTCGAGCGACACCGATTGTGCTGGAGAAACCCTCACCACGCTTTATTTTTTTTATTTGATAAATTGAAAAACTCAGGTGCGATAAAACGAGGGGCTCGCCAGAGTGATTAATACAACGAAGGGTGAACGGACGGACGGAGAGGTAGGAGATTGCAGGCCCAAAATTTGATATTTTGCCAATTCGACAAACTAGTTTTCGTGGTGAACGAACAACGCTGGGAAACCTCCTGACGAAAGAGAGGAGGGGAAAGAGATTGACGTCGGTATTACTGGTTGCATAACCACCAGGCGAACAAACGAAAAGTGTGACGTAGACTGTTACTTACGACTGCACCAAGAAATTACACAGTTAGTCGGTTCACAATTGAAACAGATCCGGTTAATTTTTCGCAATCAAGTGCGCAATTAGCCCGTTGTAAAAACCGCCCCTTATAAAAATTAATATTAATGTCTGGCATATCTCCGGCTCGTAATTTCAGAAGCGGGATGGAGGAGCGCGCCTCCTTCAGAAATCGGACCGTGCCGTTGGCAGATCAGACCGAAGCTCGACTTGGTCGTGTAGTTTGCCATTCCAGATGGGTCATTAAGCCGCGAAACAGTTTGCGTAACGTCAGGATCGCGGAGCGGTTCGAATTTGCATACGGGATGTGTCGTCTGGCCGCAGTTATGATGCAACCCCCGGACCCACTTCCATCCCGGTCCCCTCCACAAAAAACAAAAACAGAAAACGTCCGAACTCGATCCCGAATTCGATTTGTACGGTCGCGTTCGGACGTAATGATTTTTGGGGGTGGGAGTTCAGGTGTTGGTGGTGGTGGTGGTGGGGATGAAGTCGACGGTCTTGCTAATGAAGGTCCCGCCCCGCGCCGTTAAGAACTAATTTATCGACGCTGTTTATAATCGTCGGCAGATGGCGGGGCACAACTGAGAGGAACAGCCAACTATCCATCTCGCCGTTTACATTGTGTATCGGATGATGCATTGCACCAACCTGCTCTTGAATAATGACACCGCTTTAAATATCTTGTAAGTTAGCTGGAGATAAAGCCGTGCGTTTGCTGTAATGTGATGATAAATTTCGGTTAGCGTCGTTGATATTTATTCTTAATGACGGTCTTCGCTTTGAATACCATTAATTTCTCAACCTATCTGGAGAGAATTCTCCGGAGGCCCGGAACGAAAATTATTTTTAATAAACGCCGACCGACTACCAACACCGCCAAAGCTAACGACTTCATCAACTATTATGTCACGTGATTAACTAATCACCGTCATAATCCCTCTATTAGCTTGTGGATCTTCAAAAATGAAGCTCGTGCTAGTATCCTTTTCGTCTCTCTTTTCAAAATGAAATGTGCTTTAAAATGTGTTTAAAGCATACTTCATTTTGCAAATTCTAAAAAATAACATAAAAAACTCGTTTTATGAGGACATTGGCGCACTCGTCCCGTAGAAAACTCCCCTACGGCTCGTTTTCTACACTTGGGACTCGTGCGCCAAATCAACCCTTATAAAACTTGTTCTTTAATATACTATTTTCGAATTACTTTTTAGCAAAATTTGTTATACATCACAGTCTGGCAAGCACCAATTCGATTCCTTCCGTTCTGGTAATAATCAACATAAATGACGACATGCTGCTAACTGCGTTAATAATTATCACGTACTGCTGTCCAATAGGTCGAACCTAAATTATCGATGTGCCCAATTTATTAGCCACGGCATCATTAAAGCCATTAATAACACTTTTACTAAATATTACCACAAGTTGCAAATATTAATACAACTCGAAATGTGCTAAAAAACATGTCACAGCGAAGCGCACATCGGGAAAAAGTAAGATCTGTAAGCTAGGAAAATGTGTATGTTTGTATGTATCCCGTGTCTCCTCTTAATCAAATATTTTCCCAACAGATTTTAATGAGGTTTTCACAAATAGTCAGTGTGCTTGTTTAACTTACCTTTTAGTGTACAAACACTTCGCCACCTCAGCAACGGCCCGACAAATAACGAAAAAAAAAACGAATTCGGAGCGATGTACGAGACGTTCTATCCCGTTTCAGGTGAAGCTTTTGACGCCAATCAAAGTGTTCCGTTTGGCACGAAATAGATCTTCGCAAAAAAAAACCGCCTGTCCCTGGCGGTGGAAGCAATCAGTGCGCCACCTCCGGAATTAACGTTTCCCTTGTACGCTCCTAATTTAAACCCGATCGGTTAGGTGTTGGAGGTTAATTTAAACTGTACCGAACTAATGGAGTTTTTGTACGTGGTCTGCCGTTATTCCCGGAATAACACCGTATATTACCAAGTGGAGGCCAAGTGCCTCAGGTTAGCTACGTGTAATTTGCCCCACCCCCGGGCGCATAAACCGCTCCGAATTGTATTATTGCAGCTGGTCCGGCCACGTTCCTCTATTTATGAAACACGATCCGTGGCGTTTCTTGTTCCTCGAGGGTCACCACGGACCCGGACAGGGTTTCGATAATTTTCCGCGAGATCGTGCCGCGACGCCGCAAAAAATCCCATCCCCGGACGGGCGGAAAAAAAATTAAATTTGCATATTAACGTGCGTGAGGGCGGTAGCGTGTTTCGCCCGCCGTCGTGTAGAATATTAGTTTGCAAAATACAATTGCATCGCTGGTGGTAAACAGCCCGAAGGTTGCGGGTAGCTACGAACATGTGGTAGGCCCACGCTCGACATTGTTGATCTTTGAAATTGAAGTCGGCCGTTTTCACCAACAACTGTTTATTATGGCGAATATATACTCATAACTTTAATTGGGTGGGCGGGCGGCTTTGTACAACGAAATTAGTCCTTTCTATTGACAGTGCGACCGAAATTGTTCGATCAAATTTCACGGCTCTCTCGCTTGCCGCCGGTTTCCGTCCAAGTTTAATCAGCAAAACACATAAACGGCACTTTTGTGAAAACTCCGCATTAACATTTGCCACTTGGAAGCCTTTCGGAATTGGAAACGTGTTGACCGAACTTGTCAATACTTTGTTGACGCGATCAAATAATAAGTTCAAATTGGCCGTCGAAACGACACCCCCGCAAAAGCTCCAGACCCCGAAAACGTCATTCCGTCAAACGTAAGAATGTGGGCGAGAGTTCGCTCAAAAGAAATTCCTAAACCGCCTATAATAATCAGTCTTCACAATAGACTTCGGATCTTTTGATCCTTCATAATTCATCAACAACGGAACGCCGGAACTCATTAACTCAAAATTAAGATTAAAAGTGATCAACACGTTAATTATCGATTTGAGCATCGTAATTGTAAAAAAAAACATATATTTACGAAATGAGTACGAGAAGACATTTTTCGCGCATGAGCGCATTATTTGAGGCACGAGCGACGAAGGAGCGAGTGCTTCATTTGCGCGAATGTGCCGAAAACGTCTTCCCGCATCGAAGTTCGTACAATATTTTTTGAAACGAACATTATGTCTGATTTGTCGTATACCCTTTGTGAATAGCATGGCGCTTGCCTAAGTGTCAATCGAATTAAGGGAGTTTATTATTATAGTATTGCCGTTATAACTTTTTATCTGCTCCGCCCACATAAATTGACCAATGAGAATCAAAGCCAGATTCAATCTGTATAATTTTTCATCACATTTGCCACGTAAAAAACTTAAGGTTAGAATTTTGCTGTCAAGTCCACAATTATTATTTTAGGTTTTAAAAAATAAAATGTCATTAAAACAATTCGAATGTCAGATTTTTTTTTCTGTGTAAATCAGATCATCTTAACAACCAATTTGATTGGTAACTAAGAAAATGTAATGGGCGGGGCAGATAAAATGTTACGTTGTCCTTAGTATATCAAGTCAAATTATTTTCAGAATGCTCAAAAAGACGAATGCTTTTTGGATGGCACTAGCATTCGCACTAGTCGCGAACGTCGATTTCGCGCACTAGTGCTTCAAAATGGCCTGCGACGGCATAGTAGTGCGCGAAAATCGCTTTTCGCGGACTACTATGCGCTCGCGAAATGTTATTTTGAAGGTAGTGAGTTCAAAAACAATCATTCAGGATTCGGTATTACAAATTTGTTTTCTCGGTGAAAAAATGTAAATAAGTTACATTTGGGCGGAAATGGATTAAGTGGATATGGGATTTTTGGTATGTTTAAGCCCAGGTTTTATTAATTAAATCAAACTAATTATCGAGAATGAACTGATTTATTTGAAAGCAGCTATTCGACCAACTAAGAAAAACGACAAAAACGCATGGTGTGACAAAAATAGAGAGTCACAAAAACTCACTCGCTTACATAAGTCACAATGGAAATAATACACATCCGTGACATTCAAAAACTGTACTTTTTGTACAATAATAATTCAATATTCTAACAGTGGATTACCACAAGGACGCGTTCTAGACCCGCTTTTATTAATTTCTTTCGCTGGTTGAATACATCGTGTTCTTCATCGAAATAACATCTCACTAACGAAGCGTTTCTGTTGACTATGGAATGAAACTAGACTAAATTTCAACTTTCTTTTTTCCCCAAAGTACTCCACTTCAACTTGCTGCATAAACTAGTTACGTTAAATAAACACAAAGAGGGTCTACGAATTTATAAAATATACGGATGATGGTGCTAGCTCTTTTCACAAACGCAATTGCCTTCGTTTTAAAATTATTTATGAGAGCTGAAGCCTTTCACCTTTAAAAGCACCGAACACTTTTCTAGCAAAAATGCATGTATGTAATTTTTTCCGTTGAATAAATTTCAGTTTTTCCGTCGTAATTAAATTGTCTACGAGCGTAAAATGTCTTCGTACGTCTTCCGCTCTTTAATCAAAATACTTTTTTGTACTCGTAGCTTCAAAATCGGTATTTCCCGGTTGTCCTCCGAGTGCGGAATTACGTTATTCGTTACAAAAAATAGTGTAACTAACTTTTGTGAGAAGAAATTTCTCGCGTTCGCACTAAAAAGTGCTCACGCGGGAAATTTCACTTCCCGCATACGTTAGGTAAATAACTATTTCGAACGAGCATCACGATCATTTTCCGTTGCAGTGTCGTTGACCAACAACTTGACCGAGGACATCGTGGAGAAGTATTACCTCCAACCCGACTCCGTGTCGTCGACCACGTCGCCCGGATCCCCCAGCGGTGAGACCACCCACGCCAGAAAGGAAGTCACCCCCGCCACCAGCCCGACGAGCAGCGCTCAAGCCTACATCGGCCTGATAACGGGAGTCCTGGCCATGGTGGTGCTTTTGTTGGCCTGTACCGTTTTCCTGATGATAAGACGGGGACGTAAAAAGGTGGCCCTCCTTCACAAGCACACCGCTTTAGTGTCGAGCAGCACTAAGCCTGGGGTCACCATTAACATGAAGGATCTGAAACATATGTCCACCCCTATCATCAACAATGGCCTGTCGAGGTCGAGATTGTCGGTGAAAAGCAAAGTGAACACGATAGGGTCGGTGGACTCGAAGAAGACCAAGAAAAGCACGCTTTACGGCCACGTCGCCGGGGAGGAGTCGGACAGCGAGAACTCGTCGGTTTACCACGAACCCTACAAGCTACTCCCCAACGCGAAACAGGAGTACGGCTGTCTGCTGAAGAAGGACGCCATCTCGTCGAGCAAGAGCGGGGAGTACACAGGTTGGTTGGTCTTTTATTTCTGTTTGCAGACGGACAAAAAACGAGCATCGGATGAACGATGCGGGCTCTCGCAGCGACGCCAACTCCGAAATAATTGTCCTCGTTGTTGGAGGAGCGACTGAATTAAACGCGAGACTATCGAATAGAGTAACTGGTATTTGTTGAAGTGCGCATTTTATTATGACAAGAGCCTCGTCTAATAGACAGCGGAATATTCATAAGAGAGGTTGAGTATTTAAAGCACCTCGATGTGATTCCATTTTCTTCGAGTGCAATCCAACCTAGGAGATCTACAGGTCCTCGACGCGAGGAAACATTTACATTTCACCAGTGCTGACAGTCTCGGTAATGCAATGCCCTTTCACACTATTAACGCCAGTCTGCTGGCACTTGCACAAGCCAGCCGTTTTTCTTCGACTTTTTTCTTTGAGAGACGACGTGCAACTTTAATTAACGGATCATCATAACGACGCGAAATTGCGAAACAAACGTCGCAGCAGTCTTTTTACCCATCAGCGAATCTTGACGCCTCGTCTGCTCGAGCGCCACGGCGAGCTATTGTGCAAAGTCACAATTCTCGCCTCCGAGAGGCGTCTGAGAGGACGCCGCGCCACGTCAGAAAAAATGTATTCGAAATGAGGTACACGAAGACGGACAGCTTTAATAAATTTGACGAGGAAAATGCGACTCCGATCTAATAAAGTCGTCCCGTTTTTGCCTACAAGCTATCTCTTATTTATTTACTTACGGTTTTGCTCACAGGGACCGTTCATGTGAATTTTTCTGCCAGTTTCGCATACTCCGCGCTTCCACGGCACCCCTGGAACACGTGCTCTGAATCCTTCGTCACTATCACCTCCGATTCTCTTTATTGCTCGCAACAACTGCAAAGAATATATAATTATGTAATCACTAATCACTCACGCGTGCTATTGTTATTTCGTAACCATGCAAGTGAACACGATACTTTGTCTGCGAGGTAAAAATTTCATCGTTTCAAAATTCATTAATTACTTTTTTCACATATTATATCCCAAGTGCAAAATTTTTTATCGGAAAATTTTTTGCTAATGAAGGAAAACATCCATAAATGTGGTCAGAAGACCAATTATTAGCAAATAAGAGCACGAGACGAAGTCGAGGGCTTTTATTTGATAATAATTGATATTAAAATTTTTCACGAGGGGTATACGGCTGATTATTTCCTGAATAGAATGAAAACAAACGCATTATTTCCAATCCTTTTTATTCAAAATAATTTATTAAAAAAAAAAACACATTTTTTATCCGATTATTGCACAGTGTGCATTTTATCGGGTTATTTTTTGTTTTCTCGTTTTGATTGGTCAATATTTGGCAGGCAATTGGTTGCTAAACATATGAAGGAAATAATCTAGTAAAAAAAATCTATACTTGCGTTCCCCCACAGCAATTTTATAGCCTACTTCCAATTACAAAAATAGTTGACACAACTAAAACAACATTCACGCATGTGCTTTAGACAAATTTAAATTTAATAAAAAAAAGTAAAAAGTAAAAAAAAGAAACTTTCTCAACAAAAATTTTTAAATTGCCTTTATACTGTCCCATTTTCCCCTAGATCAAAGTTCTGTAACGTGGCCACCTGTATTTTATACGTAAATTATGGTGTTAGTAGATATTGGGTATGTGAAAAGGGTATAACACATTTACGATACGAGCTGTAGGCGAGTGTTCCGATCATTCGAGTGCATGACTATTACACGCGAGTACAGTACAGTACTTTTTTTACGACGTATAAATGTTTACTCCCAGAATTCATTTATTACTTCTGTTTGTGCTCTCTCTTAGCAAGTTGCTATTTTCATTTAACATTGGTTGCCATGAATCAAAAACAGTAGATAATTTACAAATTAAATACCTACCACATTTTTTAAGGTTAGCCGTAGAAGAGTAAAATTCTTCAGTTCTGTTAATACAATTTAAAAACAAATATGTGGCGAACAATTGCATTTTTTAAACTAAAAAAAATATTTGCACTGCAGCCAAGTTGTATTCCATAAAATTGAAATAAATTGGTGCCATATGTTGTAAGTTAGGCTAAATATTATTTTCTTTGGTTAAAAATCATCACGAACGCTGACACAATACAGTGCTTACACAACATACAGTAAAAACATCATAAACACTCGACCTTTTCTGTCATAAATCCTAAAATTTTGCGACCTCACTTCGGTGAGTGCTCTCAAAAGATCGATTTGCAATAGTAAAAGTTAAAAAATTCAACAGAGAAAAATTTGTTTTGTATGAAAACAATCCACGTGACCATACAAGTGTATTTTATATGGCAGGAATCTCTACAAAATCCATCCTAATTGCCTGATTTCGCTCCAATTTAGTTCCATCTATGAGCCCAAAGCTGCAATCAAAGGCTATTTTTAGGATCTCAAGAGATCACATCTGCGAGAGGGGCTAAAGGCGCTGGAGCGTCGCCGGACAAAGTGCACTGAAATTCTGGAAAATTACATTGTAAAATCAAAGTGCAATCCAGCCTTCATTATCAGGTCGCGAACTGTTGAAGCGATCCTCGTCAATAAACATTATCATACATTCATACATATTTATTTAACCAGAGTGATTTTCGTAATGTTCTGTGTTGCATTTTGATTTATGGCACGGAATCGTCTCTGGTGCACTTCCTGAATCGGAATTCCCATCAAATGTTGGCGCAAGGATGCGGTTCGGTTCCGGGGCCCGCCTGTCTTGTAAATCATGAGAGATTCATATGTTGCGCGGAAGGCTCGTCTGCATAACGCGGGAATACATGTTAAGTGAGACGTGAAAAATGCCAGCTGCCTGACACGTTCAAGACCGAAACGCCGGGCGGGTATTTCAAAAACCAATTTCAGGAAACGCAAATATTACCTAAGCCCCTTTTCTGTTTACCGCCGGCCGCTTAGCTTGTTTCGTTTTATTTGATGTGAACAAATCACATTTGCCCTTTACGCGATTTCCAATGCAGCGTTCTTTTTTTTTCGTTCACTCTGATCATTCCACGGCAAAATGCATCGACAAATATGCAGCTTTTATGAATTATTTAGAATCCACGGACCTCAATTTCGTTGCCGGGCACACTCAAAAGCGCAAAAAAAATATTAAAACAATTAAAGTTTGTGCGGAAATGTTGGAAAGCTTTTCCGTTCCATTGGCCATTCCGGATGTAGTTGCATTTTCGAACGAGTTTAATTCAGCCGCTTCCGGCTTCGAAAAATAGAAGATTATTTTTGTAATCCCCGTTGCAATTTTTAAAGCGGCTACTAACAGATTTTTCGTAAAACACAAAATAAAAACGGACGCGTTCCGAAATCCTATCTGAGACGTCCTTCGTCGCGTTTGCATATTTCTGAAACTGAAAAAATGACCGCAAATACCTACGTGATGCGAATGTGACTGGAAGAATTCCTTTTTTTTTCGCCCAGATAAACAAATCCTGGGAGTACAACCGACCCAGTCGTTTCAATCTCCTCGAATCGCACCTTTTCCACTCCTCATCACTCATCAGCCATCTAATTCGAATTGTTGTTGCAGACTTCACGAGCGTGAATAGCTTCCAAGAAGATTTGAAATTCACGTCGCCTTCGTTTTACAATCTGACGCCGCCGCCGCCGCCCACATCCAGGCCGCCGACCTACGACGTCCAGAATTACCAAACCCCAACCAATACGCCGAACGGAACGATCCCCGCTGAGAACTATTACGCCGCCACGGATATAATAAAGGTATTTGATAAGCAAAAGCGTTTCGCGCAAATCCGCGATACGCTCCGGAGCTTTATTAGGTCCAGATACCGTAACTTCTGACAGGATTATTAATGAGTCAGATGATTTACCCGCCGTTCCCGGATTCGACGTGGAACGAGGCCGGCAACGGTCCGCTCCGGACCTGGATTTCGGTGCAGCCGATGCGCCCCTCCAATTTAACAATTCGGTCTAATTGAGTTTGTTGTTTTAAAATTGGTTGCGCCACCGCCGCTAGACTCCAAATTCTGCTGAGCTAGCAGGAATTCGTGCTTTGAATTTCTCGCCGCTTCTGGTGCAGCGAAGACGCGATTTTTAATGAGACGAATTGTTGCCTAAACAGAGCGAGATTCTTGCAAAGAATCCGTAATCAAATTCTGCCTATTCGCCAGGGCCGTATCTAGCCGTTCTAGTGTCACTGGAGAAATACGCCACGTCAATTTTGGATTTTTTTCCATCCGAAAGAAATTAATCAAGCCACTGGGCATACAGGACTAGAGTTCTTGGACAAGCTTTATGTGAAAATTCGGGAGCTTCAAGGGCAGTGTGCTTTGAAGATGTTTTCGAGGCCAATTTAAATTTTAAAAAAGAAAATGTGGTTTCGGTGTCCCTGACGGAGGCCGGTCCCTGGAAACGCCCCGGATTTCCCGGACCAGGCAAACAAATTATTATAATGCAAAAAACAAGAATTCCGGGTTTTCATTTCGGACAGGATTTTTTTAGGGAAACAGGGGGAAGTGTATCACGCCGCAGGAATGGGTCTCAGCTTGTGTGCTTTGGTCTGCGGACCGGGCGCAGATGTTGTGTACATTCAATCAGGCCGACCGTGAGCCGCCGCCGTCGAGCCGCCTCCCGCCGAGGCCTCAGGTGGCGTCGGTTCGTCTCGCGGCTGCCGCGAAGCTCGCAATAAAACGGCACACCTAAACATTATATTATATTAGCAGTGTGAAACAACACAAAGAGGAAATAATGAAAACTGACACAGGACCTGGGAACTGAAATTTTGAGTGGCGTTGTTAAAATCCCGACGATGCGGAGGGTCGCAAATGAAAATGATCCCATGTATACTTTTGTTCCGCTTTACCAGGGAAACGTAAATATTTAAAATGGTTCAAATTTCGAAAGTATGTCGTTCCTTTTCCGACGGAACGGCAGGAATGCATCTTAAAGTTGGATTGTTAAAAGGAAGACGGAGGCTGCATTATTTATGTCTCCGATAACGGTGAACGTCAGAAGTCGAGGAAAGTTTTCACAAGTGAGATAAAAATGTATATCTATGCATATACGCGGAGCCGAAACGAGCACTTTGCCAGAAGTTCTTTGGTCAACTGATCCAGAAATGTCGATTAAACGTCGATAACGACGACGCGACTCTGTTTCGCCGGAGTGCATGCATAACGCAAGAGATATCGGAAATATGTATTAAGATATAACGGAACGGTCGGCGACAACCGGAAAAATTGCGTGGCCGCGAAGACAAAGTCGAGACAATTCAAATTCGCCCCCGGAACTCTGGTCTTTTGCCAAATCAACCGGATCGATTCCCGTCAAATTTTCGGCGAGTTTCCCGACGTCATTATCGTTCCTCGAGTTTCTGGAAGAGAGGGCACGATTGCACGGAAAGCAAAACCCGTGCACGGTATGCAAATGCACCGAACGAATTCCTCTGGAATTCCGCGTTAGTAACCCAGTTCTTTTGTGCCCGGAAACTTCAAATTGGGTTTATTCACATTATCATTGCAGCTGAACTTGAATCCGGCGGGGGTTCTTATTGGTCGCCGCCAAAGAAAATTTTCAAGATTGCGCCGCGCCGTTTCGCCGTCGAATTTACGGCCGTATCGAGTTAGCGAAGAATTTCCCAACAATGCTTCACTTTTCGGGGCGCATTTTTCATCCAAATAAATAATAGGGGAAGGAGTAGAATTTTTTTATTACGTCCCGAGACAAAGGGATTACTCCGCCCCCACGAACTCGAAGAGGCAATCAGCTAAATTCGGTGTGTTTTCTTTCTCCATTTTTATGCCCACTAAATTATGCATACGTCCATACGAAATTCGGCTAGTAAAATATAACATCCGTTACGTAATGTAGTAATTTGAACAAGTCGCCTTATTTTACGGCACGTTATGCGCGCAATAAAGAATAAACAATACAATTTTTTCGCCGCCGAGCCCATAAATACCGCATTATCGTCTTCATGCATTACAAAATATGAAACGGTACGACGCCGTGCACTCCGTTGATAGACCCATGAATCACTTCGACCATTTTATAACCGGGCCGATGAAAAATGTATGCCGGAAAGTGAGTGCGGATTTACGAGGATGCACATCGGCTCGCACAACGACCCTTACGCCGCACCCCGAAGACGAAATCTAATTGGAGATGTTGAAAATGATGCTCCTGCAGAGCAACAAGTAAACTGCGAGATGGACACAAAAATAAAGCTCCAACTGCAACCAAAATTACTCTCGCTAAAAAAACATAAAGCTGTAACGCAGGCGACCCGATTTTCCGGCTCGCCCGGCGCCTCCGCCATTCATCACCATTAATAATTGCTATCGTAATTTTGAAAACAGCAACAAAGTCGTAAAATAAATTATGTATTTTATTGCAGGGCGAGAGGCGCGAACAACACTTCACCCCGGGACGGTTCACCCCGATCAAGCTGCCCGAAGGACCGCCGCTCGAGGGGGTGGCTCACCTTTTAGACTTCCCGCGGCACAGGCTCCGTCTCCTCGAGAAGCTAGGAGAGGGCGACTTCGGAATGGTAAGCAAAATTAAATATTTATTTTAATTGGATCGCTAGAGAAGAACAAAAGCGACGTTTCGAGGGCATAAAGAGAACATAAAAGAAATTAAATTTAATCTAAAATTCCATTTGCCGCGGATGCGCCGGCGAAAGAAAAAACCCGGAACGGATCATCGCCGCGGTGTCGAACTTCTTCATCGGAGATTTATGTCGAAATTATCGGTGGGGGAGAAAAAAAATACGACCAACGTTGGGACGACGCATCCGCCGTAATTAAACTTCATTTATGTAAATGAACCTGTTCCGATTGAAACACGTGAGCTTTTGCTGTTTCAATTTATTTGAGCGTATAAATGCGCTTAAACTGTAATTAAACGCGGGTCCGGGAGTTTAACATCTACAAATGGACGCCACACTTTGAAGTGCTCCGGATTCCGATAAAAATAGCTGGAATAGGGGTGCAGCGTAGCGTTGGAATTTATGCCGGAAAATCGGGAAAATAGTCAAAAATCCAGATTAATGGAAACAGTTTCCATCGATAAGGGCCATATTCGCCAGTTACATAATCGAAACGGCAATGCCGCGTGCAATATGCAAAGATGTAACTTTAATGTAATAGTTATTCCATTCGGTGTTATTACGTGGGCGGGTCCGAGTGCTCCATACACCGGATTATCCGGCACCAACCCGGACCGCCGGCGCCCCGGAACTCAGGAAATATAAAACTATATTTCTTATACGATCCGGGCCAGAACTGTATAAATTTAGTTACGCGATGCAATCGTAAAAAAGTCGCTTTTATCGACGGGATTAGTTCGGAACGGTCTCCTGCAGCCGATGTGCCGGATTTCTGCATAATAATTTTATGTCATCTGGTTGCAACGTAGCCGGCCCGAGCAATTTCATCCACCTTGAGGCCGAAACGAGACGGTTTTTCACGGAGTTAGCTGCACGACGACCAACCATTAACACAACTTTTAATACTTCCAACGTGAACTTTTAACGTTCAATTTTTAATAATCTCCTGAAACGTAATAAAAGAATTAATTGCCTCGAATTCATAATAAAAATCATCAACGTTTTTTGCGTTTCATTTCATTCGCACACCCACCTTATTCCTCGAGATCAAAAGACCGATAAAAATTATTTGAGCGAGGAGACAAAGAAAAAGGGACGAAGATGTAAAACGAAAAATTAATAGTGGGCGAAACAGTACACCTGTAAACAAGAAAAAAGCTAAAAATAAAATGAAATATAAGAAAATTATAAAGATCAAACTGTTTCAATTTTAGCAAAGACGAGACAGTAAGAACAAAATACTGAAAAAATCAGTAACAAAAGACGTAAGCTACGTAATTAGTGGGAAATGGAGAGAACAACAAAATTATGTTTTATTTTGCACCTACGTTAAAAAATAGCTCTTTTTTAATTAATATTATTTGTCTAAAGTGGGCTTTTTTTGAAGACTTTATTTTACTGTTTGGATAACTTTATTTTACACTTTATAAAACCAAGTTTTACTTTGTTTGCAAAAGAAACAAAGAAAATAAAAAAAATCTTGTAGAATACCTGGCCAGTGCTTCGTTACCACTTTCACTCATTTTATGGAAATAATTGTAAAAGAATTTTAAATGTGCACACTTTAATGCGGCAACAGCTTTTGATTTTTAGTCGCCTAAATTACGCAATAATTATATACTGTAGAAAATGTATGTTTCATTAATTATTCTTTACGTAGTAATTTTCTTTTACCTACAGAAAGAATGATGTAGTGCATAAAGCACTATTATACGCATATGCATATTTACATTTTAAACGCACGCTGCGCTCGTGTGTGTAAACTTCCCACTTGGAGAAAAAGTTGGTCACACACGTCGCGCAAATCTGGTTGCAGAATTTTGCAAATCTAAAATTAAAAGAACGATAAACAACGAGAATATCGGTTGAACAGCACAACAAACATGATAAAGAAAGCAGCAGCAAAAAATAGAAAGATACTGAGTGGATCGATTGTAAACGAGAAAACAAAATGAGAAAAAAAGCTGCAAAGAAGAAGAAGAAGATAGAGATATCTGTGGCGTGAGTAAGATTGCAAAGCAATTTCGCTAAGCTTCAACCAGTGCATATTCCGGGACATTAACGCGAGTCAAGGTGTAACCTTACCGTTCCGGGGCAATTAATCGACCCTATAAACAGTTTTTATTGCGGACGGGGCGCAGGTGGTGCTTGCACTTTTATGTGTCGAGGGTAATTCGTAGATTTTAATTTTGGCGAGGGCGTATTATTGGCGATTTGTCCTTTTGCGTAAAAGTACGTCTCCGAACGAACGCTCCTTTGTCAATATTGACGCTAAAGCAGCAGGAAGACGTCGATGTCCTCGCTTATTGGGCCCTCGGGTGGGTCCCAGGAAAACCAATATGGCCCCGACTCTCTTTCAGTCGTCTTAAAAGGGAAAGCACATATATTGTTTATCCCCTTTGTATCGGTAAACAAGCTTGCACTATCTGCCAATTACTTTGCCTCTATCGTCCTTTGGGGGACGCGCATAAATCATCGTCGGCTCCGCTTCCATAATCACCTTAATCAAACTTCCGGTGTTCGATTATGGACGAGCCGAGATTTAGACACAAAGGGGTGCATATTTCCGGGACGTCGACCTGAACGATGGCCGTCCGAGATGTTTTTGTTTTTAACGTATCGACGCTTTCATCCCTTAATTGACGCCGAAGAAATATCTCATATTTTCGTGCGGACTCACGAAAGTGCACCCTAATCGAAAACCAATAATCCTAATAGACCGCCGCTTATGCGATACATTATTATGACAAAAGAGAAAAGTTCGATTCGTTTCTGTATTCGTTCGAGGACTAGACAAGCTGCGGATGCAATCAGCCGTTGCAGTTTGCCGCTTTTATGTTCTTTATTGGTTCACGGTGCGGCACAATGGCCTGGCGACGTCTGTTGAGCTTTTCCACTTTTAACTAGAAACGTTCCGTTAAAAAAAAACACTAATTGATTCATTTTGTCTCGCAGGTGCACCTGTGCGAAGCGGAGGGACTTCCGGATTTTAACGGAGGCTCGTCTTTCCACAAGAAACAGATAGTTATCGTCAAAAGTCTGTGGAGAGGATGCGGTGACACGAAGAGGTAAAGCCAGCTCTACACTTGAAGACGCCGGAGATTTATGTTATTTTAAACGAAAACGGTTCACACACAAAAATCAAAATACCCAGTAAAACTGTAAAACGTTGACAGTCAGTAGGTAAAAATTTGCGAAACCTGACACGGTTATGCGAAAATTATTCGTGGAAAAAATAAATTTCACACCGACACTGACATTTATTGCAAAATTCATATGTAAATACTGTTCATTTTCGCAAAAACCTTGCATTCATTCGTTATTTATCAACTAAATAATAAATAAATTGATGGAAATTCGGAATAAACAAATTTCTGGTGGTATTATTTCATCACGTTCCATCATTTTTAACTTTATTGTTCGTAATTATCCTCTTGTTTTCGGTTTATTTTTCTGTTTTTGTTAGATTGATCTGAATCAAAATTTTATTATTCGCTTCGCCGCAGTTTTGCGAAACAAATGAACAGATCACGAAGTCTTTCCTTTGATCCCGTGAAAGTACTTTGTTTTTTTCGACCAACCTTATCATAACGTGGATACATAATAAAAAAACGTCTGTTTGACCAACAACGCTGACATCCTCAGGACTGAATTGATAGAATGATTCTGCAAATCCCAATTGGTTAGATCCCAGAATAATATTTTGAAACGATCAAATCATAGAGGCAAAAAAGTGTGAATATCGGTGTTTAAAATCAAAATGATAATTTTTAAATTCGGTCGGTTCAATTTATCAAACAGAACGCGGTAAATTTCCAAATTGCCCGAATACATCGGTTCATTGTTCTGTCATTAGTTTGATGTATTTTAGTTCTCCGTTGTATTTACCGAATGATTCATTAGAGTAATTGCGGGGTTTCAAAGAGCGAAGCTACGGGGCTTCAATAGACACGATAATCTCCATTACGCGGATATTTCTAATTATGACACTCAAATCCCATTAATGCCTCCACCCGATTCATCTGATCCCGGTTTTTCATTAGTTCCCGCCGTTAAACTGTAACGCTGAAGCTGCAAATTAATAAATTCCTCCGGTCAGGGCCCACATCAGGTCGTCGCCCCATCCCCCAAATCAGATTTGTCCTGTTCAGCATTCGTGGCTTGCCGTCGCGTATTGACTTACGTTATGATTCACGTCCTCGAATCGAATCAAAGGAGGCAACATCCCCTCGTTACATGCATGAATCCTCTTATTGTCTTTATTTGGTGTGCACCGCCCTCGCAAATTTCGCGATCGCGGCGCTCGAGTAGGCGCGTCTGGCATCATCTGGTCGGTGATGAGAACCGCATGTTGCAGGCACGAGTTCCTGAGGGAGACCAGCTGGCTAGCGGGACTCAGGGACCCCAATCTCGCCAGGGTGGTGGGTCTGTGCAGTCAGGACGAGCCGATGTGCGCCCTCCTGGAGCACTCGGATCCCGGAGACCTGCCCAGGTTCCTGGCGCAGAGGGCCGTCAGCGAGGACGGCAACCAAGTTGGACCAACAATAAGGTCAGTGGGCACAGATCGAGCAACCGGCAACGCAAATTCGCGTTAGAGTCATCGCCGCACGGTCTGCTTGACGGCTGATTGATGAGGCTCTGGTTTTCTGTCACCGTTACCGGTTTGCCGTCGCCGATCGCGACAGGAGATCTACGCGAACCCCACCCACCCTCCTTCACCCTCCACCTGGGCAAAAGCAAATGTACAACACATTGGAACAACGCGAATTTCACGTATTAATCGCACGGGTTTCTACTTTTCGGCGGCGGACGAAGGGCCGGAGGAGTCCGCCCACGACCCTCGCCCGGATTAATCCGGGACGTACCCGCATACCTTATCGGGTTGATATGTATAATTTCAATTTCTAGTGTAATTATCCGATTGTTGTGTGCAGGTAATCGATTCTGTTCTATCTAATTAAGGGACGTGTTCTGATTCTGTCAGACTTTGATGTCTGTACTGTTTGCAAATGACCAAACGTTCGACCGTTCTAAGCGACCATCAAATGCACCCTGGACCGGTGGAGATCGAAAACGTTGGGAACGGAATCCGGTGATGCAAATGTATCAGGGCTGTTAGCGGCACAAAGCGGATGACTGTGTAGTACGCAAATAGCCGACGAAGCCGATAATTAGCTAACGTTCGATTACTAACGCACCTCAGATGATTATTCATTACTTCCAAAATTTCCATCGTGAAAATCTAAGTTCCTGTTTGTGCTTTGTTTCATATTTAAAATGTAAAAGTTAGGGTTTTACTTAAATAAAATGTTTTAAGATACATTATGTAGTTTCCAGTGTAAATATACGACACATTCCTCCAGTATAATACTTACTCGTAATTGTGTCCTTTGTGACCAATATGTGACGATAGTAAAGTGTAATTTATTGCTGTATTTGTAAACTGTCATATAAACACTTAGCTCTTAAAATATCCAAAGATTTATACAATAAACCTGTATCTACTTGATCAGCTTGCAGAAAATTGTCATGGAATGAAACAAATAATTGGTGTTTTTTTAAATCTGGGGTCGAAGTTGGCGTTGAAGAGTCGATTGTGAGCGCACCACCGGATTACAACTCTGATCAGCTGTTTAAATCTAATCTCACTTTTTGCGTGTTTTTAATACGCAGTTTGAAAAATCAGTCTTTTTTAAGACAAGTGGTTCATCAGCGGTTTAAATCTAACCTCACTTTTTCCGGTGTTTGTGCAGCTTGAAAAATCAATGTTGTTAAGACGAGTGGTTCATTCACAATCGACTCTTCAACGGCAACTTCGACGCCAAATTTTACGTAAATATTATACAGAGTTATTATAAATTATTGTCCCATCGCAGTTGGCGTTGAAAACCCACACAAATTTTGTATGTGCCGCCAGCCTCGCAACGTTAGACCAACTAGTAGACAGATTTCCACTACCGCCAGTATCGCCACCTACCGGCGATACTTGTCTCACTCATGTTATGAGGCGTGCGGCACATTCAATTACGTCACCAACGCCAACTGCGCTGGGACAATCATTTATAATAACCTTTTTTTTTAATATGAAGATGATTTTAAAATCAATATCACGTCAGTTGTAAAATTAGCATCATTTTTAATTGAAAAAATAACAAGGCAGCCACATTAATCAGTACAGTACACACATGAAAACTGTATTAGGTACTGTTTATTAGTCACGAGCAAATGTGGCACCGGAACGATCACATGGCCGAGTTAGTCCGTAACACGTATGCAAACAGACAGACATGTCGGTTAAAACGTAACAATCGAAAGATTAGATTATCCGTTCTGAACGAACGTCAAAATTGGCTCGCGCGACTGGAATCCTTTCCTTCCATTTTTCTCCGATCCAGGTGTAGATAGGTTGAACGGTTGAAAAGTGCTAATGGCGCGTGTAAGTGACCTCTTCCAGCCTTTTTTCATTCTTCCGTTGCGAAAGAGCTCCGATTGTGGACCGACATCTTCTGTTGTGCGAATCAGAAGTGGGATAGTGGACCGATTATCGACTCAAAACCGGAACAGTCTGAGTAATTTCAGCAGAAACGTTCACGTCTCCGGGTCGAGCTTTAAAGCTCCGAACAAAGCGTTTTGCATTCATGATCCCTGCCATTCATCCGTCCCGTGTTTAATATTCAGCTGATTGTTTAGTAATGTTGCTAGGTGCTAGAGCGGGCATTACGGCGTAATGGCCACGATTTAAGAGCTTATTGTTCGGCCGACAGTTTATTTGTTGCGTGTGTGTCGGCCGGATTAATCCAGGGGCGGCGCGGCCCCGACGACTCGCCTCGGATGAATTATTGAGGCGCGTCGGTCGCGTATCGCGTGACGGCTGTCATTTTTGACGTTTATTGTTGCGGATCGGATCCAGACGTGACTTGCAGAAAGCGCGATTTTGTGTTTTTTCGGGCGACGCAACTTGCCGCGCCAAATCGGAGAAGTTTGTAAGGCTAATTCCGAACGAGGCGATATGAAAATAAAAACTAGTTTCGAACTGGAAAGAACATCGGCATCAACACGTTTTCCTCCCAACTTTCGTCCGCTCTCTCTCGCCCAACTGAATTATTACCGCTCGACCGAGCACCAGAATTAATCTTCCCATTAACACAACTTTTATCTACTTCGCTGATTAACGTATTACGAATATTGGGGCCTTAATTGCCGGATAATTTAGGACCTCCCCGGCGAAAATCTCGATGAAGTCGTCCTGGAACGTTAACGATCACCGCGGAAAAAAAACTGGAGGTGCTTGAATTTTTCCGTCGCGAAAGTGCAAAAGCTGTCCCGGTTTTTGTTATTTTTTTGACGCCGTGTGGGTAATTAAGGGGCAATTATTGTTATGGCGTTTCGCAGCAGAACCATTTCCGCAGATTTGCATGATTTTCAATGCATTAAAACGAATCCCCCGTCTCACACGAACTTAATCAAGTTTGCATGGAATAATAATAACAACCTGCTGAACTTGCTGCTTTACGATCGGCCAAATATTCAGCAGGATATTTCATGTAAATATAGTTGGAGTTTCGGTCGGACACGGCAGGCTATGCTATTAAACAACTTCGCCATTGTTCCAATATTTGCCGTTAATTTTTTGTTCGTGTACTTCCCCGGACTCGGGGACTCCTTCAGCGCTCGCTGTTTTCCCTCCTCTTTTCGTCCTGCAGGATCCTCGCCCGTTCTAGTTTAAATTGTGTTTGTTTTCTACTAGGTGTTTGTCGAGGCTCCCCGACGTATTTGTGAGATGTTCTTTTATCCCGGAACATTCCTCTCGGTTTTCACCCGGTCAGCGTCGTACGGCAACCGGAAAAACTACCGTCGAACAATTCCTCCGTCCTCATTTTTAATTGCACCTGCTGATTAAATCGAAGGGACAATTATTTGCCCATTTTGTAACGACGGACCCTCCGGGCGAATTGTCGAACGATTTTTTTCGGCCCCGGCGAATTCAGCAACGTTCAAAATTAATTTCGATTCGTCAATTAAATCGAGGCGGACACGAAATATTGTTGTGGAATCACCAACGAGATGACAACCGGACTGGTCCGGGGTGGATTTTTTTTAATGAAAACTGCACACAGCATTCCAAATATGTATGAAAAAATCCCATATTGTGAGAGCGCACCAGACAAAAATTCTATTATGCGATTTTAGACCGGGATTTTATCCCGTTCATAAAAATTCCGTATTGTGCTGGGGGTGGTTTTCATACCGCGCTCAACGACCACCGAATAAACTGCGTACAGTAATAAAGACTGTTCCCATAACGGCGAAATATGGCCCACACTAAAATACCTACAAGTTATTTTTTATGGCCGTCCGGAGTTTACAACTTGCGGAAAAATAGACGTGTCGTCATTATTTAAGTGATTGTCTTTCCTGTTTAATGGCGGCGACGGCGTTACGCCCCATCGAGCGCCGGGACACGGCGCCCGGGGAGGCGGCGAACCGTCGCGCTCTAGGCAACCAGTAATACATCATGTTTATAAAATCCAAACGAACGCGTACGGATTAGTTAGCACGTCGCACCTGTTAATGTTTAATTTAATTTCGTCGATTATTTAAATGCGTTGGGTGGTATTTCTGCAAGAGAGTTTCCGCAGGTTGCCGTTAATAATGTAGAAAATTGCCCAGTCATGCACTAGACGGGAAACACTGCCAGACTTATGGACACTTTGCATTCGCAATATCACGTCTTCCTTTCTTAGCTTGTTTAAAAAGACGTTCCTGTAAAATTTTATGACAACGTCGTGTACAATTGTAACAAATATCAACCGGGAGATATAAATAAATGGAAAATATTCCTGCAGCACGGAAGCGAGAAAAAATTACGTCGCCTTGAAGAAAATTGTCACCGCTACTGTTTGACAAAAATGAACAAACGAGACGTTTATTGTACGGCGTCACAACAATATAAAAACTGATTTTTCACATTCTCATATTTTGTTTTTAATCTCGTTCCGAGTTCTTTCAATTTTTTGTTGTGGTATTTTCAACTTGAAGGCCAATTTCTTAACATGTCACAGTTATTACATTTTTGTGGCTTAAAAATAGTTGATAAATACCAGGTACGAAAAGAAAAAGACTCGAAGGAAAGAACTAAAACAGGATAGGATCAAAAAATACAAACTTGATGTTAATTAATTGATTAAAGCACGTGTTAAAAAAAGAAGTATGGGACTAAAACGGAGACAAAGTAAACAAGTACAGGAAGAATGAAAAAGGGAAAAGGTTAGATTTCTGTAGTGAGCGAAAAAAGGACAAATGTATCTAACTGATCCTAAAGAAAAATGAAAGAACGATGAAAAGTGGAGTAAATAAAAATACGTTTTAAGTTGTTTTCGTCCTGCAACAGCAGAAATTCCGTGCACAACTCGTTGCATTTACCATTTACCTTTCAATATCATATTTTAGATGAACGTAGTAAACGGGTAACTGATCTCGCACTACTTATGGAGCAAATGCACCTGAAATGGTGCAAAATAATTCTATTTCCGCCATTTCATCCGTCGATATCGTGCACGTTGAAACAATTGCGCATTAAGACAATACCTTCCCTGGAAGGCATCCTCAGGAAACATCATCGAACAGCAATCGAATCGGAAGAGTCTCGAGAACCGAACCCTTGGAGCACGCGAGAATTTCATTACGTGCTTGATTAAGTTATTCGTTTTTTTCCTTCACGCAACCATAAATTATTTCGACGTAAATCTCAATTATTGGGCGATCACGTCATATTAGCCGGGCTTTTTAATTTAACGAGACCGCGGTCGTTCCATTTAATCCGTTCCTCCCGGCAATCATTAACGTCTTACACGTCCCATTGCCGAACGTGCACCCACACCCCATTATCATAATCCCTCCATCCTGCCCTTAATTTAATTTCATTCGGTTGCGTTACACTCGGATGGGCATGTAAACTAATCTTAATTCCTTGGACTAGACCTTCGTAGCATACACAGAAATGAATTCATTACTGAAACGTTATTAAGTACTAATTGCGAACTAAACATGAATGCCATTTTCTATAATGAAACAGGGTCTGGTCTGGTGTTCTCAGCCGCTCGTACGAGGCCCCCTAATTAGGAGAAGTTGGGTGGAACGGAGGTGATCAAGATCGCTCGCCGGGAATAATTCCGACGGAAAAAAGAACGGGGGCGGCGTCGTCCGAAAAATGAAACCGACGCGGTCGACGGTGGTTGCGCAAACAAATTTCGAAAATTTCGCATTTCGTGCACGTAATTGGAGTCTTTGAAGTCGTTTAAAATGACCCAGAGGGACGTATTGTATGAAACTTTATTTTTTTCTTGATGCGGAACAGATTCTCTTTGATACGGAAATTTGCGAACGGAAAAATAGGACGCAACAAAGAACTTTGTTTTGTTTACTCTTTTGATAAAATATTAGCAACATTCTGTAACAATGCAACTTTAGATGTTGTAGTCCGAGCGGGGCGAGGAAAAGTTTGCTTATTAAAAATTCAACGGGAGATCAGTCAAACAAGCTGATTAAGTGTCTTCATTCACATGAACGGATGGACCTTAACGAAGAAATTTTTCACCATGACGTCCCTGTTTCGCTTTACAAACCGTATTGTTCATCGATCGCAGTCTGAAAAAATGCAAATTTCGCTTTGATTGCGGCTCGAAAAAATTAAATTCTACCCGGAACAACACACTCCCAACGTTGCTTTTCAATTTGCAGTTTAATTTTTTCCATTCAAACGGCCGGCGATGAAATTTCACTTTTTTAATATAAATTTTTCGTGCGTTCGCAAAACAGATCCGCAGCGACACAAATTCGGTCCGAGGAGCATCGATAAATCCGGCTAAATCCGGGAGCTCCGTTCCAAATTACTAATAAGCTTTATGTGGCGACAAAGCTCGTTTATTGGTACCGACGAGAGACGTCGAACTCGCGATACTGTGCCATGTCTCGGATTTAATCGGTTTCAGCGACTGAAATTTCCTGGAGGTTACTGCCTCCGGAAGCCGGGACGCACGACCCGAATTCGAGAAAACTGTGGCGGTGTCGAGAAACGCCGCCGCCGCCGCCGCCGCCGAAATCACTACCGACGATCAAAACACCCTCATTCATCTTTTCTTATTAATCATGTTTAATGTATCGCGAACGAAGGGATCTTTTCGGATTAACGTGACGGTCCTTCTTTCCTTTGGCGCAGTCCCACTTCACCGCGAAAAAATGCATAAATTAACAAGGAACGTCATAAATTGCGATGACAAGTCCATTAGCGGCGGCAAGATTCTCGAATGAACCTTAAAACAAGCGTTTAAGCGGGTTTCTGGGGATTTTGTTTACTTATCGGGAAAATTCCGACGTTTGTCGAGGAAAAAGAATTAATTGTGAGGGATGTTCGGCTGTTTTCTCAACGATAAAACGACCCTAAATTCGATTATTAAAATCGGCACTAGTCGGAAAATTTAATATAGGACGTTATCACCAAAAGGGTTTTCATTTTCAAAGCTCGACAACACTGTGTAATGACGTTGGGTTACACGGATAAAATAAGGTTTTTTTCAAAGCGAACGTTCACCAGAAAAAAATCGTGTTTACAACGGCAACGGCACAACAAAACGATGTTTTTTTTCCGCAACAGTGCAACCGGTTCATTTGCTTTTGTTGATTTAAATGAAAAAAACTGTAAAACGAACAATTTGCCAAAAATATTTTTCAAAACAAAAAGAACACAACGTTGTCCCGCATTTCCAAATTTCAGAAATTCCTTTTAAAATCCTCGTTAAATATGAAGAGTGTGGGTTTTGGGCAAACATTCGTCCACTTTAGCAATTCAAAGCGTTCTCGCTATAAATAACATTTTGGCAATGTAAATTCATATTCAAAAACAACAATCTTATATCGACATAAGTCCCGATCTGGAACGAAGGTTGTCTGGTCGAGAGAAAACGGACAAGAGCTCTCATGATATGTCTTCAAGGAGTGCGCTAAAATATTCGTGACCCTGTGACGTTTACCATTATCTTGCACAAATAAGAAATGATTGACGACGATAAACGGAACGGAGGATTAGGTACACAAGTGCAACGGCTTTTTTAAATATTTTTTCTACTTTGGTATCATAAGTAAGTCTTTGTGAAACTAAAAGTAGTGTCACAATAGTATATTATTATACGAGTTTAAGAAGACGCTTTATTATCACACGAGTGTGTTTAAAGCACGACGAGCGTAGCAAGAAGTGCTTTAATGGAACGAATGTGATAATACGTGTTACTAAACGAGTGTAATATACTATTTTATCTACTTTGTTTTACTAATTCCTGAAATTTCAGGTGCTCAAGTTTTCATATTAGACTAGGGACTTTCGCGTGGGTTGGTAACAGACATTTTTCACAAAAAACGTCAAACGGCTGATGTTGACAATATAACAAAAGCTAAAAGTTACCAAAAACAGTTTAATAATATGATTCATTATTAAACTGTTTTCGATATAATAATGAGCCCATTTGTAACAACGCAAAGTAGATAAAGGAACTTTTTGTGAAACTGTTTTTGTTTTGTTTTTTTTTTTTTAATGCGTATTACGTTGGTATTGCTGTAAGAGCACGCTGGCCGGCGTCCGGCATCTCTAGCGAGCTCCTGTTAACAATTAAAACATTTGAAATTTGACATAAATTTCACAGAAATGCCACCATAACTCATGCCACACAAAGGCCCCTACATTATTTCATAATTAGATTTTATAGTAATATGTAATACTATTTTAAATTTATACCTCCCGATCAGCTCGTTTACATTTTTACTTTTTTATCGTGTTATCCTTGCGACACCCTACACCCCGTTTAAAATACTTAATTCCAATTGGTATCGAATTTCGGCGAATCTATCGATGTTTACTTTGCGCGATATTTTTCCCCCGTTGAAAAAACAAGGGGAACACGATTACCGTGCGGTATTTTTGCAAACCATCGCGTTATTTCCATCAAATTCACACATCTTCTGTTAATTCAAACATCCGAATTTATTAAACCCTTCCATCCAGGGGAATCGATTAACCACACTCAATCCAGATTAATTAACTGCGAGAGCTGTTATCGCATATGGGACCGTAATAATCAATGTAGTGAATTATAAAACAAAATTGCCATTCCAGAGGGGCCGGCGTACATTACAAAGGGTCGTTCATGTTTTTTGAGTGGTTCCGGTAATTTACTCTATTCTACAATTAAAACGATAATTGAAATTTAATAACCAATAAAAATGGCATCCGCACATAACGATTATTGCAAGTACACCGCTTTGTGATTTTATCGGGGTCGGCGAGTCGGCGAGGGGGCCGTTTAACGGCGACGGTCTCGCTAAGTGTTTGAAATGCGAGTTAAATGTCTCGATGTCGCCCCGTTCGGATGTCACCTAGATAATTCGGTGGTCTATGGTTTATGGTTATAGGGGCTGCGTCGGGGTGGGGCATCCCCGGATCGGGTAACACGCCATTCCCCCCTTTCTGATGTAATATTAAACATAACGGGGCGGAAATTAACCAACGTGATCCTATAAACTCGTTCGCTGTTATCTGCAATAAAACATAATTCCCAACGTTCTGCCATTATTTGTTGAATAATTTACACGACGACTTCATTTAAATTCCCATCCGCAACTCTCCACAGAAGACAGGTAATTATTCTTTGCGGATTAAAGTGCACATAACGCCCAGACCTAATTACGTCTTGCAAACAAACATTCTGCGGGAAACTTACGAAAGAAGCGCGCTTTTTGAAGTCTCACTTTTCAGTTTGACTCGACGAGTGTTTTACCCTTTCCTTTCTGAGCTTTTCTTCCAGATGGTTTGCCATCTTAATTAACGTATTGCCTGTTTTTTCAGTTACGGCTGTCTCATATACATGGCCACGCAGATTGCCTCCGGAATGAAGTACTTAGAATCCTTAGACCTGGTCCACAGGGACTTGGCCGCAAGGTAAGGCGAAGATGTGGATACATTTCGTTTTCAGGGAGGGACCGTCAGTTGTAAAAATGCATTTGAAATATTAAAACGTGATAAAATTGAACACAACGAGAATTCTAGTTGGTCGTTAATTTAAAACGAATTCAATTACGACCAATAAATTGATGTTATAAAAGAGCAGTACTTTGGTTCGACCGCGACCGCGTTGAAAATTGCCATTAGTTGTTCTAAAAGTTCTGTACAAATGGGTTAGCCGCTTTATCATTTATTATTTATTATTTAAATTTGCAATTATGTGTCCATCGTCGGGGCATATTGCTCTGTCATAAAATATATCGCCGTCGGATAATTTAGTAATGTTATTCATTTTATTCGGGCAGCTATTAGTGGTGGTTTTTAATCAAAATGAAAATGATGATGCACTCTAAATTCTTCTTTCATTTTGTAATTTTTGCAGCATGGTCGTAATCTAAGAAATGTCTCATCGCTTCCTTTATTGTTTTATTTTTTACAATTCTTCCTCACTACATGTTGTCATTATGTATGTACTTGTTTTTTTTTATAAAATGTTTCTTTTCGAACTATTAAAAATTAAATCTGATAAGTTTGATCGCATATTTAGTTAAATTAATTCTAATAGTCCATTCTTCAACGAGCGTATAATGATGGCTATTATTCAAGAGGATGAAAATTCCAACACGAGCCGTGGGCGAGTGGTGAAATCATCCGAGCCATCATTATATGCTCGTTGAAGAATGTACTATTATACATTTTTTACCGTAATATTCGAGTGTTTACAGTTTTTTTATCCGACATCGGCATTTTAGTTTTCAATGACGAATTGTAAAAAAACCAAAAACGACCACTCTAGCAATTAAAACTTAAAATCACGGAATACTTATTTGAAGTAGTTTTGTCTAGACGACCGCAAATTATCGAATCGATCCCTCCGTGACCACCCTTTCAATTAGCGATTCGTTTCAATTCGAGGCTGGTTTCCCGTTAAAATCGTCTACTTCGTCTCTTTGCAGGAATTGCGTAATAGACAAGAGCTTCACGGTGAAAATATCGGATCACGCGATGTACTGCGACAGATACGAATCGGACTACTACATGAGCGATACGAAAGCGCGGCTCCCGATAAGGTGGATGTCGTGGGAGAGCTTGTTGCTGGTGAGTGGTGCAGATATGTCGTGTATGGTGTAAAAGTGTTGCGTGGTTACAGGGACGACAGACCACAAAGAGCGACGTCTGGGCGTTCGCCGTGACCCTCTGGGAAGTGTTGATGTTGTGCACCCAACAGCCTTACGCGGAACTCACCAGCGAGCAAGTCGTGGAGAACTGCAACCACTGGTACCAGAACGACGGGTGCCAGAGGTACCTCCCGAGACCGGCGGCGTGTCCCAGGGAAATCTACGACCTGATGGGCGAGTGCTGGAAGCGGAACGCTACCGACAGACCTCGGTTCGCCGAGATCCACCTGTTCTTGCAGAGGAAGAACCTGGGGTACATGCCGGCGGCACCCGCTCAAGTGTAACGCTGTGAACTCGGTCCCGACGACTGTTAATCTCGATCTGACTGACTGTGTACGTTGTGTTCGGATGGACTCGATAAATGTTTCTTTTTACGATTTGAATGTTCACATGATGCAGGTATTATTTAGGGCCGCAAGGACCGATTCGTTTCTCAAACATTCCCTCATGTACTCGGTAAAATAAGGTTGTTCAAGCTTTTTTCATGAATGTGAACCCATTGTGATATCGCACACTGATTTTGTGCAAATTAAACCATATCGTTCTATCAAGTTGTAGATTGACCAAGGCGGCTGCTCGGTATGACAGTTTTTCGACGACATTTTGACGACGACTGATGTAGAATGCGATCTCGACGATGGAAGGCCTTCAACGAGAAAAATTGGGTACCGAATAGTTTCTTCGATAATTTTTAACCTAGACTATAAGAACCTGTTTCTTAATTACGTGCTTCCTGTATGTGTCGATTCATACACTTTACATGGTATTATAATTATTAAGTGTATTTTCGGTTCGGTTTTTGTACAATACAATTTTGGAAAAGTAGTTCGACCTACTTTGCGGATTCACTTACAATGAATTAAACAAAAAAAAATCCTTCAATTACCCATTCGGGATGTACATTCTAGTCAGAAATGTGTAGGATAAGTCTAAATATTATAAATTACGAAAACACTGTTGTAATGGTATATTTAATTGAGATTTATATTGATTGTGTACTTAAGGAAAATATATTTAACTGCCGAAACACGTCAAAGTTGTGATCCAGATTCACGGTAGCGCTGTTTTAATTCTCGACAAAGGGCTCAAGTCATTCTGATTTCGATTGTATTGTCACCGTTTCGTTCCAAGACGTCTCATTAAAGTGTGATTATTTTCTTAGGTATTTGTATTTTTATAACGATCGTACTTACTTAACGTAAAATTTCCAGTGCCATTTACCTTGTAAATAAGAACCTTTGTAAATAAATGATAGTACGGATGATTCATATTGTACCAAGGATGTATACAGGCATGAATATTTTAGATATAAATCCTAAATTTAAGTATAGTTAGGTTTAAGTATGATAACGTATTTTCTATAAACACGATCTTGTTGGAGAAACCAATAATTAAGTATACTTCTAAATTCCATTCGACAAGTGAAAATTATTTTGGTTAGCATGTGTGTTGTATTGTTATTAAAAAAGTACAATTTACAATTTTATAATTTCAAACACATGCGAATCATCTTAATTTAATTTAAAGGCACGAGACAATCAAGTGCGTGAATTTAAGTCATGCTTAGAAGCATAGCACGTTAGTATTTAGCGCCTTTAAACCCGGCAATTCGATTTTTCGATGTGTTGCACAGTTTCAGCTTATCGACATCCTCTAGGACCACGTTTCTTAAAAACAATCGTTTCCATTACAAAAGTTTCAACAAATTTCTATTGTGTAATCACACCCTGTTTGTAACACATAAGCAAAGCTCTTTATGTCGACGTTTTTATATAGATGTTTAATTCATACATATCACTGATAAATTATTTCCATTTTCATTAGCATGTGTCGATCGTAAATGTGTTTCTGTAAATACATGAGATAATGTTTATTTATTACAGTTAGAAATAAATAAAAAGACACATGACGAACACCGCACTTTTCATTACCCTCACGCCTGTTTTTTTTTATCCCAAAATACACCAAACTCCGCCAGTTTTAAACGGAGCAAAATGGTGATTATTACAAATTATGAACAAATGCAAATTCCACCATCAATGATGGGATCAAAAGAAGGACCTCCACAGTTGAAGAAACCAATGAAAATGAACAAGTTATTGTAAAAACCACACTTACCACTATATGTGGCACTCACTGGTACCGGAAAATAGCTTTGGAGTGAAATTGAGAAGAACTTGAAGGGATCACAATTTTTTTATCTTTTAAATTAAGTAATTCACAATGTCAAAGTCAAGGAGTCTTTTTGAATATTAATTTTGAATACAAAAACTACAGGATTCATAAAAAAGTGTGCTAATAGTTATTTAATTCAGTTTGAAGTAAGAAATAAAGATACAACGCATGCCGCAGTTTTCGGTAACCTCGCCAGCTAGAGAATTTTTTCCTAGAAATTCGAATAAACTCCCCCAATGAAGCTTTTCAGTTGCAATATGTAAATAATAAAGTTTTAAACGTGGCAATCCCAACATAAAGAACGAAGAAATGACAATAAATTATGTAACAAACATGAACCATGCCATCCACTATAGGACCAAAATAATTTACGAAAGGCTTTCGCAAAGATTATTATAATAATTAATGTTAAGAATGAATTATTAAAAATAAACTTACCACCGTTTGCAACTCCTCACGATGGCGAAAAAGAACTCTGGAACAAAATTGAAATAAACTTGAGGCGTCATAAATTTTGTAACTTTTTGAATCAAGTAGGTAGCGAAATGTCAACGTCAGTAAAATGAGTCTTGCAGTCAAGCGGACAATCCGTTAAATGTGGGGGGCACATTTAACAAATTTTAATATTTTGTCAATAAAAATGTAGTTTTCATCGATAAAGTGCTTCTGTGAGTGCCTGTAATGATGTTTATTTTTTGGATTTAAAAAGAAATGAAGGGATACGCGACAAATGACGCGGTTAACAACTAACATCAATCACAGATTTTTTTTTTTTAGTTATACCAAACACGATCAGTGGGGTTTCTGGGCCTAATGTATTTGTTTATTATAAGCTAAGAGTAAAAAAGTAATATCAAATTATGTAACAGATGGAAATCTTACCGATGATGCCGGGACTAAAATTGTTACCAAAAAAAGAGTTTCGCGGGTGGAAAACTAGCTGAAGTTAAGTACTGAATGTTACAGATAAACTTGAAATAGTTTATAATACTCACAACACCAGAAAACAGCCTTGGAACTAAAATTGAATAGAACTTCACCTCATCACAAACTTTTCAACATTTTGAATCAAGTAGGTAATATGGTGAAATGTCAAAGCCAACGAAATGAGTGAGTCTTGAAGTCAATGGGACTATCAGGTGTAGATGCAATACACACTTTTAAACAAAATAATTTGTAGCAGAAAGCAGATAAAAAACATTAATGCGTTTTTTTAGTAAAAAGATATTGAAAGTATTGAAAATGTTCAAATTTATCTATCATGCTCCAGTTGTGGTCAAATTTGACAAAAACTACGTATGAATTGTCTCTCCTGTAAAATATTTAAACTGAATCTATCGTTTTTATTAAGTAAAGTGGTGTGTAACATTGCATAACTGTTTTCTTGCAACTCTTAAAATGTTTTCAGTTTAAAATTCAAAAAGTAAAATTAGTTTGGTAACCTTGCGTTGTTGCGCTAGTGCTGCGCTGCGTCGCTAGAGCTGCCAACACAGTAACACACCGCAGAGCAAAAACCCTACACACGTTGGTGCTGTTGACAGTTGTAGTTGTGCCGATTCGTCTCGTTTCTTTCCAAAATTAAGCCCCTACACCAAAATGCCGAAACAGAACAGAAAACGACGCCACGAGAACGTGAGTAAAGACGTAGAATACGAGGTGGTCGCCCCCAAAAACAAATTCCGCCCTTTCGACGAAGAGGCGCAAGCCGAAGAAGAACTACTCAACAAGATCCTCTTCGGGGGCTCCTCCAGCTTCCTCAAGAGCCTCGAAGAAGCCGAACAAGAAGTGGGGGCGTCATGTTCGAACGTCGACTCCGGAGTCGGCGAGGACAGCGAAGACAGTGAAACGAAAGAGCGCAGCCCGGCCTGGTACGACGAAGATGACGACGGGATCGAGGTGGGCCACGCTTTGGACGCGCAGGGGCGTAAACTACCATCCGGCGGCATCAACGATCGCAAAAATAAGTACTCGTCGTTGCTCCAAAACAAGTTTGAGTCGATTGTGGGAACACCGTCGTGGGCATCACTAGGAAAACACAAGAGTCACGATTCTGACTCGGACGACGAGATTTTGCAGAGTTGCGGCTTCATCAGAAAAACCACGAGAGCTAATCTGACTTCTGGCATACTTGAATTCAAGAAAGTGAAGGATTTGAACAGTGAAACTTACAGTGAGGGTCCGTACGTCAACGCAGTCGAGTTTCACCCGACAGCGCGTGCAGCTCTAGTAGCTGGACACAACGGAATCGCCACTCTGTATGCAGTCGACGGCAAGACAAATAACAAATTGCACAGCGTCATCTTCCAGAATTTCCCCATATTTTGTGCAAAATTTATCCAGAACGGTAACGAAGCAATTCTAGGATCTAGACATTCACACATTTATAGTTACGACTTGATGGCCGCCAAGTCAACAAGAATACCGTTACCCCCCGGGCTGAGCCGCTTCAACAAATTCGCAGTTTCCCCAGACTCAAATTTTATAGCGGCGGCGGGAAAATGGGGCGAAGTACACTTATTAGCGGCTGCATCGAAAGAGCGAGTCGCAACATTGAAACAAAACTCGCAAGTCACAGCTTTGACGTTCAATCCCCAGGGGAATTTATTGTATGGACATAGTGATTGCGGAGAGGTTACGATTTGGAACATGAACATGAGGCGAGTGGTCCACAGGTTCACCGACGAAGGCTGCCTCCAAGGGACCACGTTGGCAGTCGCATCGTCTAATCAATTTCTAGCTGCTGGCTCGGCGCAAGGTGTGGTCAACTTGTACGACGTCGAAGACGTACTACGCAACAAACTACCCAAACCTAGGAAGACCATCATGAACCTGACCACGAGCATAACAGATTTGAAGTTCAACTCGACTTCGGAAATTCTGGCGTTGACGTCCGCCGAAATAAAGAATTCTATCAAACTGTTCCATCTAGCTTCTGGTGCAGTTTTCAGCAACTTTCCACCGTTCCAATCCAAAATGGGTCACATCAATGTAGTCAATTTTTCGCCCAACAGCGGCTACTTTGCTTTCGGCAATAGAAAATCCACGGTTGCCCTGTATACTTTGAAACACTACAAGAATTACTGAATCATATGTCGCAACGTTATATGTAGATTATTGTAAATGAGATGTTTCACTCTCTGTAACACTTAAATCTTTACTCTGATGTGTAAATTGTAACAAGGCTATTGCCGTGCATAATTTTAAATGTTTCAAGGATGCCTACTATACTGAAATGTTACTCATTCATTTTACAATGTTTACATTCACCAGGTCTTAGATTTTTAATTTTTTATTACCGTTAATGTTTAGTACCTGTAAATAAAAGTATGTTGTAAATCTGTTACAGGACTTATTCACCCCGTGCGACTACTGTGTACATTCAGAGCACCTTTTGTATCCAGTATATTACAATAAATTATGTTGAAAAAGATTGTGGTGTTTTGATAAAGAAATTGATGAGTATGCAGAGAGAGAGAATGGGGCGTGACGGAAGACAGGTTATGATTGCTGTGCAAGTCGGATAAGAGTGTTGCTGGTGTGGAGGTTTTGCAATCTGTGTTTAATAAAAATGTATTGCGTATGACGCGTAAGGAGCAGGTTTTTGATGAAAGTTGGACGTTGGTATTGGGTTAAAAATGTGACGTGTTACGTTGTCGAGTTTGGGAAAATGGGGCCACCGTTGGAGCAGGTCTGTCGGCGTTGAAAGTGTCGATCGAAGAGGAGGATGTGGTCGGCGGTGTAATTTCGGGGTTGTTTTCTGTGTTTTTCGAAAGTAGGGGCCGAATGAATTTGCGAAAATTCAAATTTGGCGGTTGCGGGTGACGTGTCAGATGACTTAGCAGAAACGGTATCGGTGCGATCCACTCCGCGATGTAAACGAAACTGAACGGTTGGCGGTGATGTCGCAATAAAACTCGCCCCCGACGAAAAGGTGTACCAAGTCGGAGGACGCGATCCGGATGAGGGACATGTTGAGTGGTTAATAGTGGCGCGATTCCGCGTTTTGTTTCATATGCCTTTCTGCATCTGCCCCGTCGACAGTCAACGGCGCAGCCGTTGGCGTGATCATGTTTATGTAGGGCGCATGCGCACATCAGTTTACAGTTGGGTCTCGGAAAATGGCGTCAGCTAAGTTTCTCGAGGAAGCTCTGAGTACGGATGTGGACGAATCGGCCGTGAGTGCAATAGTGGGCTCCCTGGAGAACCAGCTGGTGACGTCGTCGTCGGGCGCCGCCGTCGCCGCAACGCAGAACCACGTGAACAGTGCAATCTCGAACGGCGGGACCGTCGTCCCCCCGAAACACGGGACCGTCGCGAACGGCGACTCGATCTCGGACGCGAAGGCCACCACCGCCGCCGCGGACGCCGCCCCCGTCAAGATCGTCTACTCGCAGGCGATGGCCGGCGCGGGGGCCCTGCTGCCCAACGCGCGGGTCGCCCTGCCGCCCAACGGCACCGTCACGCTGCCCCAGGCCGCCCCCGGCAAGCAACCCACGCTCGTGATCAAGACGAGCGCCGCTGCCGCCCCTGGACTGGTCACCGTCCCCATGAACGTCACCACGTCGGTGCCGCCAGCTAACAACGTAGGTAGCCCCAGTACTCAGTCCCCAAACATCCTTTCCAACCTCCAGGTTGTCAATGTACGGCCTGGCGTTCCCGCACAGCAGCAGAAAGGACAGCCGGCACGTGTCGTGCTCAGTGCACCACAGATTGTCGGGGCCCGGCCAGGAGCTCCAGTAAGTCGGTGTACACAAAGATAAACAACAGGCGAATGGGAGGGTATGCTTGTTCCTTCTTTCGGACAGTTCGCCTAACACGACAAGGCTCTCTGTCGACACCCCGCGACCAAAACAAAACCTCAAACTCTCACGGATTCTTCAGAATCAATTGTTTGTCATCATGTGACCACCAAAACGCACAGCATTACAAAAATTACCAAACAATGACTCTCTCTCATGTTGTAGGTACCGAATCTAACTCCCCACATGCTAAAATGCGGCCATTTCCATATTGGTTATAACATCATAGTGGTTGATCCGACGCATTTAGCAACACCAATTAGCAACAAGACTGTTACTAACCTACAAAGGAATTTTTTTGTTTATTTACTTTTATTGTTTCACCTCATTGGTTGAAAACATAAGTCTTTTTTGTTTGTTGAATTTGGCAATTCTGTAACTTTTACTGTTTCATTTATTCAGAAACTTACATAAATAGTTACGCATTTCTTTGTGGTACAATTACAAACATGACAGTCACGTGATCATCGTATTTTTTATTCCGTTTTAGTGGCGACATCTCTGGTCCGAGTATTAATTACGTTCTTACTTCAACATCTTTGAGTCTTGTTTACACTTTACTGCTGCAATTAATTAATTATTCTGATGCGATTTTTTTTTTTTTTTTTTTGTAACAGACGAGGTTCACCAGAATCGTAACACTACTATACATAATAACGAGTCGAAACATGAAATAAACACTTCAAAGACAGTAGTAATTTTTCAGTCACCGAGACTAACAATTTAACCTTTTCTTGTCAGAGTTTTGAAACGACAACAACTCAAATAACGATACTGGAATATCATTGATAAATTATTTTTTATTGATGTTGCCATATGGTCAAACCAAATTCCGATTCATTCTTTCAAAACAATAAATAGATGCATCTGAAGTTACCGAATTGCTTTTTTAATGATGAGTCAGTATTTAAGTAAGAATTTTTTTTCTCATTTTTAATTACCAAAGAATGACTTCCATGTTGCAGATACTGAAATTAACGCTTTGATACTTTGAGATTGGTTATAACATCACTCTGATGGTTGATCCAACGTATGTAGCAACAAGACTGTTGCTAACCTACATGGGAATTTTTTATTTATTTACTTTTATTGCTTCACCTCATTGGTTGAAACATCTGAGACATTAATTTTTTAGTCACCGAGACTGAGTGGTTAACCTTTTCGTGTCGTGGTTTTGAAACAAGAATAGTTTATAGAGTATGAATGTTGCCATATTGTCTTAGTAAATATCTTATTCAATTTTCTTCAAAACAAAACATGACTCGAAAGAATTATTTTTTATTAGGAAAAAATCTATATCTTCAGATCTAGAGATACAAATTCTTATAAAGTTAACATAATAGTTGACCTGAAAAGCTTAAGAAGAAATTGAGTTCAAGTTACTGAGTCAGTATTTAAGTAATGATGGAGATGGAGCCTCCATTTTGGCCCTAATTAAAATCTCCGCTTCACTCAGTCGTCGTGTATTGACTTGAAGAGTAATTCTTGTGTTTTGGTCTGTCGTGTCGTGAATGACAATGAATCTGATGTCGATATTGGGATTCAGTTTAGCTGAGCTAGAACTAACGCTTTCGGTCCTCGCAGACCCTCCCATTCTACTGCAAAATTTCATGTTTGGTGCCATTTCCGTCGTACAGCTTCACCAATCACTCCACACATCACATTTATTAATTCGCTCATCCGAAAACAAACCATCTCACCTGGAGGTGAAGCCGTACAATGAAAATGTCAATTCTCTTCTAGTTTTGTTGAGTAATTAGTTATTTTGAAGAATTGTTTTGTTTGATAACTGGTGTACACATTTGCTGGTCGTACTGTATAAAAACAACTAACTGTGGAACTCTTACTAACTAAGATTTCTCGATTTGTACTAACATCCGAGTCTCAGTTCTTTCCGAAGTAGTCTGATTGTCGAGCCGGTAGAATAGACTTAAGCCTTGTAGACTTAGAATAGAGTAACGTTGCAGTGACCGTTAACACTGGAGATGAAGTATTTTCGGCGCATTGTTGTCGACAACAAAACAATTTTCCTTGAAATTATTCAGTTTTGTTGAATTTCGTTAGTTTGTGCTTGTTTTGTGTAGTCGTTTGTTTTGTAGGTCTTGTCACAACCATCTTTCTACCTTTCAGACTAAAAATCTGTTGATGTTTTAGCAATTAACGTTACAAGCATTTCACGGTTTGCAACCCGGCCAACAAGGTCATTTGCTTCTCAAGACTGAAAACGGACAGTATCAACTGTTGAGGGTGGGACCGCCCCCAGCCGCCGCCAATATCACAGCGACGTCGACGCCTGGACCTCAGCCGGTGACGTTGCGCATGCAGACGGTCGCTGCCGTGAGTGTGGTAAATGTTTGATGTTTTTTCGTTTTGGTAATCGGGGTGGTTTTTAGGCGCCAACGAGCTCGGTGGCGACGAGTCCGGCGGTGGCCGGTGCTACGACGACGGTCACAACTCAAGGTCAGACGGTACAGACTGTGACGACTGTTCAGGTACGGGGTTGAACGTTGCCGGTGGAGGTTTTGTGATTGTTCTGTCTTCTTTCAGAGACCCGCTAATGACAATACCAAAGAAAAGTGCCGTAAGTTCCTAGCAAACCTTTTAGAATTATCGAGTAAAGAACCGAAGGCGGTCGAACGTAGCGTAAGGACTCTTATACAAGAACTGATCGACATGAAAGTTGAACCGGAAGATTTCTGCGACAAGCTGGAGAGATTGTTGAATGCATCGCCACAACCGTGCCTAATCGGATTTCTAAAGGTGATTTTCGATCGAAACTCATTTTCCGAAAGTCATGACTCATTATTTACAATAATTGCAATGTTTTTGTTTGATAAAAGAAGTGTTTAAACAGACGAGTTTGATGTCAGAGGTGATCCCGTCTTAAAATACCGATGTTTGGTTGCAGACGTTCAAGAAACTAATTAAGTCGTTGCTGTAGATACGCGATGATGCGTTATGACAACACGCTTGAGAATTTACGGATTTTCTTAACAGTTATTCAATATACTGCCAAAATTATTGACTGGTCGACAACATGTTTGAAAAGCTTGATTAGCACTTGATCTTTTGAAGTCGTATTCACTACGAGCTTTGGGTTAAACAAAACGAAAGATTTAAGTGAGTCATGCGGGCCAGTCAAATCTCCTGCCGAGAGAGAAAAGGCAAAAGTTTAAGTTGTTGAGAATATATTTAGTTAATTTGAGATGAAAATGATTTTTTTTATTTATATGACATAATTTGTAAAATTAGCTGCAAGAACTAGTTCCAAATTTGCACAATTTTTGAATGAATTGTTTTCTCTTCGGTTCCGCAAGACGTAATAGCAACTTTAAATATTAAATGAGGCATCACAACGGGTAAATTTATTGAGTATGTCGGCAACCATATTTGGAAAGCTTGAAATCATAAGTTCTACGAGTTCTGAATTAACAAAACAAAAGATACAGTATTTTTTTCTGTAATAGTAGAAAAAGGACCAGTTTAGATTCTTCAAAATTACTTTGAAGAGAAAAATTCATCGCTAGGATTAATTTCAATTAATATGAGGACCAATTTACATTAAAAATGTATGGAAAAATTATCGTAGACGTTAATCCTATTAGAAATCTTCAATTTGGAATATTTGGTGAACCTTGTGTCGTCAGACTTTTAATTTGTTGCTGGTTATTTCAGATTGAAAACTCAAAGTTTCGGTCATTGCCGATGAAACAAAAGAACAGCGTATTCGCAACCGCATTCAAAACTTTTGCAAAACTGGAACCAAATCACTAACGTAAACTGATTTAATCCTGCAATGATGGCAGAAATATAACATTTTTCAGTAGAAGAAAAGGGTGTAGAAGAAATTAATCGTACTGTTTAAGATCACTTTTTACATAAAAACGAGTCGTTTGAAGAGGTTTTTTTCCCTAGAAAAAAAGGAATTATGAGATTGCGAAGTCTTCAGACTTCACCAGAGCTATTACTGGACGTAGAATCGTCACCGAAGAGTTAAATTGTCACCCAGTACATTTTTTCCCACTGTAACCCAAAAAAACCGCATGGAAAAACGTCCACGAAAATCTAAAAAAAATTAGAATTATGTATGTTTCAAATTTCGCACGTTCCAAAATGGGAAAGACTTTTTCCATAAGTTGGTTGTTGTAATTGTCACGTTTTTAACTGTGCTTTCTTGCACGCATTGCAAATACATGGTTATTCTAAATGATTGTAGTCGAAGTAGGCCATGCCCATGTTATTACGTTTTTGCCGCTTTCATGTGAACTGTCAGTTGTGTCGCTGTCACTGTCATTTTTTAGGTGAAAAGTGCGGTGATGAGGAATTTATTTATTTTTGTTAAATTAACTATTGAATCCAGAAATATTGAGTTGTGCTACAATCAATTTTAAAAATATTGAGTTGTTTTGCACCCAATTTAACACATCATTTTGATGATTTTTTTATGTGGAGCGGCAACCATAAATTTTACATTCAGTTTTCACGCCTACTTCGACTACAATCATTTAGAATAACCCTGTAGAATAAAGCTCAATGAAAACGTCTTCAGTAAGTCAAACGGTTAATGAGTAATGGAGCGCCGAACACTTTTTTAAGGAATTTGTTACGATTACATTTTATGAAGTTACGTATACGAGAGATGTTTCTAGTGAGCTGATTACATGCTAAATACATTATTGGAAGATTGGAGGCGTTAAATTTTAAACTTTTTATGTAATACAAAGTCTGGAGCATAATAATTATATTCATTAAAAGTATTTTCTGCGAATAAGATTACAAAGTTGAAACGTTGACGTGGAATTACGAAATTTCAGAAAAGCCTCCCCCTGCTGCGTCACTCGCTGGTAACGAAAGAACTGACGATAGATGGGATCCGTCCTCCACCCGCCAGCATAGTTTTCTCCGTAGCAAGCGGCACGCCGACAGTACAGACCCAGGTGCGACCCGGCCTGGCTTCCAACCAAGTGAGGATAGTAACGCCCGGCGCCACGGTGGTCAGACCAGGCCAGGTACTCCAGCAACGACTGGTGGCTCCGTTGCGAGGTGCTGCACAACAATCACCCAGAATGATGACGACGATACGACAGCCGAACTCGTCGGGCAACGTCATTGTGTCGAATTCACAACCTCCAGCTCTCCATCCGGTGTATCCCAGCAACCAAGTCAGAGCGGGAGTTAACATAAGACAACCGTTACAGGTAGACGGTCGCCCGGTCGGCGCCCCAGACGAACGCACAACTCCCCAAACCGGGAATTGACGTATCGGTCGAGCGTTTGGAGTTGTGCCTTCGGGCTGGAGCGGCGAAGTTTCGAACGCAAATGACAGAGTTGTCGCTTTTGACAGAGTAAAAGTCCGATGACGTCGGTGAAGCTCCAAGGAATCAAACCCGCAGTGCCTTCGATAGTTTCACGACCTACCACCAAAGAAAAGGAGAAGAAGTCGTTCTCGTCGGCGTACACCGGCGACGACGACATCAACGACGTGGCCGCCATGGGGGGTGTGAATCTCGCTGAAGAAACTCAGAAGATTTTGGGTTCGACGGAATTCGTCGGCACACAAATCAGATCGTGCAAAGAGGAAATCATGTGTTCAATGGGACCTTTACAACAGAAGATTAGACAGATAGTGATGAAACACGGCCTTGAAGAACCGAGCGCGGATGTCGCTGCGTGCATCTCGCACGCGGCGCAGGAACGCCTCAAGAATCTGATCGAGAAATTGGCCATCATCACCGAACATAGACTGGAAATCGTCAAAACCGACCAACGATACGAAATCACGAACGACGTCAAAGGTATCTCACGCAATATTGTCTCGAAAATAATGTTGTCAGGGCTGTCCGATTGGCAGTCCTGGCTGTCACTTCAAATAAAACGAACGACGAGTCAAAATGTTATGCTAAAAATCTGATTTGTTGTCGAATTTTTGCCAATTTCGATCATCTTCAGGTCAGCTGAAATTCCTGGAGGACATGGACCGCGCCGAGAGGAAGAGGCACGAAGAACTGGAGAGGGAGATGCTGTTGAGGGCGGCGAAGAGTCGGTCGAAAACGGAGGACCCCGAGCAGGCCAAACTCAAGGCCAAAGCGAAAGAAATGCAAAGGGTCGAGATGGAGGAATTGAGACAGAGGGAAGCCAACGCGACAGCCTTACAAGCCATAGGACCTCGGAAAAAACCCAGACTTGACGGCGACGCACATTCGAGTTCGTCACAGGTGAGAGTCGCGCGACTGGCGTCAGATTCCCGTGTGATTTCTATATTTTTTTTTTATTTTTCTAAGGCGAACGCCGGAGGATTCAACAGCGGGCTGAGGGGACAGATGCCGTTGAGACAGCGGATGAAGAAAGTGACGTTGCGAGACTTACAGTTTTTGTTCGAAACCGAGAAGGACCTATGCAAAAGTAAACTTTTATACAAATCATATCTCAAGTGATGCTCGCTTCTCGTCAGTGTTGTGATATTCAGAGACAATGTGGGTGCCCTGAAGCTGTTTTCTTTAGTCTCATCTTCTGTTATTGTTATTTATTGATCTATCAATTTTTCATTTTATCAGTTAAGAGATCATGTAAACAATATTTTTTATCGATTACTACTTTAGCACTTTTCTTTGTATATTATTCCTTGAAGAAGTTGTTTATTGATTGATACCCGTCAATTGTCGATTTATTTGTAGCTTGAAAGAACAAAATTGCATTGTTTTCAGCGATTCATAAAACTTTTCAGAGGAAATGTTTTGTATCAAAACTTTCAGACACACTTTTATATAATAAATGTCAAAAAGAAAAATATTAGAGACTGCGCAATGCAAGCTTCATATTTTCCTACTTAGTCATAAAAAGTTGTTTTACACATACTTTTTTGTTGATAGTCTCAGAAAAAAAAATAAGAAATGGAAGAAAAAATATCGTAGTTTTTTCTACAGATATGTAAGGGTGTAAATATATTGTAGATTTTCTATAATGATGTGAATTTTCTTTATAAGAAAATATTTTAAGAACGTCATGTTAATAATTTGTAATTAGTTGTATAATTGTTTTTTAATCTAACTATGGATATAGATATATATAATTTTTGTTATAGAAATAATATTTAATATAATAAATTGATTATTTGATTCTAGTTTTGTTTATTGTAAATACTTGTGTGTCTTACAGAACATTTTATAGGAATTATTTTGTAATAATAACGAATAACCATATCTATTTTTATTACTAAAGTGTCTTCACTACTACTTGTCTCAACGTTTTAGTTCTTTTGTTGTGTATACATAACGTAACGATGAAGCAATCCAGGTACTCTTTCCAAGCTGTAGGTACTGTGGATCTGTATATACAGTACTTAAGTTGTTTATGTTTAGTAGCTGATTGGCCTTATTATTGTCCCCTTTAAAAGTACAAATGCATTGTTTTGGGATTCAAATAAATTGTTGTTTCATTTTATAAAGAATCAGTCTTTTTGTGACTTTTCAAAGACCTCTCTGATCGCTTTTCGATTCGTCTGCCACCCCCGTTCACCCCAACGCCATTCGAACAAGTTGCTACGCAGGAAAACGTACATAAATAAGTTTTCAACCCACGTAACGGCCTGACGCACGCTGTCAAAATGACTCAACATCTCACCGCGCATGGCCCTGTTTTGCATAATCCGTGCTCGCATTTTCCTTGTCAACATCGAGCACTCTTCCACAACCCCCCGATCAAACAACAAAATTAATTCTGTTAATTTGACCGCTCTGGTGTTCACGTGAAGTTTTAATCGAAACTTTAATTCAGTTCGCGAAATTAATGTAACATTATTTTTGAACTGCCTGCGAGGCAACGTTCAGTTCGTAATTTTTCGAAGCCTCGTGTCAGAACAAGATGCGGTTGTAGCGCTGCGAAAATACCCCTTGCTTGGTCGACCTGTCCCTCAAGGCGTTCGGAATTACAACGAACAATTAACTGGAAAATGGGTCTATTGAAATTGGATAATCCGCCGAACTAAAATGGAAAAACGACGCCCCAACGATTGTTAATTAACGGGATGGGGCGCCGAGGTATTCCTTATGCAACATTTATCAGTTTCGATGCAGTTTTTTTTTACACAAGTCGGTCGCTCCATTAAGCTTTTTATTGCAACGGAAAATTGCTAAAACAATTTCGTTGCCTCGACTGGCTCCGGTAAACACGTAACGGCTTTAATTATGTTTCAAAATCAACAAATTGGCTTTAAATGTCTGTTAAATATTTTAAAACAAAAACTGTACACATTATGAGCGGCAGCAGCAAATGGGGCACTCCGAAGGTAATATTAAGTAGATATGTATTTAATAGTACATATTTAACAATTTCTAAAAAAAACATTTTTAAAATTTGATCTAGTTTCACGAATTCTGTCACTTATTGAAACAAATGCAGGTAAGTAAGTACAGTCGATGGACAAATAAAACTGGGACAAAAATGACAATCACATAAGTCAAAATTTACAAATTTGCATCGTTTAATTACGGCTTTATCACAAATAGGTTAACTTTGGTATGACATATTAGGTATATAGACACTGACAAATATATTGACAATTCAATGGTCTGATTTACACAGATTAAATTTTAAGTGTCCCAGTTTTATTTGTCCACCGACCGTACCTACATATTTTAATAAACACCCCTGTATATGGTACTTCCACACTTGTTGACATAATAATAAAAAAACGATACATTAAATAAACGATGAAAATCTGGGAAGAATATTTTGTCTAAAACACGAAAAATGTTTTCCTCCCTTTTTATTTAATAGACTTTCACAAAAATTCCAAGATTGCCAATTGACTTGGAGCGAGGTCAGGTTGATGGAATGAGGGAAGATGGAATTTCAATCAGAAACATTATTGAACGTGTGGGTGGTAATACTGCAACGGTAATACTAGGGAGATGAAGAAATGTAGAAAAATTTCTTCGTACAAAAGAATCGCTATTCAAAAGAAAGGTCGGGACAAATATTGTTTAAAATAAGAAAAAAATTAGTCAAGGCGATTGTGTACGTTGTGGTTGCTGTTTAGTTGAGAGACAGAACAAAGCAGTGAATTTTTATGTAATTTTTGCATATTAATCTGTAGTTTTACAAAACAGCGTACGCAAAGCTGACCACAGTCTCTTTTTATTTGATTTATTGAAATATTTTCTTAGGGAAAACCGTCACCAAAAAATCCCACATGATCATCAATTATTATTTAGGAATTAATTTATGCGATTGCAAAAATTGTGATGTAATCGTTTACATTTGATGTCTTCTTACATAATTAAAAAAAATCCTGTATTTACTACATCGCACGGCGTGCGGTAATAGTATATTATATGATACGAGTCGTCTAATAAGAATACATTACGTGTCTCAGAAATAAGTACATTAATTTTATCTGGTAATAGAACTCGTTAATAGCAACAATATATTTGAATATGTTTTTTTCCTAGCCTTGACGTTATCCAATTAAAATTATTGAAAGATTTGATACAAATTTCGTTACCCACCTATGGGCGATGCCGATAAGCGATGAACAAAAAACAAATGCAAGAAAACTTTCACTTGTTTTTTGTTAACTTAAGCACAGCGGTTAATTATTGCGACCGTTGCTGTGACCTACCTACATGATAAGGGTGGAGAAGAAAAAAGGGAATCATATTGTAGATGTTAAATGAAAACAATTTTAATAATAAGTAAATATTTTAAGCTGACCCAATGAATCGCCCATACCTAAAATGATGCCAAATTATTATTGTCTCCTAAAATTCGTGTATTAATCTGTAAAAATTCTCATCAAGTAATCATTACAAGAAGTGTTTAAAGTGACCGCCGTTATTGTCAATACAATACTTAAGGATTTTCTTCTACTCTTTCTAACATTCCTGTGTTATTGCGAAAGTTTGTGGCAGCATTTTTCACCCGTTCTTTAATGATTATATTTATTTAAAAAATAAAATGTCACTCACCTCCGTTTAGTTGTTTACTAACCATCCAAAAGACAAGACAAGACCGAATGTACCAAGTCCTTCATGTACCCAAGTACCCCCACAAGAAGAAGTCACACGGAAAATCTCTGGACTCGATGAACACTCCCGCACGTTTCACCACACACTACACAATATCTATGTATTCACTATTCGAAAATAAACGTGCTATTTTAATAAAATTTTTGCTTAAATCACAGAATCAACACGTAAACACCTGCCTTGAGGAGTCGAACAAAACTAACTAAAAATTTAATCTTCTTATCTACACCTCGGCCGCAGGGCGAAAAAACTTTATTCTAAAAACACGTGTTGCGTTGATTTTACACAAAAGTAGTATTTCACGGTCACTGTAATTGTGTCGAAAAAATGATACATAACATTTTTGTTGTTCTTGACGAGACCTGTCACTGGTTAAAATTAATGTACTATTGCGATCATTAAATTTTGGACATCATTTTTCTGTCATATAAAAAAATCATTCTAAATTATGCTTTATTGAAATTGTCACACATGAATGATGAAATTCTTGTCAAATGTAAGATCTACAATTTGTGAACATGAGCAATGACAAAATATTGTGTTTATAGTTTTTATTTATTTATTTTCTATTTTTTATTAATTAAAACCTCGTTCTATGCCATTTGTCTGATTTTTAAAACTTCTTGCATGTTTTGTCGCTAAATCTGACATTCTCATTTTCAAAATTGACACAATTGAAGTGTCAAAAAGTGACGACCAATGTATTTTGGCCGCGATAGTATGTATTTATTTCTGAGACACGTATATTTTGTAACAGGCAAGGGTTTAGAGCACGACGAGCTTGCGAGGAATGCCATGAAGGAGTAAATGCTACAAAATGCCGTATAAACGAAATATCATAGGCTTTTTGTTCTATTTTGCGCCTTTAATGCCCTTTTTAAACGAAAAATGGCAGCTTTAAAATGTGGGGTATTTTATGGTGGTTGGTACCACAAATGTTACAGCGGAACATTTGAAAGTTCAATTTGAGCTTATTGTTATGTACATCGTTTGTTTAGCGTGATTTGGCGTTTGATGTTTGATATTGAAAGTTACCAACCTTAAAAATGTAAATTGTACTGGTCTATTACAGCACTCAAATCAGCAATGCACTATTTTGAGTACTGTAATAGCTTTGTTATAAACGCAAAATAGAAAAATATCGCACGGGCAACCTAGATGAAGTAGTTAGTTGCGAAAAAAACGGGAAATGAAAATTTTCCTATATACTGTAAATTTGGTTTTATCCCACTAATTGTGTAAATAACTATTATTCAATTGTCAGTTAATTGCGGTGTATTTTTTTATTTTATTTTTTTATAATAATTAGAATTATAATTTGGCTGAACTTCTTTCAAAACTACACCTTTGTTTTCTTTAGACTTGATGATTTTTTTACTCGGTCAAAAATCATAGTTTCTTGCAAATCAAAAACCGGAAGTACTACCGAAAGACGGCACTTACCTTGCGTTGACCTCAATCATCACCAGAACCAGATCCTACACACTTAATCACAAAGACACTTTACATTTAAGAAAAGTATTTCTTCTAATGCTTTTTCTCTGAGAACTTTTAAAAGAGTTTTGGACAGAATTCAACGTTATGTCCATTCTTTCTTAGAGGAGTTAATGAAAAACTACAAAGAACATCCAAATACTCTTTCATTTGCAATAATTTTCAACGACACTAATGCTCTTACTTCATATTTCTGATGCGGTAATAAAGGGCCAGAGTTTGTTACTTCAGGACCTCAATAAATACCACGCTTTACTCCACAGTAACAACACTATTATAGCTTTAATACCAGGTAAAAAATATACCAAAATCTACAAAACCTTGGGAAAAATGTCAGTTTTTACTCTGTTAAAAAATTGAAACATTGAAACGAATCATTCTGCATACGCAGCAACTGTTCTTTTGGGCGCACAGAAATTTGTTTTTCGTCTGATCCCACAAAGAAATTTTATCATCCTTCTGCCGAACCGTATCGCATTGTTGAATTTTTTGTCGCAATTAAAGACCCCGCCTGATTGGTATACGGAAGCAAAAAAAAACCGTAAACCGTCCCGCCTTTTCCCGTTTCCTTCGCTGACGGTCATTCGGCGCCGCAATAAAAGAAACAAAAAAACTTTACCTGCGACTTTCCCGATCCTCCGGAGCCGGCGTCCTTTCTCCGGGTGGCTTGAAGAGGCCCCGCCATAAAAATCGGTCTGTGGGATTGGACGGCGATGATCCGTCCAGCCGAAGAGGTAGGCAGAATAATTTGTACATTATACAAACACCGTGTCCGCTGCGGGCTGTGGGCGAGATCACCGCGGGCAGACTGGGTGTGCTGTAAAATATGCTTCCCGTAGGGTGTCCTTGTATTATGTCGGTCGAAATCGCCCCGAGCCAACTTCGAATTCCATTCTCCATCCGTCCGTCTCATGGGATCGTACCCCGAGAGGTTTCCCCAGCACGATGGTGCGACCCGGACTCCGTCCTTGGACGCTCTTCTTCGGCCCGCGTCTCCGACACCTATCGCATGTCGTGTTGTAATGCCCGTCGAAGGATTGCGAGATTATTACAGCTCTGAACGCGCTCCATCACGTGTAATTTGCAGTTTATTGTCGTGACGTTGCATCACCAGACCGCCGATGCACACAAGGCCGGAAATAATGCTAAATTGGAGAAGCATCGATCGCGCAGAACCAATCGTTTCAAAACCTTGCGGATTTTGTGGTTTTTTGGACTTTTCACGCGTGATAGAGCCTCGTTCGACATGTCCATGAAACACTATTTTTGGAAGCTGTAACAACACACCCGTAAAAAATTTGCTTTATGCTCAAGTTGCAAAAAGTGTACTAAAGTGTCAAATAAGGTTCCCCAAATTCTAAAATAATAATTATTTATGGTACTAGTGTGTTAAAAGGCATATAAGTCACGCGAAAAAACAAGTAAACCACGAGTTGAAAACACCTCCAGAATATCGTTGAAAAATGATGACAATTGTGATATGTTTATTTGACAAATTAATTTAATTAACGATATAAGATTCAGTTCAAGCTTGAGATTCCGATTACCACAGTAAAAAATTGTGTTTAAACAAAGCAAAACTCTGTCACAAAAATATTTCATTGTTTTTAAGTAGGTACATAGTTTTTAGATCACTAGTGACTTATACGGCTTTTAGATCACTAGTGAGTTATATGCCACTTTATTTGTTTAAAATCACCATAGTTATTGTCTTATTATATGTATATGAGGTATTGGATAGAGTATATTATTTTAATTTAAACGGACATGTTTATAAAAACAACTACCTATCTGTTTTACAGTGTGGGTAAACATTTTTAAATTTTATTTTTTGAATTTTATAGAATTACGTACAAGGCGAAGAGATTTGACAAAGCGTGAATAAAAAATAGCACAATAATAACATGAAAACATTAATTAACAACATGGTATTACAAAAAATCAACAAAAGAATCTATTGATTTCAATTTTGTTGTGGTTTTATGCGTTGAACTCTTTGCAAGAACAATTTGATTTATTAAAAATTTAATTTTCATTATTACTTGTGTGATTGTGTTCTGTGGAAACAAAAATAAAGTTTATTTATTGGGAAACTGTAAAGGCCAACGCGTAACATGTTTATTCATTTTTTGTTTGTAAATGGTGAAAAATAGATGTAATTTTAAAATATGTATAACTTCTAAAATTGAATGTATGTATTCAAAAATATTAAATTATTTAAAAAAAAGATTCTTATCATAACACTTCATCTTGGGTAATAATAGCTATTTATGTAACAAGTCCATAATGATGCTTTATTGGACTATTAAAGCATCATTATGGACGAGTTGCATACAATATTTTATGTTCGACTGCATTATTTGTTCAAATTACAAAAAAATAACAGTGACATCTATGAGGTAAATGTAGAATGACAGCAGGTTTGCGACTTTATTTATTATAGTAGTATTTATTATTTGGAATAATAAAAAATAAACAAAATTAAAAGTCACCTATTTTTAAAATTTGCACAAAAGAAACCACATTTTTTCATTTTACAATTTTTTTTACACTCATGAACCAACAATAAGCCGTGTCGCTACGTATTTTTGCACAGCGACATCTAACAGCACAAATTCCAAACGCAATCAACCAAAAATTTAAATCTAGTTGGCGATTAACTAGAAATTTACCTTACCGTCTTGTTTATCGGACTAGTCCGATAAAGTGGTAGTTTATAGCCTCAAAATAACGTCATAAACCATCTATATTTGTCGCAGTCGAACATAAAAATGATTAAAACAACTTTTTGTGGCCTGAAATAAGATTAACTATTACTCCACGTGTTTTCTGTTGGTTTTAAATCAGGAAAATTTGAAAACCAATTCTTCATACATATCTGTTTTTACCGTTTCTAGATGACGAAAAATATTAAACATTCTTTACAAAAACGACTAAATTGTAATAAAGTTATTCATTGACTTAAGTAATCAATAAAATAATTCGTAAAATTGAATGTATAGTCCCTTTGCCCACTGTTGTATTTGCAAAAAGGAATTTTTGATATTTTTAGTTCTATAATGTTAAAAAATTTGTTATTAACATACTTTTTATTCGATTATGGTTGTATTATTTATGTGTAATTTTTGAGGTTTCTTAAAAAAAAACTAATTGTGTCATGAGAAACATGTTTTGAAACATGTTCAGTGCCTGAGGTGTAGCCTAAGCCAGGAAATGGCATTCCAGATGTATAAATATGTATCATTTTACTTAGCAGGTGGATTCTCTTCATCTCTAGAAAGCAACATTTTGAAATTTAACTTTTACTTTCTTAGATTACACCATCAGAGTAAGCACACTTGCCGTTGTCTTACGAATACTTCACAATCGACTCTTCAACGCCAATTTTGAGGAGAAAATTAAATGAACACCGATGTTATGTGAGATTATGTTCAGGAATACGATTCCTAGTTTTTTCTTCTTGCGAGGGATAATAGGTTACCCTCGTATCTAAGATACTGACAACAGCAGATAAAAGTTCTTGTTCGTTAAAATTATAGTTCGAGATGAAAAGGTATCAAAAAGATGGTATTTTTACGTTGCCTCGGGTGCCAAATTACCTAGACTTGGCCCTCCATCAGAGGTGGACCGAGCCACGTTAATAAAATGTAAACCTGTACCGTACTCGTCCGATTTTTTTTAAGCGAACGCACTTTGAGGTCGACAACGAGAGACCATCATTACGTGCCCCTTCAAAGCTCAAACATACCTCCAGGTTTGACGATCACATCTGAGAACCTTTTCCCCGTTACAAAACCCCCAAATGTAATAACAATGAAAATAATTTTAATTGGACCCGAAGAGAAACCGTACATGAAAAGCATAAAAAATATTTTAATTAAGTCGGTTCCCGTCTCGAGAGATGTACTCCCGGGGGCGGCTTCGGTTTGATGCGCCTGGAGGGACGACTGCGACCTTCGACAGCGATTTAAACAACTTTTTGCTAAACCTAATTTGGCCGACTCCATTAATTCGCAATTTTTCAATTAAACCTGAAAAAATCCGACGACGGTGGCGAACAATCCTTCGGAGGTCGCATGGGTGGTACACCTCCGGACAAAAGAAGCGAAAACCGATGCGGTTTTTCCTGCGCTAGTTGCTTTGCAAATACGCCGATAAATGCACGCAGTTCGTTGTAGCAAGGATGTCCCGGAGCTCCGGAAAAAAACCAAAAAGCCGTCGTCCTTTCGGCGATCGACTCCAATTGTGATAGTTATTTACTCTCGATGGCATGCACGGCTTTCCCGGCGAGAAACATTTTTGCACCGGAGGCTCCGTAGCTGCGAGGATTCCAGAAAACAGCTCGCCTCCAAAGCTCAGTTCAAAGCTCATTATGCAAATCGAGTTTGCCACACAACAAGGCATAACGAGTACCGCATTAGCACTGTGCAGGTGAATTCGTTTAAGGACCAAGCTACGTCGCGTATATTCCAGCTCTCCATGTACGAGGATCTACTTCCACGTCTGCGTTATATGAGTTTCGGAGATCTCCTGGGGACACGTCGGAATGAATAGAGCCCCGGGCTGGTATGGTGCTCCGTGGATGTACTAACTAATAGGGCAGGCCATGAAGGTGGGTGATTCGTTTTTATTTTACAACTGCTCTGAGGTATACGCCAGGATTTATTTCGTGCTTTCGTTTTATGGAGGACGGAGGGATCACTCCCTTCGCCGCAAACAGCCACGGGGGTACTCTTTTGCATGCGGCGGCCACTTAAACTGGAACAGTCGCTCTTACAAATTGCCGTGCCTCCACAATGGGGCTCCTTTTCTGAAAATATCAAATGCGAATTCAAATTCCTCCCATCGGGGGCGCACTCTCCACCCCTGCAATAATTACTCCTCGCTCCAAATACAACCTCCGTTTCCAGTGGCGTAGCGAATTATTATTAAACTCTTAACAAGTCTACAACACGTACATACATATTTCACATTTTCCCGGGGACCACCCATCCAAATATTAGCCACTCGCAGAGTTGCTTAGCTTCTCCGATCAACTAATAATTAAGTAGTTTCATGCAGCTTCCCTCAGACATCATGATTCTGACCGCCGTGTGTGCACAAATAAGTATTTCAGAAACTCGAGGAGCAATGCTTCATTGTTTTATTTCAATGCCTGTTGCACTTAACATTCTGTGTCTCGACAACCCTCTCGTCGGTCTTGCATTGTTCGTTTTCCTTCTCGTCGATTCAGCACTCGTCCGGGATTATGGTTCGCCGTTCTTCAAATGCTGTTATTAGTATTGCAAACAGTTTGAAAACAAGTCAAATTTGTCGACATTTTCCAACACAATGCAAACACTCATCTCCGACACTCTCACCGTACAACACACAACCGCACGTCTATTTAGCCGGCATTCGGTGTTTGACGAGCAAACGTTCCCGTCGAATTAATTCGAGCAAACAGCGCGATTTTTATGCGGCCACCGCGGGAAGGATCGTCGAAAACGTCCATCCAGAATGTGTATTGGATCCGCAGCGATTATTCAACGTGGATCGACGCCATCGGTGGGTGACTCCGCCGTCGCTCCGGGCGCTCCAGGGTTGCTATTAGGGGCTGCGGGCGAATCCGGCCGACCTCGTTCCGTGCTACATAATTTCCAGGATGGCCGCGGGGCCCTCCAGTACCGATAAAATATAAACAGGCGTACCGCCCGTTCGCAAAACTGACGGTGATATGATATATGGCTCACGTGTGGGCGCATTGTCTGGAAGAGGATACCAATAACGCGGGCATGGGCGCCGGCTGGGGGCCCCCGGAGTCATCCAAAAAAACGTCGTTCGCTTTCTCACTTGGAACTCTTTAATCCCAGGCATTTTAGCTCCAAGTGTGCCCGTGTTGTGCCAGTTGCATATTCACGAAATCGTAAATGGAGGCTGTCCCAGAGCTGCCTCCCCAAAGAAAAAAAAAGGAGTATACCTATTTGGGTAAATGTTATAATTTTAACGAAAAAAGTCCTATCTGAAGCGATAAACGAGAAAAGACATCCGAAACCTGACTAATCACAGTTGAGCAACCTCAAGGTAGGATGACCGCCATATACCATATACCGCTGTATACTTTCGTCATTTTCTTTGTAGGTCGTACAATTTTATTGCATATTATAAGCAATTAACAATGATTGGGTTGGAAAAGTTTGGAAAGCGGCGCGGGTCATTTGCCCTACAATACAAATGTACAAAATGTACAATACAACCATTCTTTAACTTAACGTACAATAAAATTTTACGACCTACAAATAAAATTACAAAACTATAATAGATCTTTTAAACAAACACTTGAGCTGCTAACTTTTTGTGGAATTCTTATTTGTCTGTTTCCTTCAATTTTAAATTAGAAGCCCCCTTCGACGCGGCCGTTTCGCCGCCCGTGCCCCACCGCACTCGTTGCATACACTAAAAGTCCGATTGATCTCGCGACCGGGCGTCTCTTGTGTTTGGTAACCACAGAGCGCGTCATTATATCAGATTTATGTGCAAAGTCGCCAATAATTACGTTTAATGTGGCGAACGTTTAATTGCATCTTGTGTACATAAGGCCGGAGTCGCTGCTCCGGTTGAACGATCCCGCTCGATGGAAATTATCGGTCATTTCAATTAAACAGTGGGTTTTCATATTTTCGGCCGAAAAATAAATTCCCAACGTAGTATTTTTTCAAGGCGGCAATTTATCGCCGAATTTGTGGCGGGAGGGCCGCACATTGAAATATATATTTATGTTTTAGGCCGCCAGCGGTCGGGGAGTTAACGCCCTGTTATACTACGGAGTTTCGAAAAATTGTCGGAACCCCGAGGTATCACTTAACTGGGATTATTTGAACGGACTTGAACGGCTAAATCTAAAAATTACGATTTTTACCGGATCTACATAAAAATTCCCCGGGGGCCGATGCGATAATAATCGAAAGTCGTGGACAATGCGAGAAGGAAGGTCGCCGTCGAGGCGAATCCACGGAATTACCAATAAACATACACCAGGTACAGCGAGTAAATAAAGTATTCCAACGATTATTTTCAATTGAAACATTCGGCGAACATTGTCCAGGAATCATCGATTTCTAATAATTCCTCATATCTTGCCATCGCCAAGTCCTGATATTGATCCAATCGAGCATTTGAGGGATGAAGTAGAAAGAAGGAACAAGGCTTCGACAAGTGCATAAAGTAGTATTTTATTAAAAGGGGAAGTATGACCACACGAGCTGGAGGCGAGTGCGACAATCCCATGAGTACAGTTTTTAACAGCCATAGAAGACATTTTTATTGTTTGTACTTTTGTATAAACTAAACATTTTTGGAAAATACTTCCCTTACTCTACCCGTACGAGCAATTATAATACAAAGTGGACCCTGGATGTGGTGTTTTTTCCAAACTCTCTGCAAAACCCATAAAACGCACACCGTTGTGAAATCAATTATCACCAAATTAACACATAACGATCGTGATACCCATATGTCGGTTTGATAGTTTTTAACGAGCCTCGAGTCATCGAGACTTTCACCCGAAGATGCGATGCTAATCGTGCGGCCTGGACGCAGTGTCAATTAAAAGTGGAATCTGTTAGTAAAATTAGACGGTGGAATTATCATACAGATTGGAACAAACTGGCCCGTCCGATTTTAATCGGGTAGACAATTCTTCAACAAATAAAATATTGCACCTGATATTGTTATTACTGTGACGCGGCGTCTTAATTATTTATTTTGTTGGTTGCCGAAACGCAATTATTTCCATATACAGGTGTCCTAAACGTCACACCTCGGGCACTTATCGGCCTTAATTGTTGAAATAATAATAGCTAATGGCACTAGACGACGGAATAATTATACGATTTGAATATCAAAAGATGAATGTGAACATAAACAAAACTAACTATTAACTAAATGAAGATGGGAACGGATGATAAGTCAGTGGATAGGCTATTGTAGGAAAGTGACGCTCCTAGCTTGGCCAAATTAAAATGATTAAGGTGCCTACTGCATACTCTTTGCATAATGATTTGATCTCGTCGCGGAAAGTTGTCACACCTGATCTGGCCAAACATTATGGATAGCAAGAAATGAGTCTTGCGCGATGTACGACTATCGGTGATATCATCTACACTTTGTTGATTATTGGATCTAAGAAGTTTAATAAAGTTTTTCTAGTCCTGGGGGCTTTTACGAGATCGCACGATAGTAAACACCTAAGGTCTAAAAATTCCTGTACACGTGAACACACCGTCAATAACAGCTTGTCAGTTTATTGTTGCAAGCTCTTGTTATTTACAGGAAGAGAAGTACACCAAGGCTATTATGAATTTCTACAACATATTTACTCGAAAGATAAGTTTACTTTGCAGCATAGTCTTAACAGGATGACTTTTAAACTTTGACAAATACAAGTGTCAATGTTAAAAGGTCAAACCTCTTTGAGTAATCGTAATGAAACCACACGAAATCTGGAAATTCGATTAGGTCATTATCTGGTCGGTGCGTCGTTACTTTGCGTCTTCGATAAGGTAATGTAACTTGGGATTCGCATCTTACTTATTTTAGCTCCGGGAAATATTCTAACCTATATCCGCACACCTGCTCATACGACAGGACACAGCGCCAACGGCTAAACGACGAACTAATCGAATTTTCACCGCATTCAATTTTCTTGTGCCCGACTCGATTAGAAAACAAATTATATGAATCTCTACGGTTTCTGCAATGATGTTGGTAAAATATATCTAAACGGGATTAATTTTTCCTTTCTTCAAGTTGAAAAACTCACCAAATTCACGATTCGATACTTTTCAGAAATTAAACAAGCACTCGATTGTTAAATGTCAACAATCGATGCCAACCTAACTGACACGTCACAGCCGACTTCAAAAAATGTTTATTTTATTTTTATCGAAACAGTTCACGATTTTAGCCTAAAAGTGTGTTATTTTCAATGTTCCGACAAAACGAAACAAATTTGCAATTTATGGAGAAGTGAAAAATAATCTTGGTGATTTTCAACCAAAAACATTATGCGATGTTTTCACCGCATTCAATTTGCTCCTGTTCGACTCAGAGCATGAATTTTCTACTTCTGTCATGATGTTAGTAAAAAATTATTGAAGAGTTCATTTTTTCTCTTTTAAAATTGTAAAACTTACCAGAGAGACGAAAATTTCTCAAGAATTAAACAAACACAACACTCCATTGTCAAAATGTCAACAATTGATGCAACGGTGCCAACATAACAGAACATGTCATAGCCCACTTCACAAAATATTTATTCTATTTTAATCGAAACCTTTTACAATATTTTCGGCAATTTCAGCCTTGAAACTGTGTGGTTTTCAATTTTCCGACAAATTTCTATGAAACAAGTTGCGCAAGATGACTCAACAAGTGATTACACTTTTTGCAACAACAATAAAACCTGAAACAGTTCACACGCCTCTTATTTTACCCTCTTTATTTACCTTTGCTCAAAGTACTCTTCGTTAACGCGATTCATGGAGAACTGAAAGATAATCTTGGTGATCTTCAACAAAAATCAAGCAACGCACACCGGAAAGTTGATTTGTTTGATAAATTGATAGGCATGGCTAGAGTTGCAATTCACTGAGAGTAGTCTAAACAGTAAACTGAGCAAACATTTAGATAAAGTTGGAAGTTTATCACACTACTGACTATTGATAACACAAAGAATTGTTTTTGAAAATTAAAATTTACGAAGTTACAAAGTGAGCACCTGTCATTTTGAAAAGTCATTCAGGATATTGTTAGCATGGTCAAAATATGTATGTTTAAAAAAAAAGTTTGTTGTAATTAGGTGTTTAAAATTTCCAATAATTTACAAACTGTACAGTCGGTTCCATTTAATGCAGTAACAATATTTATGTTTAATTTGAAAATGTGTAACGGGAGAGGAATTTTATTCGACTGTGTTTACGGTGGACAGACAAACTTGTGAAATGACAGACCGGGAAATGGTACTGTTTTAGTTGTCGTAGTTTGTAAGATAATAAGTAAATAATTGCGTGGAGGATGCGGTCACTGTGTAAGTTTGGGGTTGTAGGAAGGGTGTCGTTTTAATTGACCAACTTTGCTTTAATTTAAATCACGTAGCCATCTTCTTGACGCCATCTTATCTGTGAGGTTATGTCCGAGCGTTCGGCTCGCAATTTGAACGCGAAGCAAGCTGGAGGCGCCGGAGGTAGACCGTGGGTTCCTTTTCCTGGGGGACCGCCGCCTCGCCGGAAGCCCTAGCCCCAGGTACGCTCGCATGGCGCGCCCGTCTCGCATCTCAAACATAAAAGGGTTCGCCTTTCTCGCAAACCTGATATCCAGAGAACACAGAATCGGGTTGGACTGTGCCTGCAGCCTGCAGGATTATTAACCCAACTCGCCTGCAACAAAAAGACCGTGCAGAGAAACGCTCCGGTTGGAAGCCTGGGGCGCCCGTCGCTCCGACCAACAGTCAGTCAGACGCGATCGGCAGTCCGAGAGAGTCGCTCGTTGGTGGTGGATGTTGTTGTCGAGGCCGGCTGCGCTCGCGTGTGTCAAGTCACGGTCACGTGCTCCAAGTGCTGTCGAGGGCGGGAGCCGCCGCCAACATTTTCCCCCAGGAGCTGATCCGCGTCCCCACCGTGGAGAATCGAGGACCCGTCACCCTGGAGCCCTCGTGCCCCAAGCGGTGAGTCACTTGACGAGTGTTGTTTTCGAGGTGGAATCGCCACGGGGTGGGTTACTTTCCAGACGTTCTTGATGCCTGTTTATTTTTTCCGTCGTAACGGTATTTTTCGAGGCGGCCTCGAATCGGACCTGGGAGTTGCTGCCCCGAGACGTTTCCACGATTTTCCAAAATCGGCCCCGGTTGGAATTCCCGCGACAGGACCGGCGCTAATTGACTTTAATTGTTTGCATAATGGCCCCACCTGGGTCTTACCGCAAATTGATTGGACAATAGTCCGATCTGATAAGCGCCAGACGCCGAAAAACCTCGTGATCCGGCCCTGCGGCCACGTTATTACCTCAAGAAGAACGTTTCGGACCCACATTTATGTTTCTATCTCGGATTCCATCAGGGCCAGGTATACGACGTTTCCACTTTTTCAATGCTTTTTGTACCCAACTCGAGATTTAGGGTTGTCGGAATTGTGTTTGTTTTCCGGAATGCTTTGCTCGAAACGTGTCGAAGAAAAATGCGACGTCACTCTCTGTGTCGGTCTTTTATCGCCCAGAGACGATCCCTCAAAATCAGAGAATGAGATTCTCAGATCAGATTATTTCGTCCCTTGAGGTACTAAATATTTAAAGAGATTAGCCGAGTTGTGGCTTTTCTACGAATTAAATCATCAAATCCCAATTACGAGTTTTAACTGAATTGTGCCCTCATAAACTTTGAAATGGATTAGTCGAAATCGTATCAGACCGAAGACTTCAAAAATTCAACTCTTGCAAACTTGCTGAAAATTTTATGCAAACCCCCTCTAGCTGTCATACCACAAAAATTAAAATTTTTTGCAGTCTTATTAGCAACCACTTCCTCCAAAACTATCAATACACTTAAATTCTAATCAGTGTGACACATTTTTTTGCTGTTAGGTTATGTTTTGACGTTCCACGTGATCAAATTCCGTCATTATCATTGGTTGACTGGGTTTAATGCGATGAGCGATTAAATGTCAAATCTAAGACGAATTGTTTAAGTTATTTAATCAAAGAAAATGTTTTCACAAATGAGTTATTATTACTCACGCTATTATGATGCGATTTTCAGACATCCGATATCTTCTGACAAAATATTTGTATTAATTCGCAATATCGTGAAATGAAAATTTTAATGTACGTACCATTCAACTGCGAACAAAAGTTGTTATTGCAAGCTGCGTTATTGGATATAAATTACTAATTTATCCAACCACATACCTCGTAGGCGATAAAACTGAGGTGAATTTGTTATTTCAATAAAATGTTTGGTCGTTAACAAAAGTACTAACGGACCAATACATATTTGTTTCATATATAATAATTAATTTTAAACTCCTCCAATTTATTTCCATATTTTTATCACCTGTTGAAGCTATTTTCACGATGTTTTCATTTACGGAATATTTCAAAAATTTATGACAAAACAATGTTACATCAAGATCTTTTTTTTCACTGCAAATTTTGCATTTAATTTGGTAGTCAAGCTGTCTGTTGAATTAGATTATGTTTTTCTCAGTTTGAGGTTATAAATAGCGTCAATGTCTAGCGCATTGTTGTCAGTTTTACTAGTTGTTATGTTCACTTTGATAGGTCCGCATGTCAGGCACTTTAGTGACCAAAATCAAGCAGTGTCCTCCAACGTTAAAAAATAAATCATGGCCTCCTATTATGCCAAAACAACGTGAACGGTCTTTACGCAATATTTTATCAAAAACTTTTTTTTTTCATTCAGTTACTTCCACTTTATTAAATTAGACTTTTCTCAAGTTGGTGAAGTACATTTTGCAAAGTACGGTACGACTCATTCCAGCCACCTTGCGAAATAAATTTCTAGACCGAAAGATCACACAACGTTCGAGATCAAAAGCCCATCGATTGGAGCTCGTTATTTGCGTTCGTAATCAAATTTGGACCGAATCGAGCGTGCATACATCACTGTACATTTATTTATTGCGGCCCAATGATGTATCGTTGCACCGTTTCGGTTCCAGCGTTGGAGAAATTTTTAATTATCGCTAATCCGACCCCATCCATATCGAGCAAACACGTACATCATGCAACGATTGTAAATAAATCAGAATTACGCAATACAGATCAAACGCCGCTGCGCTCATCCAGGCTCCAGTCAATTTATTATGGCGCATTTTCCATAAATGCAGACGTTTAAATCCATCTCCATCAAGTCCTGTCGAGAGACTGTCACCGAACCAGTTATCCTAATTTCCATTTCGCTTCCCTGAAAAATGCACAACCATTTTTTCGTCAATCTTCGTCGTACCATCCGGCTGTGTTAAATCAAATTTAAATTACACAAAAACAATTAGATTTTTAATTAAAACGTTAAGTTTTAATTAACAAGCTGATCCGTTCAGGAACTTTACTCACATTGTAATTAAAGTTTTCCAAGTTTTATTATCGTCCGTCCAACTTTTTACACTTGATTTTTACAGGATTTACTGTTAGAGCTACTTGATATTTGTTTTAATTAATCCTGGGCATATTAGCCTCCGCGCTTGCAATTATTGCACGCAATTAAGGCCTCTATTATGCAAGTCAGTCGTCGTAGGTTTGAAGTTATGGCGATGCGTGCAAATTAATTTTCATTATCTGCTATAACTCATCGACCTAACAGGACGGTGCCCAAAGGAGAAGAAATTTTTCCAGGAGAAAATAATTTTTGTGGTATAGCGCTTTTTAAATTCTGAGAAGTGCCGCCCAAGGTGTATCGAGGTCATAAAGTGCATCTTTTTCGTCCGAGTCTGAGCTTTCTAGCCGAGGCTTGAAAATTAGCGAGGACAGAAAGCACAAAGCAAAATTACAAATTAATTTTATATATACATACATACGTATTAACAATTTTTTAGAGCAGTTATCAGCTTGTCAACAAAACTAGAAATTTACTACATATTTGCAATTATCGGTTTCGTTGCTAACTTAGTATACAGACCAACAGATGGCACCACGGTCAGCGTCCGAAAAAGAGTTACTTTTCGTCCGCTTGTGAGTACGTAAAATGACCGTTTTCATTAAGGGTGCCTAAAAAATACTATACGTAATATTCGATTATGATCGTTTTGAGTCAGGACGTGGAGTAGATTTCGCGGGGTATGGTATTACTTCATTCCAGACCGCCTTACCACTTTCGTTTACCGCCGGCGCTGGTAATAACTAGACTTACCCTAATGCCACGTTTACAAATCACACAAATATCGTTTCAATTCCCGGCATATTAATCTGCCCCGTGGTTTAGTAATAACAGAGCTTAACAAATCCCAGTGGTGGATATTGCTGTCAAACTATTTGTTCAACTAATTAATGCGTGTAACGTACTGAGTAAAATGTCATGTTACATAAAAGATTTCGCCGGTTGAGTCACTCCGAAGGCTGTGGTGGGTGTCGATTCAAGGTGTCTCGTTAGCGAGTCCCATTGTGGAAAAAACTTGGATTTTTCGCCAAAGTGCAATCTAGGCATCGACAGTTTGACGTTTGGCGAAGTTGGGAAGTCGGTGCAACAAGAACACGGCGAAGTGCATCCCGGCTGTCGCTCAGTTGTCAAGTGGAAAGCCGAAGTTGGCGCGTCATAAACTCGACTCGAGGCTGTACATCGGCTAAAATGCATTGTCTGCGCCATCGAGTCGAGCGCAAATGGTAATGACGGAATTTCAAAATCAAACAAACTTGTTTGCCGTTTTAACGGCTTCATCCGCACGAGACAGGAAATAAATAAATCGTTTTCGATCGGTCGACGTTTATCGGCCGGAATGGCTTGGTACGCTGGAAATTTCTTGGTGTAACGCTTGGGCTGGTTCGAGCTACAAATCTCGCCCCCGGGGATGTCTAGTGGTCGATTAATAGAGGCGCGGTTTTTGTTTTCAGGCCACGAAGATTAGTATAAGCTAGTCTAGACCAAACTGGAGGAACGGCGGTTTAAATGGGACCGATTTGAATTTATTTGGTCCGTTCGTAGGCAAATTTTAATTTGAGGTTCTTAAAAGCCATGTCCGAATCTTGCCCATATATCGTTTTGATTGAATGCAAATTCTTTTTGCATCTGAATCATTAAATTTGATACTTTTGAAAAAACTAAATTTATAATACAAAATATCATCTAGATTGTTGTATTTTTTTTACCACCAAACAGAAATCATTTCGGTATCTCTCCCTAGGCAGTAAAAGTAAAAATGTCAAGTCAGATTCATTTCTTTGCTACCTAAAACACTAACACCCCAGATGTCGTGATGCTGAAGTGTTTTGATATCTCTAGAAAAATTTGTTCTTCAGACCATTCATTTACTTTAATCGTTTAGTGACGAAACAGTCTTCATTCAGTGATTAATGCGGATCAGATCTGGGAAATATGTAGGTCGAAAATATGATTTTGAAATTGGCATTATAGCTGCTTTGGAAATCCAGATCTGGGGAGCTGTAAGATTGTTCTCGTGAAACAACACCGTCGTCTCAAATTGTCTTTGACAATTTATGGTTGAAATTTAAGCTCCTCCATACAAATAAGTATGTATCGGGTGTTTTTTTTAAATTTCACCTCATAGTAGGCGTTGAAGAGTCTATTGTGAACGCAATATACAGGTTCCGGATCGCGGATCAGCTGTTTAAATCTTACCTTTTACACGAGTGGTGCGTTCAAAATCGACTCTTCAACGCCTATTACGAGGTGAAATTAAAAAAAAAAACACTGGATATTACATATTACAAAATGTTTGTAGTTTTTACAAAACCAATGAACTGTGTTCCTTATTATTTTTAACAGAGCAATATTTTTTTCTAAATAGTAATAATTGTATTGATTTTTTTTAAACATCTTTAAAGTATTTTTTTTAAATAAATTATGAATTCTTGTTAAAGAAAACTTCAAAAATATTCGTTTAGGAAATTGTCATGAAGCGTTCAAGAATAAGAAATAACAGAAATGCGAGCACGAGTATTGTCGCCTGCAATCATGGATTTTAGTTCCCAAATCAAACACTTGTGGCGCATGGCGCGACATTTAAATTTAAACAACAATCCCTCACTTTTGATCAGTCAGAAACAACAATTTTTAAATATCAATAATATGAAGCTTAAATTGTTATTAATTGTCAATACTATTAGCTTGATATTTTTAAATGTCAACACACAATGGGAACTCAACTTTAAAAATAAAGTGTTTGGATCAATTACGAGCTTCATTTCTTTCCTACCTAAAATACTAATACGTCTGATGTCAAGCTGATACTTCTAGAAAAATTTGTGCTTCAGACCATTCATTTATGTACTTCATCCGTCTTCAAGAAAATAAATACCACAAAATATTATTTTGAAAGTGGCATTGTAGCTGCTTTGGAAATTCAGATCTTGTAGACTGAACGATTAAAAGTAGTGTATTCTCTCCCTAGGGAGTAAAAGTAAAAAAGTCAAGTTGGAATTTCTTGAAAATTTGTTAATAAATAACAGCGAGTAATTTATAAAAGTGTTTATTAAAAGAAATCACAATTTATTTATTAATTATGAGCTGAAGGATTGTTCTTGGGGAACAACACTATCGCTTCAATTTGTCCTTGACATCTTCTGGTTGAAATTTGACCTCCTCCATCTAGGGCTTCAATAAATCTGCCGCTAAACGCATAAAAGATTAAAAAAAAAAATGTACTTTTTCTTCAATAATGTTTGTTATTTTTTTGTGGCATACGGCGGGAAATTTAAATTTAACCAATAATCTGTCTAATGTCACGCTGTTGAAGACTTTGATACCTCTCCTATCTAGGGCTTCAATAAATATGCCGTTAAATATATAAAACATTAAAAACAATTTGTATTTCTCCTTTTTTGAGGATCGAAAGTATTGTATTCTCTCCCTAGAGAGTAAAAGTAAAAAAAGTCAAGTTGGAAATGCTTGAAAATTTCTTAAAAAAAAAGTCTGTATAATTTGTAAAAATATGTATGTACATATGTATTAAAACAATTACAATTATTTATTAATTTTGATCGCATAACATTACATTTTGAAACTGATTCCAGATATTTTCATTAATCTCCAACGTTGGTTTTAACATGGAGTATGCGTAAAAAATAAACCAAATTGACATAATAAGTATCTACGTAATTTATTTCCGTCCATTTTTTGAATAAATCGTATCCAATTCGATACTTTTTCCCAGATTTTTTGGTGATGAATCCAATTCTGCTACATTAGCTTCTTCGAGGATATCTTGGGGAACAACTTTCCCAAAATTACTATCGAAATCCATTCTTTAAAAATTCATAAAAACGAGACACAACCAGTGTGTAAACTGTATAAAACGTAATCTTAGTAACGGCAAATGTGCTTACTCCGACTCTGTGGATTTCAGAAAGTCTCATTTACGTTAAAAAAAAATTAATAAAAAGGTGTCAGAAAAAACAAATATTATTCCAAAATGTTTGTGGTGTTTGAACAATTTACAGATAAACACATTGAACCGTGTATAATTATGATGTTGATTCCTTATTTTTAACAAAAAATGGAAATATTTTCGGCCTAAATGTTTTTAACAATGATCCTTGAGTTTAACAGTTTCAAATTTAAGTGAACGTTTTTTTGGACTTTTTTAAAGCCATTTTTCATACATTTCCAGGAATAATTTAAACAGAAATGCCATGATGAATTTTAGTTTCCAAATCAAACACTTGTGGCGCATGGCGCGAAATTTAAACACACAATGGGAACTCAGCGTTGACAATTTGTGCTTCACACCATTCATTTACTTCATTCGTCACTGCCATTTGTCCTTGACAACTTGTAATGTAATTTCCTCCATCTAAGCCTTCAGTATGCCCGCGATAAAACGTATAAAACATTTAAAAATATTTTATGTTTTTTTCCCCAACAATTTACATTATGTATATTTTAGAGTGAATCCTTTTCAGACCAACAGAGATGAAACTGATATTATTTTTTATTCAAAGCTTTTTAATATCTACGCAGTTCTGAACAGTAATCTTTTTTAATTTTTTAAACGTTCTCACAGTTATGAAGAATGAAATAGTCACACAATTGAAGAATTCAACAATTTAGTGTTCTTCCAAATTATTTTACCTTCAATGGAACGATCGCACCTCCAGCTAGGACCCGAAAAATCGCCATTCGCGCCTTTTTTCATCAATTTCCATTTTCGATTGAACCAAAACTCCATATATTTTTTCTGGCCGGGGGCGCCTTTTTCATAATAGTTTGTGTATTTAATAGAGCGCCCCGAGCCTACACGCTATCATTGTTTGTCGTGGAATATTTCTAAATCGATCTAAAATTTCCCGTTTCGCGTTCGCGACTCAATCAGCATCGTCGCCGGTCAAGAATTAATTACGTAATTAATTCTTGACCGTTTTAATCGTGGTGACACCGCGAGTCCTGCTGGGGCGGCGATTAAATTGCAAATTTCGCGTCCAGCAGGAAGGATATCAACGTCTGCAGGTTTCCCAACACACAGGTGAACTGTCGCGCCGTCATTTAGAAACGTTGTGAAAGCGCGTTTTTAAAATATATATGTTTCAAGACCCGGGGCGAGTGCCGTCCAATTTAAACGTACAGTATAGACAAGCTAGAAAAAACTATTGTTTTGCAGAGAGCCAGGTGACTGGGCAGGAATTTCCGAGGGGGTTTTTGCGGCGGAATTGGGTCATGCAGATGAATGGAGCAGTGGTTCGCGTCTGATCTGTCAAGATAGAGCCAAATTTCCGAATTTATTTAAAACGATGTATATGGTGGCCGGCGGCGTCGACAAAATGAAGAATCGAAATTAGTCTCGACGCGCCCCAGGCTACAGTCAACATTTTTCGTTATTTGCATATTTTAAGGATTCGAAGAAAAATGTCACATGTGCCATTACAAGACTCGCATAAATGTCATTTCAATATTCATGGCGGCGAGCAAAATCGAACGCTCCCACTAACGGATCTGTCATTTTTCTGATTCGTCTTTGACAGCCAAAACAAACAAACACCAACACTGCCAAATGCCAAGTTATCGAGTCGTTTTGAACCGTGTTCTTTGAGACTAGGTATGCGCCACAAGAAATACTGCAAAAATGCAACAGTAATATAGATTGGTGTCGTTTACGGTGAAACCGCTCGACTCGGAAGACGACGTTCGTTACACTTTTCAGGGTGGAAATTAACTACCACAACCGCTATACAGTCCTCCAATTACTCCGTGTCTAATTTAAATGTAATTAGTTTGTCATTGATAATTACCTTTAATTAGATTGGTCGCGGTTGCGGCGGCACCATGACGTGCACAAATCATCAACGACTCTTATTTATTTTCAATCATCGTGGTAAAAATATCACCAATTGGAAGTGAACCAGGCAATTCCCTCCCACAGTTCGGAATGAAATTGAGAGATGGAACGGTTAGTGGTAAAAGTGAATTTTATTTATGTGATCATCGATCCATCCGAATATGCAAAAGTTAACATTTCAAGTTGAAAGTCTTAATGAACTGGCGCATCGAGTTACTATCTCTTGGAGTCGGCGAGTTTTTCTCATTAAATTTGGATTTGTCCGGTTGTTGATGGGCAAAGATTTGGTCTGTATGGTGGTCCGTTAAACAAAGTGGTTTTTTGCGTAACAGTAAATGTTGATGATGGCTGTTGAGGACGTCCCATAAATTTAACAAAGAAATTTGAAGGCTGGAAATGGTGGTTGGGTCAAATGAACCGTCACAAATGTCACACAAATAATTTTGAGTGATTGATCAATACAAAATTTCGCATAGATTACCTTAAATATTTCTTTTGGTAACGGCAACTGTGCTTACTCTGATGCTCTAATTTTGAGATAATTTATATTTTCCAAGCTTTTTTTTCTAAAAAATACGAAGGTACAGTAAATTGTCATTTCCTCTCTTGTCATGCAAATAACTGGTATTACAAAATCAATGAACCAACCAACCTTATTATTATTTTTTTTTACAGATAATGACAATGTTTTTTTCTAAAATAGTATTAGAGTTTTTAATTGTATTGATTTTTTTAAACAGCTTTAAAACAATTTTTTTTATAAATTAAGAACTCTTGTAATAGAAAGCTTCAAAAATATTCGAGGAAATTGTCATGAAGCGTTCAGGAATAATTAAAATAGAAATGCAAGCACGAGTATTGCGTCTGGATGATGCATTTTAGTTCCCAAATCAAACACTTGTGGCGCATGGCGCGAGATTTAAATTCAAACAACAATCCCTCGCTTTTGCTCAGTCAGAAACGACAATTTTTAAATATAAATAACATCAAGGTAGATTATTATTAATTGTCAATAGTATTAGCTTGATATTTTTTAATGTCAATCCAAAATGGAAACTCAGCGTTGAAAATAAAGGATCGATGCCTCATTGATCTCGGTCATTAATGGGGATCAGATCTGGCAAATGTGGAGGTCCAAAATATTATTTTGAAATTGGCATTGTAGCTGCTTTGGAAATTCAGATCTTGTGAGCTGAAGGCTTGAAAGTATTGTATTCTCTCCCTAGGGAGTAAAAGTAAAAAAGTCAAGTTGGATTTCTTGAAAATTTGTTAATAAATAACAGTGAGTAGTTTAAAAAAGGTTTATTAAAAAAATCACAATTTATTCATTAATTATGAGGTGAAGGATTGTTCTTGTGGAACAACACCGTCGCCTCAATTTGTCCTTGACATCTTCTGATTGAAATTTGACCTCCTCCATATAGGGCTTGAATAAATCTGTCGCTAGACGTATTAAACAAAAAAATATTTTTCCCACGTTCGTCAAAAAAGTGTTAGATTTTTCATTAATTTTTATTCATAAAGAATACGTTTGTTTCATCGAGCTGGAAGCGTGAAAACAAGTGCAATAGCGCATTTGGATGAAAAAAAGTGTCGTAACGTGTCATTTTTCACGCAAAATATTTACACAAAACATACAAGGCTGCTTTTCTTGAAGCAAGAAAGCTGTTTCAGTATCAGATTCCAGTTAATTAATGTCATTACGGGCATGATAAAACTTTTGTACGCAACTCGTTAGTAAAGTATCTTTTTTTACTCGGCGGATTTGCGCACTCGCTTGGCTCGTGCGGCAAATTTTCCTTTTCGTAAAAAAAGTACTACTTTACTCACTTGTTACATAAATAACTATTGTATTTTTTCTTCAGTGATTTATGTTATTCTCTTGTGACATATGGCGCGAAATTTAAATTTAAACAATAATCTGTCACTTTTGATAAATCGACCATTATTATCATCTTTAAATATAAATACATAACTTTTTTCTAAACCTTTTATTCTTCTTATTCTTTGAGTACTTTTACGAATCATGAATCAGTGTAAAATAAATAAATCTTTTTTTTTTAGATTCTGCCCGCGGCTCCGGCTGTTGTCAATGTTCACCCGGGTGATATTTTTGGAAGCATTTGCATTTGGCCTCTGCTCGGTCAAACCCGGTCACTTTTTGGCCGTCGTATATTTACGGCCTAGATCCGTCGGCATGCAGGTACCATTATGATTCCTTTCGTAATTCCGTCTTGCAAGTTTCGGTACCATCTCGTCGGCGGGCGTTTAAATTCGAGATCGTCGGCGGTGTCGTGTAGATCTGAAGGCGCGATTAGCGCGATCGAAACGCCTCGGACATCGCCATGTGTGGTCGTTTTGGCGCGTCACCTGGAAATGAAACCGACTCGAAAAATCGCACAATTCCGTTTTTGCACACTCTCATAATCCAACGACTTCGTGCCCGGAGGCGGCAATAAAATTGAGTGATATGACCAATCACGCCTTAATAAAAGTGCGCAACTAGTGATAGACTGCGATATGTCACGGACTATTGGACACCTCGCTCTATTTCACGCTTGTTTCACTTACAAGCCCTCTAGCCGGGCTTCGCCCCCGGGGGATCACCGCCAGTTCCTGCATCGCGGGAAACCGCGATTGACAGGTCCGCGAAATGATCGCGCTGGCTTTCACGCGTGCTCGTCGGGAGAAAATGTCTTTTTCGATTGATCGGACGGTTTTTCAGCGGTAGCGCCGTTAAAACGCCGTTTAGAAGCCGTAAATTAAATCGGTTCGATCGCGGACCGCGTTATGTTGATGTAATCGTGAAATATACACACATTAAAGGCCGCTTGTATGCTCGAACGTACACGAAAAGTTGTTGAAATTTGTAATTAACATCAATAATACATGGAGAGTCCGTGTTATCCCATTACCTTAAGTGCGGGTATATTTTAACATTACTGTTCTTAGCGAACGCACGGCGAACGATGATTGGTGTTTACACATTGAAAAGTTCTTCGAGCGTGGAATCGCTTTGCGTCGTGATCGAGACTAATTTTCCAATATCGATGCAAGGTTGATGATGCATGCGCATTATTATTGTGATTAACTTCATTCTCAAATGCTGATATTCATTACGTTTCAATACGAAAACTTTGCACTCACTTACCTCGGATATTCATTAGCTTAATGTGCACCGTCTTTGTAACGATTTGCAAACATTCTCCTACAACTCTGCTCCGGATTTAAATTTTCATTATTATTTAAATTGCATCCCCGAGGCGAAAAGAGTTGCCGATTGCTCCCTTTTTACTCGTACATCCTCCGAAATAGATTCTCCAATTTTATTCTCCATTTGGGACAATCAAACTCTTAAAAACGGCTTGACAAAATGCTCACCACAGAAGAAACTTCAGTACACCTTATTTTTCGTCAAACAATTCTCCAAGAACTCCTTGAAATTTTCAACAACTTACTTGAAACTTGAAAGTCACAAAACCAGGGAACAAAAGGAATCACAAGGTGTCGGGTCAGGACCGTAAAGTGGATGGTTTCATAATTTTACTGCCAAAGCCGAAAATTTTGTCGCCACAAAAGTATTTTTGAACTCACTATCTTCAAAATGACATTTCGCGACCGCGTAGCAGTGCGCGAAATCGATATTCGCGGGCTATTATGCTGTCGCAGGCCATTTTAAAGCACTAGTGCGCAAAATCGACTTTCGCGCACTAGTGCAAATGCTTTTTGGATGATTTTGAAGCACTAGTGTGCAAATGAAGCACTCGCTCCTTCGTCGCTCGTGCCTCAAATAGTATCACTAAGTAAAAAGCGTTTTTCAACAGAAAAAGCTTCATTAGTCCTTTTTGCTTCTCCAAAATTTCTTTGAAACTTTGAACGGTTTCTTGGGTCTTCAAGTCGCAAAGCACCCATTTCGTCTTTAATCTAAGGAATAAAAAGAAACCACAAGGTGTCAGGTCAAGACTGTAAAGTGGATTTTACGCCTCCAAAACGTAATTGACATGACGCTTTGCTTGGTGCAAAAATACTTCACTTTTGGTCTTTTTCCACGCATGTGGCCACCAAGTGAAACCATCTTAAATTTAAATTCATTGTACCAGTTTTGGGTCGAGAGGAATTTTAAAATCGTAATAAACAGTATCTCCAAAACGTCCTCTTCATAAATGCATTTTTACGATGCAAAACCTATTTAAAAATTTGTAGAAAATGAGGTGTGACAGTTATTGCACCGAATTCTGAAGCCGTGTAAGATTGGTGCATTAGCATATAAAAACCAGTTTAGATAGGCTTGCCAGTTGGTGAGCTTAGTGATGTATAACGTGAATAAAACGAGCCCCGAAGTGGATCCTTGGGGTCCTCCTCTATCAATCATCCCTAACGCTCTCGAAATTGCCAAATTATCGACTGGAGGTGTTTCGAAGCAATTAAGAGGTGGACCTCTTCGTCTGGAGGCAATCAACCTGTCAAGTGAAATTTTTATTTGAGATTAAAGCGCAGAAACTGTGAAATTGAAAATTGGCGAGGTTTTTTAGAGCAAATTAGCAATAAATAATTGATCGCGTGAGCAGTCTATTGAAAAATTAATTTTACGGATTACAGGCGACGGAAGAAATGGTAATTGAACGACAATTCAGAGATTACTCTTTCACTTCTTAATCGGTTGACAAGAAGAAGAAAGTGAATGATGCGAAAAGAATGACAGACAGAAGCGGGAATAAAGAGTATCAAAGAAGAGAGCAATTGCTTGATTTTCAAAAATACTGGTGACAAAAACGGTAAGAAAGAATCAGAGCGGCACGTTATCCTGCGTGCTTAATTATCCTTTCGCCTACCCTCGGCGCATTCATCAGGATAACGATTGTTGTGACTGTCGGATGTAAAACACGTCGATGCCGAACCCTCGAGCCAACTCGCCGGTTTATATACGTGGTAAATATAAAGCCCGGAGGAATGCTGGGTCATGCCCCGAGCAGGGCAAGTTGAGGGCAGCGGGTAAGGAATGCGATCCGTGCATGTGTGTGTGTGCACTCAAGTGTCGTTGTCTGAACTGCAGTCGGTTCAAGAGCTCCGTCTGCCACTCCTGCCACCTCCGCAAACGTCACTCAATCCATTCAGAACACAGACATAACAAATACATGCATATTAAACGCAATCACGGACGCCCCCTTTTGTCCAAGGCATGACGCCGGCTAAGTGGGTAATTTGTTTGGGGAGGCGACGACGACCCCCACGGAGGAGGCTCTTGGAGGAGGACGCCCGATTATCGGAGGAAGTGGCAGCAGCTGGTCTGTCATCAACAGTTTTCTCCCGAACTGGCGTCACGACCGCACCCTGGGGAGTGGAGGGTCCAATCAAAATGAGCGACTATCATAAATCGACGGGCAGCGAGCCAGCTCTAATCCTTTATTATCACACCAACAAATTATGAAACGACAGCGAGTCGTTTTCCACGTGAAATATGCACGTCTGGATTTACATATTTTTCAATTTTTGGGTGGGTACAAGAGTTTGAGAGTTCAAAAGCGACAACATCGGTGGCGAGGACGTGTTGGTTTTTGGAAAAATCCGTCCGTGTCATTAACCCACGCTTTTTCAAGATTCAAACCCGAAACGCACAAAGAAGAAAGTTCAAAACGTGTCGAGAGCGTCTGCGTCATTTGTCCTCTTACATATGTATGATGCTGAGAAAAAAATTAATTGTGTTGTTTGTAAATTATAAATTTAAATAGTGACGTGTTGTGCCAGTAATGGAAGAAAATGTGTCGCTGGTGGTCTTTGGTGGTCGCCCAAATCGTTTCGAAATTGAAGTTTGACCTGTTTTTGGCTCGATCTGATAAAAAAAAAACAATCAATTTTCTTTTGATTTATAGAATCCAAACGACCAAACAGTTAGTGGATATTGATGATGCCAAACAGATCATTTGAACACCTCTGTAACTGGTACAACTTTGCCCAAAACAAAAATAAATCAGGCATTTTTTATTTGATTTTTGAACCAATGACAGAAAATGTGCACAGTAATGGGCACTATGGATCATTTTGTCCAATTATGACACCTTCTGATTTTGTCCTTGATCTTTTTTGTAGGGGGAAATGAGAGGAGTGAACGAAACGCACACGTTTAGAGCGTGAACGAATTTCGGCCGGCGCGGCGTCACCTATTTATCTGACCCACATGGTGCATCTTGCCAAAATGTTGGACTCATAGAATGCAGATTAATGCGTCGCCAATAAACCTACAAACGTTTTTGTTTATTTGCAGATTATTTTATTTTTGTAATTTAATTAGCGTTCCTTTTGCAATGAAATCAGTGTTGTGTCGCATTTGGCAAAAAACCGTACAAGACCGCGCTGCCAACACAAAAAATTAATACCCCAAGTCTGGCCTCCACTGCGTCATTAAACCCGATGCGCTTTCATTATATCCACATTAATCCCTCGACTGCGCTCTCTCAAAACGTCCAATTCTACCCGGAACAGCGGTAAAAAACGGCCGGACTCTCCGGAATTTCAATTGAAACAAAGTGCAGTATCGAAGAGATTTTCTGCAGCCGTCGTGATGATGGTCGTTAAGTCCACGAAGGCAATTATTATGGGACGATTCGAAAGAACGCGTCGGACGGTATTTCATAGAATCGAATGCCATTACATATCTTGGCCATACTAATGTGATAGCTCAATCGCATACCATTAGGTACTGCCGGTACGACCTGAAATTGTCCGGTGATAGAGCACGATCGCCCATAGGCCCCGTTGAAATAATTGTTGAAACACCACAAAAACGCCGTTTTAATTTATGCAAATAAACGTAATGGCGGACACGTGATCGCGCCAGCTCGATTAAAGACGAATTAAAAACAACAGCAGCTCCTGCTGCTGTACTTGAGGCTGACGTGCGTAACACAGCAGCGCTGCATTAATTTAATTCGACTTAACGATACGCATGTCCGTTTTGATTAAACGTGTAACCAGACGATCGGATTGAATTAGGTGCGATTGTGCATGCGTTTATTTACAGAGATTGCGAATTTCACGGGGACAATCAATCATCGATCGCTACCGGTACAGATCAATCAGCATGCAGAGATAATAATTCATTATCGATCAGAGACAGTCGATCCCTGACCGGTTCTATATACGGTGCACAGACTTCTTTTCGAAAAAATCTCGAAGGAGTAAACCTCCAGGTTTATTTATCATCCGCGATGACCGCGAAACGAAAATAATCTGACAGCTTTCAGCGCGGAAAATTAATCAAGCAAATTTGCAAACAATTACCGCTTCTGACATCTAAGTTAAATTCGCCTTTTTCAAATTGAAATTCTGGCGCGTCAAGAACTCGACTGGTGGAAGTTTCGGTTAATTTCATTAATTTTTTTGCGAAAATAATCGCCCCTTTGGCCGAGATAAACGCTGCGGTCGACGATGTGGTCCACGGAGTTTGCACAAACAACATCTGGTTATTCCACTCGGAGGAGTCACTGTCTTATTGGTAGTACTAACCCACAGAGCAAATGCAAAATTATCAACCAGCGACTGTAAACAAGAATTCTTCTTAAGTCTCCCGTGCAAACAGGAAATCCTTGAATGGGAGAGCGTTTTGGTTTGGCGCTTCTTGTCTTCAAGAATGTACTGGTGAATCCTCGTTTGATGAATCACATCTTGTATGTTGTTATCCGGCTCGAAGGACCAACATGTTCAGATATCGCGGTCCTTCGAGATAACGCGAGCATAGTACTTTTGTCATTCTTGACGCTGCGGGAGTTTGCACAAACAACATCTGATTATTCCACTCGGAGGAGTCACTGTCTTAATGGTAGTACTAACCCACAGAGCAAATGCAAAATTATCAACCAGCGACCGTAAACAAGAATTCTTCTTGAGTCTCCCGTGCAAACAAGCAGGAAATCCTTGAATGGGAGAGCGTGTTGGTTTGGCGTTTCTTGTCTTCTAGAATGTACTGGTGAATCCTCGTTTGATGAATCACATCTTCTATGTTGTTATCCGGCTCGAAGGACCAACATGTTCAGATATCGCGGTCCGTCGAGATAACGCGAGCATAGTACTTTTGTCATTCTTGACGCTGCGGGAGTTTGCACAAACAACATCTGATTATTCCACTCGGAGGAGTCACTGTCTTAATGGTAGTACTAACCCACAGAGCAAATGCAAAATTATCAACCAGCGACCGTAAACAAGAATTCTTCTCAAGTCTCCCGTGCAAGCAAGCAGGAAATCCTTGAATGGAAGAGCGTTTTGGTTTGGCGCTTCTTGTCTTCTAGAATGTACTGGTGAATCCTAGTTTGATGAATCCTATCTTGTAGTATGTTCGCGTTATCCGGCTCGAAGGACCGACATGTTCAGATATCGCGGTCCTTCGAGATAACGCGAACGTAGTACTTTTGTCATTCTTGTGTCGTGGTTGGTACTGATCCATTTGCTCTGGTGATGTATCCACGGTCAAGTTCTCTATCTTCGGTACTTGAGTGGTGTGGTGAGGACAGAAAACATTCATGTATCACCGCATAGTTCCACTTGAGATAGTGAACCTGGGACACGAAGACAGAAGCGGAGATAGATTAGAGGATTACGACAACATAATCGAGTCAACCTCAAGTGTTGTCAGTATTACGAAAACTGGTTTTTTTTTTTTTTTTTTGGCGAGACTGATGTAACCGGAGCGATTTTGAGTGGTGGTAAAAATAAAATCGTGTTTCTAGAAAGCGTCAAAGAAGCGTGAAATAAGCGTCGATAATTGGTAAAATGCATCGAAAAACCGAATTCGATCGAACCGTCAGAAATTGTATATTTAATATCCCTTCCCTTCCGGTACTTCGCTAATCCATCAAGTCGAGAGTATCGTCTGACAACGGAACATCCATGAAATTCGAGTTGATGCGATAAAGAAGTTTAAGCAAGTGTGAAATTGGTGGCAAAAGACGAATCGAACCGAATCGTACAAACGATATTAAAATACGCGAATTCGTTTATTCCCATAATTGAAAAAAACGTCGAACATCCATTAAGCCGGAATATCTCGGATCCCGCTAATGGCACTTTAATTCAACGTCTTACACAAAACATTTCGTAACGTAAACAAGACACCGTCGACGTTTATTGGCCGCGTGAAATTCTCGTTTTTTCCACCACAAAGACATTCGCCACGTAACAAGATCGTTTAGTACAAATAGTTAATGTGGCGAGAGATTTTTATCGAGGGATCGCATTCCGGTAGCGAGATCATCAGCCTTGTTCATTAGATGGAGTTATTGAAGTGGCACCGCGTGCATTATTCCTCCAGCGGCCACCATCTGTTGCGCGATGGTGCCCCCCAGGTGCTTTGTACTGCTCGCTCGGGGAGGCATTGTCGGATCTGAATTGTCCGAGACACCACTATCTCCACCTCTTTATGTCTTATTGTTCGACCGAGAGCGAGTCAAGCTCGATATGCGTTTTATTTAATAAGAAATATTGCTTTCGAGATGGAAAACGAGCCGTCGGACCGTATGTGACAGATTGAATTATACGGATGTGATATTTTATGGGGCTACAAGACCTGGACGAGGAGATTAACACGCCACTCCACCACCAAACCTAATGCTGTTTTGATCGCCTTTGTTGCTTCGTCTCGGAAGTCAAAATTTTTGACATTGTTGTTCCGGAGCGGATGTTAATAGAAGCTCGATTAGAAGTCTTCTTCGGTAAATACAGGTCTTGGTGCATGACCGCGCGTCAATCGCACGTAATCTAGATGCGGATCTCGTCGGGAGCATTATTCCCGGTTTTAATGAGCCTCTAGGTGCGAACATCTCCCATCCTCGCATGAGTTTCGCGAAATTAATCCGGCCTCTGTATAACAATCGCTGAAAATTCCTCCTGAAATTGTAGAGAGGCCAAGTCAAATAAAGAGTCGGTATTAAATCTGCAGCGCTCGCTTATTAATTTCTAGGTTCTGTTAATCAAACAAAATTACGAGGCCAGTTAATTATGAGTCTTCTGGTGGAATTCATTGCGCCGCCTCGAGCTCGTGGTGAATTTTCCTTTCAGCGAAGTCGCAACGCCACCCCCAGAGATTTATTAAAATCCCACCCCCCGGCCCCGCTCCACGATTGTCTTGTGCGGTTTCGAGGTCGAGACGCGACATGTGATAAGGCTGGCCGAGAGAAACCTGTTGATCTAATGGCTCGCCGACGATGTCTACGACACTGTAATGGGACACTTCCGAGAAAATGGACGAGGAAAACGAAAAAAGTCGACGGCGCACCGCTACCCTATATGTCACCAATTAACAGCGATAAAGGCTGCGCTGCATCAGGTCGCCGCTTAACGCCAGCTGGTCAAACAAACCAGTTTTCGGTGAAATCGTGTACTAGTTTTCGGTGAAACAAATCAGTTTTCGGCGGAAGCGACAAACCAGTTTTCGGTGAAAGCGACAAACCGGTTTTCGGTGCAAACAATGAAGCGGTTTTCGGTGAAACTTGGTACTAGTTTTCGGTGAAATCAGATACTAGTTTTCGGTGAAACCGACAAATCAGTTTTCGGCGGAAGCGACAAACCAGTTTTCGGTGAAAGCGACAAACCGGTTTTCGGTGCAAACAATGAAGCGGTTTTCGGTGAAACTTGGTACTAGTTTTCGGTGAAATCAGATACTAGTTTTCGGTGAAACCGACAAATCAGTTTTCGGCGGAAGCGACAAACCGGTTTTCGGTGCAAACGGCGAAGCGGTAAAACTTGATACTAGTTTTCGGTGACGTGAGATACTAGTTTTCGGTGAAACCGACAAACCAGTTTTCGACTGGAGCAAGAAACCGGTTTTCGGTTAAACTGGAGACTAGTTTTCGGTAAAATCAGACTAGTTTTCGATGAAACCGGCAAACCAGTTTCCGGTGGAAGCGAGAAACCGGTTTTCGGTGAAACTGGAGACTAGTTTTCGGTGAAATCATACTAGTTTTCGATGAAACTGGTTTTTGACGCGTTTGCGGCATCGGTTGGTTATTGCTGGTTACGGGGAGCGCAGATAGTGGTGCCATGTCGAGGTATCGATTATATTGTTGGTAACTTTGGGTCTTTTACGTCGATATTGAAAGCCCGGAGCGCAATAAGACCGGAATATTTGGTAAATCACACGGACCCGGGGGGGATGTGGCAATAATAACATCATTATTTCTGTAACGATCTCTTGTCACGATAGATACCGTAAACCGGATCGTCTTTCACATGTCGAAGTGGATGGGACTGATTAAGACGTCCACTTTTATGGGAACGCGTCCAAAAACGGCACAACCGTCGCCTCTTTGTTGCCAGAAAGGAGGGATTTTTTGTGCAAAAAGCCGTATAATTAGTGTTTTGTTTGTTGTTACGGACTATCAAACCGTAGAAAAACGTGACCAGGAAAAAACAACATCCTAATATTGGAAGATGAATAGACGAATCGAAGTGCGTCCTACCAAGGTGTTAGCGTTTTTTGTGAAGTGTCAGTTGTTCACTCCCCGATGATACGCCGTTTTCGTCTAATTTGACCGGTCGTGAAAAGGAGTAACAATTTTTAACTACTGTTACTTTATTAGTGACACTTGAATGACTAGAAAATGTATCGTGAGTTGACGTTTTCTTGGATTACTCTAATAATGGCAACAAAGGATGAATGGACGCTGTAAGGCGCACAAATTCCCCAACAATGCATCCCGGTAATAATTACACGTTAAATGCGGCGATGGCGGATGGATTTTTATTTGTAACATCATTATCAGACATCTCTTGTGTTCCCTCAGACATGACGGTATTTGCCTTGCCTAACTAGCTACTGGAAGTGCAAACGACAAGCTGAACTCTTCTAAACTGTAAATTTCGAGGAGAACGGGAAACAAAAAGATAAACGATTTCGTGATTGAAGAAGACGTTGGTAATTACAGTGAGGAAGAAATCGTAACGGTCTTGGTACGATTGAAAAATGGAAAACAGAAACGGCGCAATACTGGCGAATTAACGGTCGACTAAACATCGCAGCTCATGTGCGAATGATGTGCTCTGCCAAATCATCGGATTATTGATAGCGATATTGCAGCTGCCACTAACAAATATTAATGGTTCATGCGACGAGCGTTGAATCGCCGAGAGTGCAGATTAAATGAGTCGTTGCTGCAAGTGACGCGGGATTAATGTCGAGGGTGGGACAGAAGGAATTAGAAATTAGAAAAGGACACCAAGAAGCGGAGTCGTATCGTGGTGGGCAATTAATTAGAAGAACATCCGCTTCCAAAGGTCATCCCACGACCATCATTAATGTCATCATCAGAGATCAGAATTTTTCGAATGTTTGGATGTCAGTGGTGAACATTCTCCATAAAAATTCGACTGGGTTTCTAATAAAAACGAGATTCTTTATAATATTAAAATCGAGGCTAATATAGCCATCAATAATAACTAAAGAAGAGGACTGGCGTTTTGTTTGGATTCTGGGAAAAAAATGACACGTGTCAATGCCAGGATGTCAAGATGGAAAACAATGGTCCGTGACCGCGCCGATCATTTCCGTGGACACGTACGCGACGACACAATCCGGTTTTGGCAATAGAGTTATAAAAGAGAGAATTTTATTGGATAATGATGATAATGAAGTGGCGAGGCGAGGAAAGAAATCGCCGGATTTGGCAGAAACGCGGAATATTTAGAGAGGGAACGGTAGTCGTGACCCTCGGTGAACTCTCACCCGTCCGAGCGGACATCGAGAGTGACGTGTCCTTATAAAGACTAAACACTCCGCCGAGTTCGAACGCGAGTTTTTGAGGGAGAGTCTCGGGGAGTGTCTGGTGCGGCGATAAATCAACTCGGACAGCGAGTTTGAAGACCTGAGAATCGGGGGACGCGGCGAACCCCTCGTGCCAGAATCCGGCGCGAAGGACCAGCTCGTGCGTCTTTAATGTGTCCATCGGGAGGAGCCGCAGGAATTAATTACGAGATTGGTGCACATAAATAACGAGTAGCAAATAATGGGATAATGAGGGATAAGTAGATGGCGGGTGCGCGCAGTAATTCTAAAGTTGGGCTGATATATACGATCGGAGAGGCAGTTAGTTCAGTCAGCTTCTGTGAGTGAAGGCTGCCTGACTCATTTACAGTAGATTATAGTGATTACTGGCCCACGCCGAGTATTGCCAGGTCAGGTAGTGAACACTCAGCCGAGACTCGCATGTGTACGGTAGCACTTCCACGCCCAGTATTAGGATTTGTGTGTATGTGCAAGAGATAAGGGGATACGTGTTAATACACGCCTATAACCGGCACCTCGTCACGTCCTGTTAACCCGCGGACTTTTTCCGGAAGCGCCGCCACTCCCGGAGTCCGTCGCGCCGCTCCAGGTAAACGTGTTTGTTCTTGTCGGTCGCACAGTAGCACACCGGACGAGGAGAAGAATGCCATTAAAAGTCGTGAGTCAGCAGCGGGTAATGATGCAGTGCTTTATGATTTTTTTCCGATCACGCCGTAGCCCATCTGGTACTCGACGGGAATCCACGGTATCTGGAAAATATCGCGATTATGCTCCAGTTGCGACAGATGGCCGAGCCGCGAAGGACATGCCGCCTTGATCGCTCTCAATCAAGTAAACAGGCGCTAACAGTGGAATGGTTCCGATAAGCGACCTCCGTTGCAGAACCATCGATATCCAACTGGTTAGAGATGCAGTTGGAGTGTTGACTTGTCTCGATTCTTGAGCCAATCGATAATGAGAAGTGTACTGAAGAAAATCGCACCTAGAGCGTCATTTACACATACGAAGAGAGACAGAAGTGGTCCCAAATTGGAGCCTTGAGGGACTCGGGAATTAATTGTTTGGGTGACGCAGTAGGAGTGAGGGAGCGATTTCGAATTGTTCTTTGTGGACTGGAGGATTCGCCTGGAGGTGTATAATTTCGTCATTTGTTAGCAAGCCCGATCGAGTGTTTAAGTTTGGGCTGATTCTTTTCTCACGAGAAAATTTCGTTCGTCAAGATAAATCACGGCCGTTTTTATTTTTCGCATTGCGAAAACACGAGTGTGATGACCCGACGGATGCGGATCAGTTGGTCCCGGTTTGTGCGGCACGTGACGGATCTGGAGCAAGTCCGTTCGCGTCTTAATCCACGTTTTGGAGAAGACGCGGCTGTGTCGGGGCGGCAAAGCGGACTCGCCGCCGCCCCCGGTTGAAATGTAACACCGGCGTTGCGATGATGCCCGCGCTCGTGATCGACCGTCCATCATCGTGACCGGCGAAGAACCCGCGGCTACGAAATCTCAAGTGTTCCCAGCAGAAAGTAATCTTCTTCTATCATCTATCAACTAATCGTATTGTTATGTGAACATCAGACGTACCTACTTTGCGCCGAAGACCCGAGACTGGTCACATGTGAATCATGGCTTTTGGGCAGGACTCTTGACCGCTCCGAAGAAATCGAGATAAGTGCCGATTTAATTATAGATCAATTAACCGAATCAATTACGGGAAATTGAATGAGGTGTGCGGTTACCAATCATCTCGATCTCGGATTTTTTTTTAAGGAAAGTTGGTCGCGTTTTCGAACACGTGGCTAAATAAATAAAATACCAATTAAGATAATCATCAGGTTGTTAAAAGTTAATAATAGTAAAGCGGCGGATTTTGTCGGGCCTCTATAAATTTCACGGCAACGGGCGCACTCTCCCAAATTACGGTATCGATAAAGTGCGGTGGTCATTGATGTGTGCCGCTGCATGTTTCAACGATCGGACTAAAATCTGATTTGATCGATCGCCGTGCAAAAGAGGAAACCGTTCATTTTCACACTCCACTAGTTTACACAGGTGTAGCTCTATTAATGAGCATAATTAGGCACAAGTCGCTGATTAACTGCAAGCTACATTAAGCACGCCGATTTCTTCTTCGGCAAACAAGATGATGGCTCTTGATGAAATTTTTGCCAAGCAAAAAAGCTGCAACTGCTCCCAACTAGGTGGATAGTGACGATGGGACTTTTCAAATGAGATGCAAGATTCAACAACAGTCGTTTAGGTACGTGGGGATTGCAGCAAGATCCCCTAATCCAATTGCCAAAGCAACAGCTTCATTTTGTGAAAATAAAGAAGCAACCATCTGTTCCCTCCACTTCTGGATTGCTTAAGTTTGTCTGGATTAGGGTCCATGGGAAATACATGGTGTGCTGGTTGCCTTGTAGATTCAATACACACGTTTCATCTGCCGTTTTGATCTTGTAGATCGCTTCAGAGGTAGTACCTTCATTGTATTTTTTATAGTTTCTTTGCACCATTCGTTGGTTATTGCTTTTGGGCATGAAGTCTCTTAAGATGACTCTTCAGCAGAAATTGTTCTTCCTTCGCTTACAGCTCGACAAAGACAGCTTGGCACATGGCTGTCCGGACTGTTTAGCAGATTTGCTTCATTGAGTGTACCGTACTCACAACCTTAGTTATATCCTTGTCTTACAGACAGGCTCGTTTCCTCTTCTGCGCATCATTGAGTGTACCGTACCCACAACCCTAGCTATATCCTTGTCTTATAGACACTCTCATTTCCTCTTCTGCGCATTTCATGTGCCAAGCTGTTTTTGTCAAGCTGTAGATCGCCTCCAAGTGATACCATCTCAAACAAAAATCCATTGTGCCGTTCGTAAATAGTCCTTCTAGGACTCTTCCATTACTAGAAGCAGAAGGAAATCTTTCGATGGATTTTTTATTTTACTGGGCATTAGATCTGGCAAATAGAGAGGTCGCGGTAATCACTGGGAATTAGATCTGGCAAATAGAGAGATCGCCCCAAAATACTGGAACCACATCTAGATCTAGATCATCCTTGTGTATTCAGTTTTCCACCATTACCTTGTTATTTCTACACAACTTTTTTTTTGTGAAGCCAAAAAATTGCCCAGCCACCTACGCGTGAAATAGGATATTAATTTTGATATTAATTTTTTTAGCAACAGATTCAGCCCACATTTTTGTAATTTGTAAATTGGGAAACCACCACCTGCTGCTAACTGTCAGACAAGAATTACAACATTTACGAAATGTCTTTTTCATACTGCTGGTTCGCAATTTAAACCGAACAGATTTAATCGCCCGACAACTTTCGTTGCGGACACTACCAGCACCTCCCGATAATTTAATGCGAATTTTAATCGACTCTAATTGCCAAATATGAAACGAGTTTCTTACCTCGCTCACTTCAAAAAAAAAAACACCTTATATGCGTTTCCCGTCTCAATTTATTTGGATTCGATTGAAATATTGACGAGGAATGCAATATTGGTGTTGTCGGACATGCGAATTATTCATCGAAAGGTGGAGAATGACAGCGAAACAGAAACCTCCTACCAAGAAAGCAAACATGAAAAACGGTGATTTAGCCTAATGGGGGATTTACCGTCACCGGATCTTTTTTGCCAACGTGAAACATTGTTTTATAAAAGGAGAGATCAACAACGAAATCACGATTCGGCGTTTTTACATTATTCATTGTGGCAATAAAAAAGATTTATTACTGCGAAATCGGTGTTAAAATATCTCTAATGATGCCCGAGCTATTGAATAACGAATCAGAGAGACGCGCTTTATTAAAAACAAATCGCAGCCACAGAGAGGTGGATTAAACACCGGAATTGGACGAAAAGCCTGAGATTATTTTTGTCTGAAAAATTCTTCGGTCACGGATCGTCGAATATGTAAAAATATTTGTAGCCATCGGTGATGGTTTTTCTCGTGTTATTAATTTCTTACAAGGAACCACCGTTCCGTTGATTTATGGTCAGGATCTGACCCGACCCGATCGAGGGGCAACGCCGAGCGTAAAAATTTTAATGTGACTACTAGAATATCGACTCTGTTTTTCATTTATTTATTCATGGGAATTTTTACGTTACAATAAGAGCATAATCGGAACGGTTCCAGAAACGCGGCTGCTGCTTTGATCGGGTGGCGGAATATCGCTTTTTTGCGGTGACAATGATTTACCATTTCGCCACAACGAGAATTAAACCATGACCGCAAGTTCACACTACTTAAACGGATCTGGAGGAATTTGAGACCGGAGAGGCGAAGAGCGCTTTCGATTCTGTGGACTCGGTCAGAATCGTGGAGAATTTTTTGCTGCTCTACAAGAGGCAAGAAGTCTTCCAGATCATTTCTCGTGTGTTCTCCTGTTCCGAGACGAGCAGTCTACAGAATATTTTGTTCCACAAGTTGGCAAAAAGCCTTCCAGGTTTTGTATTGTTTCTGCTGTTGATCTGAGAGAAAATACCCAAAGAAATTTTTGTTGTTCCACAAGTTGGTAAAAGCCTCCCAAATTTTTTACTGCTTGCGCTGTTGTTCCGAGAGAAAATGTCCAAAGAAGTTTTTGTTGTTCCACAAGTTACAAAAAGCTTTCTCAATTTTTTATTGCTTGCGTTGTTGATTCATGACAAAATGTCCAAAGAAGTTTTTGTTGTTCCACAAGTTGGAAAAAGCTTTCCATATTTTGTATTGTTTCTGCTGTTGATCTGAGAGAAAATACCCAGAGAATTTGTTGTTGTTCCATAAGTGGGTAAAAGCTTTCCAAGTTTTTTTATTGCTTGCGTTGTTGATCCATGACAAAATGCCCAAAGAAGTTTTTGTTGTTCCACAAGTTGGAAAAAGCTTTTCAAATTTTGTGTTGTTTTTGCCGTTGATCTGACAAACTGTCCAGAGAGTTTTTTGTTGTTCCACAAGTTGATAAAAAGCTTTCCAAATTTTCTTATCGCTTGCGCTGTTGTTCCGAGAGAAAATGTCCAAAGAAGTTTTTGTTATTCCACAAGTTGGAAAAAGCTTTCTAAATTTTTTATTGCTTGCGTTGTTGATCCATGACAAAATGCCCAAAGAAGTTTTTGTTGTTCCACAAGTTGGAAAAAGCTTTCCATATTTTGTATTGTTTCTGCTGTTGATCTGAGAGAAAATACCCAGAGAATTTGTTGTTGTTCCATAAGTGGGTAAAAGCTTTCCAAGTTTTTTTATTGCTTGCGTTGTTGATCCATGACAAAATGCCCAAAGAAGTTTTTGTTGTTCCACAAGTTGGAAAAAGCTTTTCAAATTTTGTGTTGTTTTTGCCGTTGATCTGACAAACTGTCCAGAGAATTTTTTGTTGTTCCACAAGTTGATAAAAAGCTTTCCAAATTTTCTTATCGCTTGCGCTGTTGTTCCGAGAGAAAATGTCCTAAGAAGTTTTTGTTATTCCACAAGTTGGAAAAAGCTTTCTAAATTTTTTATTGCTTGCGTTGTTGATCCATGACAAAATGCCCAAAGAAGTTTTTGTTGTTCCACAAGTTGGAAAAAGCTTTCCATATTTTGTATTGTTTCTGCTGTTGATCTGAGAGAAAATACCCAGAGAATTTGTTGTTGTTCCATAAGTGGGTAAAAGCTTTCCAAGTTTTTTTATTGCTTGCGTTGTTGATCCATGACAAAATGCCCAAAGAAGTTTTTGTTGTTCCACAAGTTGGAAAAAGCTTTTCAAATTTTGTGTTGTTTTTGCCGTTGATCTGAGAAACTATCCAGAGAATTTTTTGTTGTTCTACAAGTTGTTAAAAAGTCTTCCGCATTTTGTATTGTTTCTATTGTTGATCTGAAGGAAACTGTCCAGAGAATTTTTTGTTGTTCCACAAGTTGATAAAAAAAGCTTTCCAAATTTTCTTATTGCTTGCGCTGTTGTTCCGAGAGAAAATGTCCAAAGAAGTTTTTGTTGTTCCACAAGTTGGAAAAAACTTCCCAAATTTTTTATTGCTTGCGTTGTTGATCCATGACAAAATACCCAAAGAAGTTTTTGTTGTTCCACAAGTTGGAAAAAGCTTCCCAAATTTTGTGTTGTTTTTGCCGTTGATTTGAGAAACTATCCAGAGAATTTTTTGGTGTTCCACAAGTTGGTAAAAAGCTTTCCAAACTTTTTATTGCTTGCGCTGTTGATCTAAGAGAAAATGTTCAAAGAAGTTTTTGTTCGACAAGTTGTTAAAAAGCCTTCCACATTTTGTATTGTTTCTGCTGTTGATCTGAGAGAAAACGCTCAAAGAAGTTTTTGTTGTTTCACAAGTTGGAAAAAGCTTTCCAAGTTTTTTATTGCTTGCGTTGTTGATCCATGACAAAATGCCCAAAGAAGTTTTCGTTGTTCCACAAGTTGGAAAAAGCTTTCCATATTTTGTATCGTTTCTGCTATTGATCTGAGAGAAAATGCCCAGAGAATTTGTTGTTGTTCCACGAGTTGATAAAAGCTTTCCAAGTTTTTTATTGCTTGCGTTGTTGATCCATGACAAAATGCCCAAAGAAGTTTTTGTTGTTCCACAAGTTGGAAAAAGCTTTCCAAATTTTGTGTTGTTTTTGCCGTTGATCTGAGAAACTATCCAGAGAATTTTTTGTTGTTCCACAAGTTGTTAAAAAGTCTTCCGCATTTTGTATTGTTGCGCTGTTGATCTGAGAGAAAATGTCCAAAAAATTTTTTGTTGTTCCACAAGTTGGTAAAAAGCTTTCAGATTTTCTTGTTGCTTGTGTTGTTGATCCGAGAGAAAATGTTCAAAGAAGTTTTTATTGTCCCACAAGTTGGTAAAAAGCTTTCCAAAATTTGTATTGCTTGCGTTGTTGAGTCGTGACAAAATGTCTAGAGAATTTTTTGTTGTTCCGCAAGTTAGCAAAAAACCTTCTAGACTTTCTTGCTTGCACTTTTAGTTTGAGACAAATAATCCAGTCAAAAAAGCACCAAAGTTAGGAATTTTCTTCCAGCTAATTAAAATTTAGTATACGTCTTCATTTAGTATTTATAAATAATATATCGAAAGTACTCACTAATCCATCGTACAAAAAAAAAAAAAATGAAAGTGTCCAAAATATTTTTTTTTGAGTGACCTTGTTCCTAAAATGGAATGCGGCGGTGTTCCAAAAAAAAGATAGCAAGACCTGACTCGTTTTGATTTTTCCAATTTTTTTATTTTGATATTACATAATCGAGTCATTTCTACTTTTGATGTACCAAATGAAAATGTAGGTCAAAATTCAGGTAGGTGGGAGAAAATTCCGAAGGGGTCAGCTCAGGATGATATAAAGTAAAGGCGAGAATGTGAGCACGTAGAGCGGGCTGTCAAAATATGTACAGACCAAACACTGACCTCTCCAACAAGAAAACAGTCCCACTCGCCGTTAGTGTTTGAAGTAAAAATTATCTCCGCACAGCATTCTACAGCCATTAGATCATGACAACAAAAGGTGTCTTTTTTACGAAAGCAGCTCCACTAAACGTTCTGCTCGCCGTCAACATCTATCATAGTTGAACTGCACGAGGTTGATGGCCTTCTGCAACCTTTGCTCTGGTTTCTGCATACGGCCTGTCACCATTGTCGGGCCCCGAATCCAACACCCACAACCTCCGATTAAGTCTTACACGATTAAATAAAACGTCTTTACAAATGGCCACATGAATCAGTTGTCGGTTAAGTGGGCTCAACACATCCACCCGCACTCGCCGACGCCTCGGGGGCCAGCCCACACTCGGCCGCTCCCCTGTTCTTACCTGGCCGTCGTGGAACCACCTGGGGACGTCTCAATGACAGCGCGAATTGATGACGGTGTCTTTCGGGCCGGGGGATGATCGCCTTCCACGAAGAGGTGGGCGCTGCTTTCGTGCTCCGGCATCGAAATCTCCGGTGAATGTCGCCGAGTCGCTCGCCCTCAGGCCATGCGGCCGCCTACCTGCCTGCCTGCTGTTCCTCTAAAAATTCTCTATCTGTTTGGTCTTGTTGGGCCAGTGTCACTTTCACGATTGACCTTTGGGCCCAGGAATTTCGCTCCAACACAAAATCACCCAGCCGATTCCGAATCTGTTTTCGAAAATCGCCCTCGGCTGCGTCATCCGTCAGGATCGAAAGGGCGAAGAGCCAACAAATAAATCAATCCGGTGCGAAACCTGGTGCTGCAACAGATGTAACTAGTATCGCTCGGTATACCCGCGGGATTATTTACGTTTTACATCTGTCAAACCAGATTTCGCGGCGCTGTTTGAACCGCCGTTTTCTTTTATTTATCGTTGAAAAAAATAATTGTGCCCCTGAGACGGCTCTCAATGAATCCGCCTCCAAGAAATGCCACATCGATTACGGCGCGTCAATCGTACGTCACTACTATTTCTGAGAGGCGGATTCATTCACAGCCAACTGTGGACAGATAATTTATGCTTTTGCAATTTTACTGCCTCATGTCACGCGTTCTTCTAGAAAACGAAGAACTGTGAAGGATCGTGTGGAAGCCAAATATTTTTGTTTTGACGAAAAAGACTGCAACTGTTTTCCGCTGCCACCCAGATTATCTGAATTTATCGGCGCCCAATGAGCAAGTGTGAACGATAAATCAGAAACCTGCGAATGTTTGAATAATAATGAGTGCAGGAAAGCGAGCACAAGTGGTATTTCGTGAAAGTATTGGTTAATCTGGCGCCCAGTCTGGCACGTGTTTCTCTTCGTTTGGTCGGCTGTGATGGTTTTTTAATTCGATTTTGGGAAAAAGGAGCAATTCTGTCCGGAATCGGGAAATAACAATTTTATCCTTTAGGACGAAAAATCTACAATTTGAAAACAATCAATTTACAAAATTGTTGCTTGTTATGAAAAATTTTTCCTGCCGAAGCAGACGACCATTCTTATGACAGCGTTTACCAAGTTGGAAGAAAAAAATAATTTGAAGGAAACGGAAGTGTTGAAAGAAAAACCGGTCGCGGAAGACAAGGAACAAAAGAACAGCAGAGGTAGCATGATGGGAGCTACACCATCCGTATCCATTCATCATTACTCATTAGGCTAACAAAGAAATAAATTAAGACATGTTTTTTTTTGTTCATGGTTTACCATTTTTTATCGCGCCGTAGTATAGTCGGGAGCATTTAAATAAATTGAAATAGCTAGTCACAAGCGGACGAAAAGTAACTTTTTCGGACGCTGACCGTAGCGCCACCTGTTGGTCTGTTTAGTCAGTTAGCAACGAAAGCAACAAAACCGATAATTGTCCGGTCACCATAAATTGATAACAAATACTATGAAAAATATGTATTAATAAATTGGTTTACATATTTGAAAAAATTAGATGATACAAAATAAATTTGTAATTTTTCCAATGATGTTCGTGCGGTCGCCTAAAAAATCTAATGTGAACGTCTGCCAAAAGGTGCCTTTTGTCCCCTCGCCTGTTTCAAGCCTCGGCTGCGCCTTGGCCAGAAAACCTAGACTCGAAAGAACAAGATGCACTTTTTGGCCTTAATACACAAATAACTATTAATTTGGCATCAAAAATGTCTTTATTATATTTAAACAGTGATTTTTTATGTTGCGACAACATTTAGATTTTTTACTTGGCTTGAACCGCCAAATCACGCGAAATTAGAATATTTCGCTGTTTCCAGACTGGATCGTGAAACTTTGAAAGTTCATTAAAAGTTGTTTTTGTTCCGATTCAATGAGTAGTAAATTGGACAAGTTCTGAACTTCTTAATGACATTTGACACCGACAAGTTTCTTCGGAGAACTGTCCAAATATAGGTAACCGGGTCAGGGGAGCCAATCAGAGAACGCAAAGTCATCGCCAGACAGCGAAAGTGTCTTCTAGAAACGAAACGGACAAATTTTGAAAAATATCCCGTTGACTGATGTTCCAATTTATCAAAACAAGAAAATCAATCCAACAATTTTATGTGTTAATAATTTATTTCGTTATTTGCTGACTTTTGACATCTGAAGAGTGCATTGAAGTCGTGGAGAGTCTTCAGCCTCTCGATTATCTAATTATGTACTCATTAGGCAAGAGCCTCGTCAAGTCGTGCAAGAAGTCCAGATTTTTCCCCCGATGCCTTCACCCTTCAGATCTGACAAGAAATCAAATTACTTTCTTGGAGTATCCCTTGTAAACATTTTCAACAGGTTTTTTTTTCTCTTCCATTCCTGAACTCCCAGACTTCTTCTTTTCCCGCAGTTCACAACCTCTACAACCCCCATTGCACCGCCCCCGTGGCCGTGCCGTCGTCACATCTCCTGCCGCCATCTTTCCGGATGCCTCTGCGACCCAGTGTGCCGTTCTCACACCGACAAAAAGAGTGTTAAACGGTATAATAGCCACCGCCGTCGCGGCCTCACGTCTCCTTCCCCGAAGTCTGCTGGTCTGAGAACCGCCACCGGCGGCGTCCCGCGGCGGCTTGCTCGGCGGGAGGACGTTTGAAAGTCGCTCGGATCGCCTCCAGAAGGGTCGCCGGTGCCCTCCGGGTGTCGCCCGTCCGGCGCCAGACCGGTCGCTCTGTCGCCGTTTCGCCTCGGGAAATTCACGTGCAAAAGATAACATCGCAACGTGGACCACAACAACAGATTAGTCATCTTCGTTGCTGATAACTTTTCGGACGTTTTACAAACGCAGATGGGTTGCGTGTTACCATATATGAAGACGTGCCCACGATGGGGCCTTGAAGGCCCCCGGCGCTCCATACGACACCACTTCAATTCCATAATGTCTTTGCGTAATTGTGCCGCGGTCACGCCTTCTGTTAACATAATCATGCAGATACAGCCAGAGAAAAAACCGGATGTAAATTGCGGCGACGGTCGGGCGCAAAACGGTGTAAATTGCGGCGATGGTTATTTTTTGTAGCAGTGGACTTGCGGCTCAATTTCTTGGCTCGGCCGGCCTTGAAGTCCATTAGCTTCCAAGAACAGCACGCATTGCTACTGGGTTTGAGTTAATTACGGCGGATTATCAAACAAAGTGCCTACTGGAGGCCAAAAGATTTTAGCTTGCTGAGAACAAAAGCGCCAATAAGAAAAGTGGAGATCGATTCGGCAAAGGGGTCGTTTGGTAAATTGCGACATACATATAGGAGGCTCGCTTTAATTAAAGATTTCGTTCGGGGGCAATATTCCAGTTAAGTATGTTCACCTTTCCAAATTGAACCACAATGTAATTAAGAATAAAGAGCGCGGTACGTTCCATTAAAACATTAATTTTAAATCTTATTCTCTCCGGGTATCATTAATACTAAAAGGCCATACGGTACGGCGGAGATGTTAAAACTTGGAGGAATTTTAAGTCCGTTTCGGAGGCGAACCGGCCCAGACATTAGATGTATCTATCGATTGATAGGCTCATTACTTCTGAGAAACTCGCTCCGGCCCCCGGACTCACCGCCGGCCATCAGCCGGCCGATATTTTAGCGAATATCTCGGTCGTGACTCGGAGATAAAACCAATTGATGTATTGCTACTCGATGGGAAATCGCCGACTCTTCTCCGACTAAGTGGTTCGGTGTGACCGACACGAAGGTCCCGGAGCTAACCCCTGGCTCGGTGCGAACCATCAATTTCACCGGAAAGCGCCTCCATCACGAGCTCATCACCAGACGCACCATCAACACCGCAAAGCAAAAAGCACTTTTCCGTTGTGAAAAGATCACAACTAATCAGGTTTTGATAAATCTTCTTCTGCATATTTTTTGTATCAAGGCAAAAAAGTGTCCGAGTCTGAGATTTCTGACCGAGGCGCAACCGAGGCTAAACAAGCGAGGACAAAAGGCACTTTTTTGCCAGAGGTGCACATTATATTTTTTAGGCAACCGCACGAACTACAAAGCAAAAGACATCATTGGAAAATTAGTATGTACTTGGAATACAATACTTATTTACATAATTTACGGTGATGTCGGTTTCGTTGCTAACATACTAAACAGACCAACAGACGGCGCCACGGTCAGCGTCCGAAAAAGTGCGTCCGAAAAAGAGTTACTTTTCGTCCGCTTGTGAGTACCTACGTAAAATTACCACTTGTTCATACGTCATTAAGTTTCGAGAAAACGCAGTTTCATAACCGGCCTCCCATCCAAACGTTGACCGCAGTTAGCGCTGCTTGACCCCTCCGATCACCCATAATAATGATTTGTTCTCTTAATCGTGCGCATTTTCGATTTGTCGTTCGTGGCCGTTTGGTAAAGTGGTGGGCTTTGTCTGCGTTGGCGGGAGCCCACCCCGCCGCTCCCGCTCCGGAGCCCGGACTCTCCCGGCGTCGAGTTCGCGTCTAATGACACGGCTCGGAGATAAATATTTCATAAGGTCGATTCATCAATAATGCATCGCATTTGAATAAAGAACTCGTTTTATTGGCAGGGATCCGATTGTGGTCCCTCCTCCGGGCTCGCTCCGGCGAGCTGTTGTCCTGGTAGAGCACCGTCGTCGCCGCCGCGAAGAAAGCGAGTGCAAACGACACTTTTTAAACTAGTCGGAATTTTAGTGATTAATTTTGTATCCGAGACTGGCGCCCGAGGCGTTTCTAATTAGGTTTCAGCGAGCTTGATTTATTCCGAGTATGTTTTCAAATAATCCCTACGAGCAATGTGCGCGCCGGGATGGGATCTTTTGTTGTTAAGAAAATACGCTGCGGGCGCGGCAAACCGCCCCCGGTCGCGGGGTTGTACCCGTGACTTTCAAATATTTCCGAGCGTTTGATTACAGGAATAGTGTCACGGGCAATTTACTGTAATTACGCTGCAGGATTTATTGTGCAGGACCCGATCGCTCCTCCGTCGCCCACTCCTCCACAAACTATATTGCCGTTTTATCCTCGACTGTCGCTCCGACACAAGTAAGTAGCCGCGGAGTTCACAGCTAGTAAATTATATTTGCACAGATCTCTGTGTCGGGAGATTAATGGCATCAGAGGCGGCCGTATTTTTAATATATGGTTATGATTCTGGTCGTAAATTTGTCCCGACTAGGATCGGTAATGGTCGATAACATCGGCATTTTTGCCTAATGAATTCTTCTAGCCCGAAAATCTAAGTGTCTCTTTGTCAACACGTCCTTTCTAATAGCTATTGTACGACAAAACACCAGTATCGCGTCCCACCCACGCCGCTGTGCATTTTTACGCGTACAGCAGAGGCCCGCGGACTGCTCCTTGAGGGACGCGCTCCGCTCCTCCGAATTTCTCGAATTTTTTCCAAATCTCTCACAGAATACGTGCATAATGAGGATCGGTGATCTCATTAGTCTCATTGTGTCGAGCATTTCAATGAGACCGACTCCCGGCCGGCATGTTTGATCGCCCGTCGACCTCTTAAATTTGGAGTATCACGAATTGACGAAAAAAACACAAATTGGCAAATTATGGCGAATAACTCGCTGATGGAGCGTCATTAGCTCGGAAAATTTTCCAAATAAATTCGTCCGCTTGACATACTTTTTGTATTAATTAATGTCTTCGTCCTCTAATTATCAAGCGAATTCATCATTATGTCAGGGCATCGCTGTCCCGATGAAAAACCGAGTGATTAATGACCGAAACACGTGTGGAAGCGTCCGGCAAAATTCGAATTAAACCAACAATAATGCGTATAAATTAAACTAATTGGCGCTGTATCGACTGGACCTAGTGACAGCGATATTGACAAATTGGTTTTGGTTGCGCAAACGGAGAAATTACCAGTTAAACGTTTTTTTCGTTAAACAAACTGTTTCTGAGTTCATTGCGGACATTTCCCATTATTGCGGACATCTCCCGTTATTGCGGACATCTCCCATTATTGCGGACATCTCCCGTGCGGACATCTCCCGTGCGGACATCTCCTATTGCGAACACCTCCCGTACGGACATGAGTAGCAAAGCGGGGTGTGTCGTGAGTAGGTTTTTTACAACGATTCGTCGTACAGCCCTGATCTAGCTCCTCGTGACTTCTTCCTATTTAAGGATTTGAAGGAGAGCTACGGGGTCGAAGATGTGCGGATGGCAATGATGGGAGGGAAGTAATAAAGTTGAAACGTGTCAGCAGTTCGTTGAGAGCTCGCCGAAAAAGTCGTCGGTAAATTACAAAAAAACAGTGGTAATTGGTCCGGCGTGCAGCAATGTCTTTTTCCAGGTGAGCTCCTGACATCAGAAGCAATTCGGAATGGCTTTGGCACATGTTTACACGTGGCCCGGTTCCAGTGGCAATTTCGTTCCCGTCCAATTAACATGGTCGTGTTTACACTGGCGAGCGGTCTTTGGCCGCCCCCGGCCGCCCGCCGGGCACGTCGTCGTCGCGCGGCTGCCACAATGGCCGAGTCAAAGGTCCCCCAATAACCGAACGTATTGTGTGTGCAGAGACGACGATTTGCAAAATTGCTTCAAGGTTCGCTCTTAAACAAAAGCTTCTTACAAAACAATAGGGGCCGTGTTTCGTCATTTGGCAAAATAAATATTAGCTTTCTGGAGGGAAAGGAAGCGTACTGTGTAATTCGTAATTCTGGAGATCTCCCTCATTTTGGTTTCAATTAGCTTACACAAATATCACGTAACCGGTGGTCGAGAGAGAATGAAAATAATGGAAATTGACCAAACTTCTGAAACTTTGTTTTATTAAATAAATACTTTGTTAATATAATTACAAAAGCGCCACATCTACAACCGTGTACTATTACCAGAAGCAGGAGTTGCCACAAGGAAAAGCACTCGCCGAATCAATACTGGCAACATTTGAAAAATACAACTGTAGGGAGTCATTATGCTACACCCATCTCTGAAAGTTGTTGCTCTTCTTTATGTCTTTCGTAACAAAGATCTAAAAAAATTATAATTGCAAAAAATGATATAATTGTCACACTTTGCAGGATTTATGACAGAGCTTTCCTGATTAGCATTTGTATCTCAGCAATTTTAGCAGGTGGAAATAAAAAGAAGTGACAGTATCGTAAATTCTTCAGTGATTTATACTACACTTGCGGCATACCAACATAACAGATGCGATTAACTTGAAGTATTTTGACGTATAAAGTTTGCTAATTGCGACATTCATTTAAATATTTCCAACTACAATTGTAAATAATTGGACAACTAAAAAAAATCAACTGGAAGCCCAAGCTCTAACAAGGGTTATTCTTCAACTGTTCTTACGCCGTTAGGTCTCTTATTTGTCTACTGAAAACATGACACGTTCCCAACCTGTTGACTTTTTTACAAACGCCTGAAAGATTAAATCTTCTAGAACTTTTCCAGTTTCAAAAAGTTCCAGGTTTGAAGAAATTTTCTATTTTGGCTTTTGCATTCTAAAATATCTTAGCTTTTACTTCTGGTGACTGGTGAGCTTTCAGAAATAAGAAAAATCTTGGTAAACAAAGTTAATAAAGGTTAGCAGTGAGAATCTTGAGGGAACTCGAATGATCATATGAATAATGATTTATTTGTCCATGCGTGCATCCCTTTTATAGCCTGGCTGGGGATGGTGCGGCACGCTCCGACGGCGCGCAGCTGATGATGATGGTAGGGGCCCAGCGATTAGATTCTCGCTGGCGACGGTAACGCTTCGAAAGGGTTAGTACGGGGCGCTTTGGTACTACATCCGTGATTGATGCTACAACGTTAATTTTGCGACACCCTGTATTTTTCGATAATTTGACAATTCAGAATAGATTTTTTATTTTCTCCATTTGGAAGCAGATACTTTTTTTCGAAAATTTCTTGGTACATCTACTAACAACTCAATAATAATAATAATAATAAGAGGAAGAAGTCTTTTCAGGATAAACGGAGGCATCTCTCTCAAAAGGTATCAAAAGAAATAATAATAATAATTTTAATGATCTAAATGCCGCATTTCCAAGCTTGAGTCTCTTGGAAAAGGTAGAGCTAGAGCTGCGTCGAGCCTGTAGCGCAGCGCTGTAATACCTCTTCACATTTCAATTGACCTTTTCACGGCGTACTTAAGTCAACAACCAGTAATTTTATTGTGATAGGTGCTGTCTAGACAACCTTAAATATCAATCATTTATTAATAATCACGGCGGTTTCTATTGTCAAAAGTGAGCCAGAAGTGAAGCTGCAGCTCAGATCGGAATAATTACTGCCAATTTAAATTAATGAATTGCTTTATTTAATTCCAGAAAAAAGACCGACATTCGAAATGACGTGGACAAGGAGCCAAAAGACTTAACCAACCGAACGATGTTTCCTACGGCTCAGATTAAAATGAGGTAAGAACAATCCAAAAGTATCGGTGGTGGTCTCAAAACACAAAAAAAACCAAACAAACAACAAAGTTGATCATTTTACCGAGTAGTACCGGCGTGGTCGTCATTCAGCTCTTCCAGGAAAGAAATGGACCATTGTGTAATAAAGATTTTACAGATCGCGCCCAAAAAGGTCATGCGGTTCCGACGGTCTTATTAACATATTTTTAACAAGATCTGTAAATAAGAAAACTTCTCGGAAACGTTAGTACCATTGTGTTGGTCTGCTGGTTGTTGGAGGAACCAACACAATTGCCTTCCGCCTTATAGAGTTGTCCAAGCACACTATTAAAATTTATGGTTTCTATATAAGACAGGCTAATGTTCTAAGTAAGAAAGATGATCGGTACTGTAACGTATAATTATTTTACGTTATTACCACGCAGTTAAGCACAGCACATTATGTTAAGTGTTCACACCTGCCCCGCCCCTAACAGACTTATTGTTTAAGCCGGCTTAACCGAGCAAGCGATGTAGTTCATCGCTGGGTGTGAATGTTTAGCGCAGAGAGAACCTCGCCAAGGGGAGGACGAGGGAATTTGAAGCAAGACGTTGTTTGCGTTGTTATTGGTTGTTGGTGAGTTTGTCTGTTGACGTCTCATCGAAGTCTCTCCGTTCCAGGCTGATGTCGCCAAGCAGTTCCCCCGCAACCTCCCCCACGATGTCGAACTCGTCGTCGCCGACGCCGCCCGCCGTCAGTTACAACAAAATAACGGGAATCCCGTGCGTCGCCGCCGCCTCCAGGTACACGGCGCCCGTCCACATCGACGTCGGCGGCACGATCTACACGTCGTCGCTGGAGACGCTGACCAAGTGAGTGTCGAGGGGGGGCGGCGTGACCGCCCCGGGCTCCGTCCCCGGACGGACATCGCGCGCCATCTCCGGAATGCACATAAATCTCGGCAAAGCATGCTCTAAAACTGTTAAAGGTTAAATCATATAGCATTAAAGTGTTTACAATATCGGCCATCTGAATCGAGCCCCCCATAAATCAGGCCGATACCGGCTAGCACATGCCGCGCAGATAAAAGAATAAAATATTGTGTACATATAGCTCATAGCCAACAACTAAATAATTCAACATTCACCACTGTTAATATTGATGCTGATAAACGTGCAGGAAATATTGCGGCGAGTGTCGCCGTAATGGGCCATAAATTACGGTGGGAAAATAATAAATTTTAAATGGGCCGTGGCGGGAGCTTCATTAGAGCGGAAAAACTAATAAATTGATGGGCGCTTCATAATGACGGGGGTTCCCTTATCTCGTTCATTACGTCGAATTAGTGGGCTCGAGGGTGAGGCGGCCCACCCGACTGTTCTCACAACGTTCTTTTTTTTTTTTATATTATTTGGTCATTTTTCAAGCAAATTTTTTCAATGTTTTACAAAACAGTTTCATCATTATTTTATCGTGATTCCATTTTGAAGTTTTTACGTGAGAACACCTTGTAAAGAATTGTGAAAAGTGAGGGGGCGTGGTTTCAATTTAAATTTCGCGCCAGGCGTCGCGCGCCACGAGTGTTTGATTTGGGAACTAAGATTCATCATTGCAGACACTCGTACTTGCATTTCTATTTTAATTAGGTATTCCTTCCACAAGAATTAAGCATCTAGAACAGATGGCTTTGAAACAATGGGAAGTAATAAATGTAACAATTTATTAACAAGTGAATCATTCACTAGTACATGATATTGGTTAAAAATCTCAAAAGAAATTCTCACAAATCTCAATCGCTTTGGTCGAACCCATTATTATAAATAATGCAGGTTTTCAAGTAAAAAATCCACACAAAAACAACACTCGACTGTCGTTACTTAAAATTTTCAATGTCACATCTACAGGGTGTCGCAAAATTAACGTGTTCCAAGTCGGGGGCCTTGTAGGGAAAAATCTCAGGAATGTCGAAAAAATAAAATAAAAAATATAGGGGAGCTCTTTACAAAGATATATGGGTCTGAAGATTCAAACTTTTCATCATGTTTTCTTCAAATAAAAAATATAAATGGTTGACATTCATTTTGAAATATGGTGAGGATGATTATGTAAAATATTAAAATATAAATGAAAAGACATTTCTTGAAAAAACAGCTTTATCTCGAAAAAATAAAAATTTTATTTTTCCAATTTGTGTTCAAAAGGGAAGTACAACACAGCTAGAATATTAATCGGGTACTTTTGAACAAATATTGGCAACTTTGATATTTTTTTCCAAAGTGACAGCAATTTTTTTTAAACATTTTTACTTGGTCAACAGGATGTCCCCTACTAAGCCCCGAACTCGGAATACGATAATTTTAAGACACCCTGTATAAATTCTCTGTTCTTGAATCTGCAAAAGTTATCTAATTCCTCTCAAATATCTGCGTCGAAATAAGTGATGGTCTGATGGGGCCAAGTCCGGCCGATACGAAGGACAGCTCGCCACGTCCAATCTAAATTCCTTAAATTGTTGCAGTGTTTCTGGTACTCGAAACAACTTCATATAATCTTCAACGAAACAGAACTCGTTTGTTTAACAAATATGAAGATTTTTCTCCAACTTTGCCCTAAACATCTTAGTAAACTTCTCTGCTCTGCTTCCCAAAGAAACAAAAAGCAGAGATCGAATTTTGAGCGAAGATTCGTGACGTTCAGATTTACTCAGTTTTGACATCTATCAATTAAAAGTTCTATCGTTGACGTTTTGATTGGTCCAAGAAACAATTGGAAAAGTCTTCAGAAACTGTGGAAGATTCGTTCGTTCAATGTTGACAAACTCGAATCTCATTTTTCCCTCCACGCAGCGTTAGTCAACATTTGCATGAAGCAAATCTGACTTTAACAGCTTCACAAGTCGTCGCTGTTGATGGAGTGGTGTGTCCGTCGTCTCAAAACCCCAATGGGACATAAACGTTTTATAGTTTTTCGATTAAACGGTGTTCGAGGGTCGATTACGTGAAATTCGGCGAACCTGCCACAATCTCGCACTTTCGCCTTTGTTGTTCGTTGGCGTGTTCGGCGAGCGCGAGTCATCGCTGCCCACACCGCCGGCCCAACATGGGCATTCCGTGTGATCACCTCGGGGGCCGAGTCAGTATATTCTTCAGCGATAAGGCCGCGTCTGCATTCGTTATCCGCCGCCTGTTGTATCCCTATTTGCACTCGGCGCACGTCTATGCCCACCGCAACCCGCCTGCACTTTTGTATTCTTTCCCTCCGAGCCAAATCCAAAACAATGGTGCAGTTTGTTACGATAATAATTTCGTTACGTTGCTGTACAAGCGCCGGTTTATTGTGCAGTCGGCTATTGTTTATAAGCACGGCACTCCATTCACCACGCCGCTCGCGGATCGCTCGCCGAGATCACGTCGTTTTGACGCCGCCAACTCGCGCATTTTTGCCAACCGACACCGGGACACTCGATATGCGCTTTTTGGACACATCGAGATGCAATGGTGTGGGACAACTCCGAAAAAAACCCACACAGATTAGGCGCTGCTCTGGGATTCGAACCTGGCACCTTCCGAACGCAAAACGGCGCGCTAAGCGCCTGGCTACGGTGTTCGGTCTCTGCTTGGAAGATAAGCTGGACCAGTTATCACCGCTGGGTGTGAGATAATTCCGTGGCCGAGAGCGGGTCGGGTCAGTTACGAGTTCGCAATTAGGCCAAATTGCCCCAAGAACAGTCCGATTAGAAGAGACGACCGAGAAAATCCTCTCACGTCGGATTCACGATTAAAAGACAAATGTGGCAAATACTGTTCTGGTATAAATTTACCAATAAACGCGACTAACAAGCGTCGCAAGTACTAGACTCGGCGTTGCGTTCGCTTTTCCATAAATCCCGACTATTAACCACTCGAGAAGCTGCCGTCCCGTGGCGTGCTTCGGAATTTATTGTCAACTCGTCCCATCATTCGGACGCACCAGGTGCGGTTTCTGCTTAACAAGATCGGTCTTAGCACCTGGTTCTTGTTTATTAATCATCAGCGCGCAATAATCCTCTGAGCATCAAACTTAATTCTCTTAGAACTTATCGAGGTGTCAGATGTAATGCCGAGAGATTATCTACGGCGGAGCAACGGACGCCTTTTACTGCTTCATCAGCAGTCAATATGATAATGGTGATGGTTTATTGACCCACACACGGGAAATACACCGCACGTATTGTAATGGAACGAGGAACAAACAATATTAATTAATGAAGCGTTATTACCTACTGGTCAGACAAAATTGTTGATAATATCTAGTCCGGGGAACGCCCGAGATAATCCTTCTGAGGTGTTTATGCACCAGGGATTAATTTAAAAATCGGGGTGCCCGCGTGGCGTGGCGACGACTGACGACTTCCGAGTAAATCGTGTCAGACGAAAGCGATATTCGTCAGAGATGTAAAGCTCGTCGAGGTCTACAATAAAGCTCAACATGACACACCCCTAACGTTTGTAGATTTTAATGTATAACCATTTTTTGGTGACTGCATCTTGCAAATTCTTTGCCGTGTCATTTTTCCGATACCAACGAAGATGCGTCGAATAGTTTTACATATTCATGAACTGGACTTGAAAACGAACATTTTGACCTTGACGTTGTGTACCTGCGATGCCTGGTTTCGGAGATGCGAACGAATTGTATTCTTGTATTGTTAAATCTTGTTCCAGGTACCCGGAGTCGCGTTTGGCCAAGTTGTTCAACGGCAGCATCCCCATCGTGCTGGACTCCCTGAAGCAGCACTACTTCATCGACCGCGACGGCGGCATGTTCCGCCACATCTTGAACTTCATGCGGAACGCGCGTCTCCTCATCCCTGACAACTTCACCGACCTGGACCTGCTCCTGGAAGAGGCCCGGTACTTCGACATAGGACGTAAGTAGTCCCCGAGTCACTCCCGAAGGACAATCTTCATTCGAGCTTTGCAGCCATGGTCCGCCAGCTGGAGCAGCTGAAGAAGGACCGGATAAAGAACGGCGCGCTGGCTCCTTGCGGCAACTCGCTGAAGAGCGCCGGCTTCGGCCGCCCCCACGGCGCCTCCTCCGAGAACTCGCGCCAGCTGGGCCAGGACATGTACGAGTGCGTGGCGTTGCACGTCAGCCCGGACCTGGGGGAGCGCATCATGCTCTCCGGCGACCGCTCCCTGCTCGACGAGGTCTTCCCCGAGACCAACCAGGCGATGATGGACGCCCGCTCCGGCGTCGCCTGGAACCAGCAGGACGTCCACCACGTCATCCGCTTCCCGCTGAACGGCTACTGCAAGCTCAACTCGGTCCAGGTGATAACGAGGCTCCTGAACGCCGGGTTCAAGTTGGCGGCGAGCAACGGGGGCGGCGTCGAAGGCCAGCAGTTCTCCGAGTACCTGTTCATAAGGAAGATATTGCCCGGCTGACCGGACACGTTCCACCATCCCGACAATCAGCGTTCGTGACGCAACAATTCATTAATTTATGTTCTCGTTAGTTGTAATTTATCATCCTATTGTCAAGACATGCCTTACTTTAGTTTGGAGAATGATCTAATTGTTAATACGTTTGTTTGCTAGTGGTTAAGTTTAATACTATGTAAATAATTATATTAATATTGTATTTTTTCTTGTTCATGGGTTGAGCATTATTTCGCTGATCTCATTAGATCTACTCGGCTGTGATCCGTTTAAGAATACAGTGACGACTGGATGCTGCGGCAGCTGGCGGATCGACCATTATACTGTTGTAAAGTGTGCTACTTCACAATAAATATTAACTATTAGCACATCTCTTTCTTATCAACTGATACACCACAAACATCACACCTAAATCAAATAATTAAAGTCTTTTTGCATCTCTGCAAGTTATTCTACCCTGAAAACGACACTTTTCTCTGCAAAAGATCTCCGCGGGGCAAAAGTGAAGCTTCAAGGTCACGCGGCGACCATCTGCCATCGAGGCAAAGCAGTATTTGCTGATCGATATGTAATAATAACAAAAAAACTCGTGAAAAAAACCAGGACACTTCTTTTCTATAAAGAAAGTCCGTTAAAAGCGGATTTCCATACACAGTATTATAAAAAATACTAGAAAAACAAAATTGGACTCGTAGATTGATTCAGATGAATGTTATTTTATTTGCCGATGTCGACTACGATTTTTGAAGTGAAAACTTCTTTAAGCGCGCCACATAGGTAGGTACATTTTATTCCCGGGCAGTGAATTAGTTTCATGCGACACGGTAAAATCGTTCGCAGCACAAGCTAAAATTGGAAAATCGTGGGCAGCACGACACGGTAAACTAAAATCAAAGGAGTCGAGTTTTTTAGCGGAGCGAGCGAAAAACAATCAACTGTACGTCACTTGTCAATTTAAAATTTTCATTGTACCTACTGTCGCGAACAATAAATTTTGGTCGTCAATGTCATTTCAAAATTTGGTTAGATTATCACAGATTTAAAAAGTTTCCCTGCCTAATTATGCCCATGTCAACAAAGTGTCAAAAAAATGAGAAAAAAAATGACAATTAATGTCATACAACATAATGTATGATATGATATGATATTTACGACTGTTTTACAATGGAGCATTTTCGATTGTGTTAAAGAATGACCTTGACGACCAAAATTTATTGCTCGCGACTGTATGTTGTGTTGTGACCTGACTGACCTCAGTGCAGAGCTGCAGGAGTCACTGTATATATATACAGGATATTTCACGAGTAATAATAAGCCTGACGTAATTTAAAATGCACCCCACACTATATTTCCGAAAAAAGCTGGCTACTGTCATTAAAATGTCCGGCTTTTTTGAAAATGTATTGTGGGTTGAATTTATTATTCCGTCAGTCTCATTATCACTCGTGAAATACCCTGTATAGTTTTATATAATATAAACGATAAAGACACGACAAATATTGTAAGTTTACAGATGAATGTAGCATTTAATACGTAATTCTCCATTATATGGCTTCAACAATTCATCTATTGGAAAAATTTGTGTAGCAAAATGTGAAGAGGAAAATGGACAAATGATCATAATACAGGGTATTGGTATTGCTGTGAAAACTTGTGTTGTGTTCATCGTCATCATCGTCAAGAAAATAAAACTGAAACATCCAAACCTAACCTCACAAATTTTGCCAGAGTGTACCTCTAAAAGCGGACGTATTTGCAGTTTCTATGGTTTCTGTTGAAAAATACAGATTTTTGATGTTTATTTAAAAACAGCATTGGATTTAAATAATATTAATTATTTATGCCTTGCTCCTTATTCCTCCAAGTAAGTACTATCATCCATAATAATATATTTTTTATAAAATAGGTACATGTTACTTAAAATCAGTAACGAGCATCATACGTAGAAGTTTTCACTTCTGTCGTGTGGTCTTAAGGACACACTCTTTTTTTTTCTTTAAGTTTTTCTCAGTTTTCAGGCCTTACTTGAAGGCAAAAATGCAAAATTTATCGAGTTTTTATTTTAGGTTAGGATCAAGTGTTGCATCGAGAGGAGTTGGTAGAAACAACATTTTTAAATGACCTGTGGAGGACGGTAATGACAGGTGTGACCCACTTGCGCGTGACCAGTAATAGCCGTCCGAGTTAATCTACGAGCTGATTTCTATTTTCACGGCCGCTCGTGGGTCTCATTTGCGTCTGTGACGAATGTTTTTGGTGATTAAATTTGGGGGGCGCCCCGGCGAAACTTTGCGCGTTTGCCGATCCGCGATAACCGCATTTCGTGAGCGGCGAAGCGTCGCTCGGGGATCGAATCCTTGTCCGGCGTCATCTGCGTAGCGGGCGGCCTCGGGGCGGGCCCCGGGGTATGCAAAACCTGGCGGAGTGTAAGGACAGGACAAGTTTCCCCGAGTGAGTTACCATGGTGACTGCGAACTCAATATCATCGACAAAGAACCAATTGGGGCCGGGAAGCCGGAGGCGTCGGCGGGCACGGCTGTGCGAGCGCCCGGGGCCCTCGGGCCGGGACACCTGGGGCGCTGGAGACGGGGGCCCCCGGGCGGCCAGACGATCGACGCCGCCGCCGCCCGGGGCCTCGACTCCCACTCGCGCTCGCTTCGGCTGGCTTGTTTGTACGATTCGTCGTCGTCCACTCATTACTGCGGCATTCTTATTCAGATCGGGGCCCCGGAGACGTGGCCGACGAATATAATCGCCGGAGCTGGCCCCAGGCGCTTCACGTTTCCGAGGCACTTCGTTAACGCCGGCCCCGGGGCTGCAGATGGGGGCGGTAGTTTTTCTCGGACGGAAGGGGAGACGCTGGGCCGGGGGCTGCGACCAATTTCGACCCGGTTAAAAATTCTCGCTTGACAAAATGGTGGCAAAGGCTTCAAATACGCAGATACCACGTGTACATAGCCAACTACGATGAAAAAAACTAAAACTTCTTCTTACATCCTAGCTGGCTGTGAAATTTGCCGCCTACAGTACATAACGTAACTATACTATCCTAAAGGTAAATCGATGTGGTTTTTTGGTTGCCTAAAAACAAGGGGTTTTAAGATAATATAATTTAAAGCAAAACAGTAGCAAGTAATTAATCAAATGTATCCTGTTTCGGAGAATACGCCATTTTTTTATGTTGAGGTGTAAACAAAATGTCTACCACTTACTACTGTAACTAATTTCCTCCACGAGACAAAAATTCTTTGCTGTCTCGACTAACTCACAACACCTTAATTATCACTTTGAAAAATGATTAACAATGAAAACGGCAAAGTGACAAATATGAGCTGTCAAATGTCAAATATACAAATCGAGAAGAGGCGGCAAATCTATACGTTTAACATAAATTACAGCCAACTGCGATGTAAGAAACATTTAATAACGTTATGTTAATAAAATTAATAAAAAACAACACTGAATAAGGATTTTACTTTAATCGTTTGACATTCTCGCGTTCTGAATACATTTATTGTGACTTTACAATGAAAAAACCAATATGAACATAGTTGTTAATGAAGTTAAGCTCAAAAGCTCCTCTCGAATGGATTAAAAATGTGCCTTTTAGACACAACATCCAACATTTGACCCTTAGAAGCAGGTTTACAATTGCAACGGAATAAATAAAACATAATAATAATTTTTTATTTCAATAGAGTGCCGAGTGCGGCAATTACACGAGTGCCCGGGGAGTTGTGTACACAATTTTCTCTAAATTAAATATTTCTCAACGTGATTGTTTATTACGAATGACCTGAAAACAACTGCGGTTTAGAGACTTTAACAAATTTTAAGTTGGTAAAAGAGCAGTATTGAGACAGATGTCTTACCCTACAAAAATCCATAATTATTATTACATTACATAGAATAATGTAGAAAATTTTCATAATTTCCAAATTTACATATTAAAACACTCTATAATTTTTTATACCCTGGGGACCCTCCCATTAAATCTTTATGTAAATCCGAACAAAGGGAACAAAAATCTTTTTTATAAACTAATTTCTTCAATGAATATTTTAGGGTGGGAAAAGAGTAACGCAATTTGAGCCGAACCAATGACACATCTGCAAAGATCAAATGAGTTATTTTAAGATTTTTGCTGAGAATTAAAAACGATTTTAATATTTCTTTGACCCCCATTGGCTTGATTGGATAAGTTTCCGCACGCCTCTGCCCTTCGCCGGTGCATCCACCTTTGCATTCCTCCAACCGCCAACCATCCCACAACAATGCCCCTTTCCTGGAAAATATTATAAAATCCGTCGCCCCCGGCGGGGTTTTTGAAACGCGCGGTTGATGAGGAGAGCGCCGGCGGCGTCGGTGAAACGGTCCGTGCCCGGTCCCGCTCGGGGGCCTCTCCGTCCCTCGGCCCGGGGGCGTCGCTCGTTCTGCATGGAAGAATTCTAAAGCACGTTAGGTTGTGACCTATTGATCTGGGCCCGGGGGTGGTTTTGTGTACTGGGCGCACCAGCATAGACAAAGAGTCCCGAGTTCTAATCCCGGGGGCCCATCTGCATAGATAATGACGCCGCCGCCGGGGAACCGCATCGCGCCGCATAAATACGCCCGCTTCCTTTCAACTTTTACGGGATAAGAAGGTGGTGGTGGCGGGCGCGCGACCCCGCTTTTTTCTGGGCGCGCTAATGCAAGACAAATAGTGGCGTCGCATGGGCAAATAAGGTAATGTACGATGTGTGTGATTGTTGCGGTGACGATTATTGATTGAAACGTAATGGTAGAGTGAAGTGTATAAGTTGGATTAGCGTAAACCATTTATCTATGTGACGTGTAAATAACTCCATTATGTTAATTACACGAATCATTTATCTTCGTTTTTGTGCGCTGACAGTCCTCAAGGCTTTTAAAAAATGACAATGGGTAGGCAGAGTATGGGAAAAATACGAAGGTTTATAAATAGAGACAATTAAGGAATTCCACCGAAAGGATCTGCGCAAGGATAATGGGCCACAGTGCCGTGCTTCAAGGACGGTACAAGACAGTGTTTTAACTATTTTGTACTTCATCTGTATTTAATAACGGGCGTTCAAAAACTGACACATGTGAAGTTGGTTGTGGACACGCTTGTCGTTATTTGAACTACCTAACCTCAAATTAGACTTGAGAATAAGAAACAAAACGTCATTTGCGTCTTAAACAGACAGCGATCCAAATGCTTTATTTTCATATTCCTTACAATATGAACATATACAGGATGTCTGACTCGAAAGTCTTCGCAGGTCAGGGTTCATGGTTTTTTGATTTTTTTTTTGTCGCCGATTCGAACCAAATTGCAGTCAGTTATTGAACACGATGAGTTGAATTCAGGTGTAGTAAAAGTTCCGGCCATTGAACCCATTTTTTGCTGTGGGAGCCAAAAATATGGATTTTTGGTTTTTTGCGAATTTCTCTGAAACGGGAAAATCCAGGTAAATTTTTTTCGGCTCAGAAGAAGCGCCTTGACAAGAGCAATCCAACGGTGCAAAATTCATTGCCATATGTGGCTTAATAAGAGACCTATGGGCGTTTAAATGATTTTCCGAAGTGAAAATTAGATAGAAGGGGGGGGTACGTGGTTTTTTTCCAAAAATTTTTTGTCGCCGATTCGAACCAAATTGCTGTCAGTTATTGAATAGGATGAGCTGAATTCAGGTATAGTAAAAGTTCCGGCCATTGAACCCATTTTTTGCTGTGGGAGCCAAAAATATGGATTTTTTGGATTTTTGCGAATTTCTCTGAAACGGGAAAATCCAGGTAAATTTTTTTCGGCTCAGAAGAAGCGCCTTGACAAGAGCAATCCAACGGTGCAAAATTCATTGCCATATGTGGCTTAATAAGAGACCTATGGGCGTTTAAATGATTTTCCGAAGTGAAAATTAGATAGAAGGGGGGGGTACGTGGTTTTTTTCCAAAAATTTTTTGTCGCCGATTCGAACCAAATTGCTGTCAGTTATTGAATAGGATGAGCTGAATTCAGGTATAGTAAAAGTTCCGGCCATTGAACCCATTTTTTGCTGTGGGAGCCAAAAATATGGATTTTTTGGATTTTTGCGAATTTCTCTGAAACGGGAAAATCCAGGTAAATTTTTTTCGGCTCAGAAGAAGCGCCTTGACAAGAGCAATCCAACGGTGCAAAATTCATTGCCATATGTGGCTTAATAAGAGAGCTATGGGCGTTTAAATGATTTTCCGAAGTGAAAATTAGATAGAAGGGGGGGGTACGTGGTTTTTTTCGAAAATTTTTTTGTCGCCGATTCGAACCAAATTGCTGTCAGTTATTGAATAGGATGAGTTGAATTCAGGTATAGTAAAAGTTCCGGCCATTGAACCCATTTTTTGCTGTGGGAGCCAAAAATATGGATTTTTTGGTTTTTTGCGAATTTCTCTGAAACGGGAAAATCCAGGTAAATTTTTTTCGGCTCAGAAGAAGCGCCTTGACAAGAGCAATCCAACGGTGCAAAATTCATTGCCATATGTGGCTTAATAACAGAGCTATGGGCGTTTAAATGATTTTCCGAAGTGAAAATTAGATAGAAGGGGGGGGTACGTGGTTTTTTCCAAAAATTTTTTGTCGCCGATTCGAACCAAATTGCAGTCAGTTATTGAACACGATGAGTTGAATTCAGGTGTAGTAAAAGTTCCGGCCATTGAACCCATTTTTTGCTGTGGGAGCCAAAAATATGGATTTTTGGTTTTTTGCGAATTTCTCTGAAACGGGAAAATCCAGGTAAATTTTTTTCGGCTCAGAAGAAGCGCCTTGACAAGAGCAATCCAACGGTGCAAAATTCATTGCCATATGTGGCTTAATAAGAGAGCTATGGGCGTTTAAATGATTTTCCGAAGTGAAAATTAGATAGAAGGGGGGGGTACGTGGTTTTTTTCCAAAAATTTTTTGTCGCCGATTCGAACCAAATTGCTGTCAGTTATTGAATAGGATGAGCTGAATTCAGGTATAGTAAAAGTTCCGGCCATTGAACCCATTTTTTGCTGTGGGAGCCAAAAATAAGGATTTTTTGGATTTTTGCGAATTTCTCTGAAACGGGAAAATCCAGGTAAATTTTTTTCGGCTCAGAAGAAGCGCCTTGACAAGAGCAATCCAACGGTGCAAAATTCATTGCCATATGTGGCTTAATAAGAGAGCTATGGGCGTTTAAATGATTTTCCGAAGTGAAAATTAGATAGAAGGGGGGGGTACGTGGTTTTTTCCAAAAATTTTTTGTCGCCGATTCGAACCAAATTGCTGTCAGTTATTGAATAGGATGAGCTGAATTCAGGTATAGTAAAAGTTCCGGCCATTGAACCCATTTTTTGCTGTGGGAGCCAAAAATAAGGATTTTTTGGATTTTTGCGAATTTCTCTGAAACGGGAAAATCCAGGTAAATTTTTTTCGGCTCAGAAGAAGCGCCTTGACAAGAGCAATCCAACGGTGCAAAATTCATTGCCATATGTGGCTTAATAAGAGAGCTATGGGCGTTTAAATGATTTTCCGAAGTGAAAATTAGATAGAAGGGGGGGGTACGTGGTTTTTTTCCAAAATTTTTTTGTCGCCGATTCGAACCAAATTGCTGTCAGTTATTGAATAGGATGAGCTGAATTCAGGTATAGTAAAAGTTCCGGCCATTGAACCCATTTTTTGCTGTGGGAGCCAAAAATATGGATTTTTTGGATTTTTGCGAATTTCTCTGAAACGGGAAAATCCAGGTAAATTTTTTTCGGCTCAGAAGAAGCGCCTTGACAAGAGCAATCCAACGGTGCAAAATTCATTGCCATATGTGGCTTAATAAGAGAGCTATGGGCGTTTAAATGATTTTCCGAAGTGAAAATTAGATAGAAGGGGGGGGTACGTGGTTTTTTTCCAAAAATTTTTTGTCGCCGATTCGAACCAAATTGCTGTCAGTTATTGAATAGGATGAGCTGAATTCAGGTATAGTAAAAGTTCCGGCCATTGAACCCATTTTTTGCTGTGGGAGCCAAAAATATGGATTTTTTGGATTTTTGCGAATTTCTCTGAAACGGGAAAATCCAGGTAAATTTTTTTCGGCTCAGAAGAAGCGCCTTGACAAGAGCAATCCAACGGTGCAAAATTCATTGCCATATGTGGCTTAATAAGAGAGCTATGGGCGTTTAAATGATTTTCCGAAGTGAAAATTAGATAGAAGGGGGGGGTACGTGGTTTTTTTCCAAAAATTTTTTGTCGCCGATTCGAACCAAATTGCTGTCAGTTATTGAATAGGATGAGCTGAATTCAGGTATAGTAAAAGTTCCGGCCATTGAACCCATTTTTTGCTGTGGGAGCCAAAAATATGGATTTTTGGTTTTTTGCGAATTTCTCTGAAACGGGAAAATCCAGGTAAATTTTTTTCGGCTCAGAAGAAGCGCCTTGACAAGAGCAATCCAACGGTGCAAAATTCATTGCCATATGTGGCTTAATAAGAGAGCTATGGGCGTTTAAATGATTTTCCGAAGTGAAAATTAGATAGAAGGGGGGGGGTACGTGGTTTTTTTCCAAAATTTTTTTGTCGCCGATTCGAACCAAATTGCTGTCAGTTATTGAATAGGATGAGTTGAATTCAGGTATAGTAAAAGTTCCGGCCATTGAACCCATTTTTTGCTGTGGGAGCCAAAAATATGGATTTTTTGGTTTTTTGCGAATTTCTCTGAAACGGGAAAATCCAGGTAAATTTTTTTCGGCTCAGAAGAAGCGCCTTGACAAGAGCAATCCAACGGTGCAAAATTTATTGCCAGATGTGGCTTAATAAGAGAGCTATGGGCGTTTAAATGGTTTTCCGAAGTGAAAATTAGATAGAAGGGGGGGGGGTACGTGGTTTTTTTCCAAAAATTTTTTGTCGCCGATTCGAACCAAATTGCTGTCAGTTATTGAATAGGATGAGCTGAATTCAGGTATAGTAAAAGTTCCGGCCATTGAACCCATTTTTTGCTGTGGGAGCCAAAAATATGGATTTTTTGGATTTTTGCGAATTTCTCTGAAACGGGAAAAATCCTGGTAAATTTTTTTCGGCTCAGAAGAAGCGCCTTGACAAGAGCAATCCAACGGTGCAAAATTCATTGCCATATGTGGCTTAATAAGAGAGCTATGGGCGTTTAAATGATTTTCCGAAGTGAAAATTAGATAGAAGGGGGGGTACGTGGTTTTTTTCCAAAAATTTTTTGTCGCCGATTCGAACCAAATTGCTGTCAGTTATTGAATAGGATGAGCTGAATTCAGGTATAGTAAAAGTTCCGGCCATTGAACCCATTTTTTGCTGTGGGAGCCAAAAATATGGATTTTTTGGATTTTTGCGAATTTCTCTGAAACGGGAAAATCCAGGTAAATTTTTTTCGGCTCAGAAGAAGCGCCTTGACAAGAGCAATCCAACGGTGCAAAATTCATTGCCATATGTGGCTTAATAAGAGAGCTATGGGCGTTTAAATGATTTTCCGAAGTGAAAATTAGATAGAAGGGGGGGTACGTGGTTTTTTTCCAAAAATTTTTTGTCGCCGATTCGAACCAAATTGCTGTCAGTTATTGAATAGGATGAGCTGAATTCAGGTATAGTAAAAGTTCCGGCCATTGAACCCATTTTTTGCTGTGGGAGCCAAAAATATGGATTTTTTGGATTTTTGCGAATTTCTCTGAAACGGGAAAATCCAGGTAAATTTTTTTCGGCTCAGAAGAAGCGCCTTGACAAGAGCAATCCAACGGTGCAAAATTCATTGCCATATGTGGCTTAATAAGAGAGCTATGGGCGTTTAAATGATTTTCCGAAGTGAAAATTAGATAGAAGGGGGGGGTACGTGGTTTTTTTCGAAAATTTTTTTTCGCCGATTCGAACCAAATTGCTGTCAGTTATTGAATAGGATGAGTTGAATTCAGGTATAGTAAAAGTTCCGGCCATTGAACCCATTTTTTGCTGTGGGAGCCAAAAATATGGATTTTTTGGTTTGTTGCGAATTTCTCTGAAACGGGAAAATCCAGGTAAATTTTTTTCGGCTCAGAAGAAGCGCCTTGACAAGAGCAATCCAACGTTGCAAAATTCATTGCCATATGTGGCTTAATAAGAGAGCTATGGGCGTTTAAATGATTTTCCGAAGTGAAAATTAGATAGAAGGGGGGGGGGGGTACGTGGTTTTTTTCCAAAAATTTTTTGTCGCCGATTCGAACCAAATTGCTGTCAGTTATTGAATAGGATGAGCTGAATTCAGGTATAGTAAAAGTTCCGGCCAATGAACCCATTTTTTGCTGTGGGAGCCAAAAATATGGATTTTTTGGATTTTTGCGAATTTCTCTGAAACGGGAAAATCCAGGTAAATTTTTTTCGGCTCAGAAGAAGCGCCTTGACAAGAGCAATCCAACGGTGCAAAATTCATTGCCATATGTGGCTTAATAAGAGAGCTATGGGCGTTTAAATGATTTTCCGAAGTGAAAATTAGATAGAAGGGGGGGGTACGTGGTTTTTTCCAAAAATTTTTTGTCGCCGATTCGAACCAAATTGCAGTCAGTTATTGAACACGATGAGTTGAATTCAGGTCTAGTAAAAGTTCCGGCCATTGAACCCATTTTTTGCTGTGGGAGCCAAAAATATGGATTTTTTGGTTTTTTGCGAATTTCTCTGAAACGGGAAAATCCAGGTAAATTTTTTTCGGCTCAGAAGAAGCGCCTTGACAAGAGCAATCCAACGGTGCAAAATTCATTGCCATATGTGGCTTAATAAGAGAGCTATGGGCGTTTAAATGATTTTCCGAAGTGAAAATTAGATAGAAGGGGGGGGTACGTGGTTTTTTTCCAAAAATTTTTTGTCGCCGATTCGAACCAAATTGCTGTCAGTTATTGAATAGGATGAGCTGAATTCAGGTATAGTAAAAGTTCCAGCCATTGAACCCATTTTTTGCTGTGGGAGCCAAAAATATGGATTTTTGGTTTTTCGCGAATTTCTCTGAAACCGGAAAATCCAGGTAAATTTTTTTCGGCTCAGAAGAAGCGCCTTGACAAGAGCAATCCAACGGTGCAAAATTCATTGCCATATGTGGCTTAATAAGAGAGCTATGGGCGTTTAAATGATTTTCCGAAGTGAAAATTAGATAGAAGGGGGGGTACGTGGTTTTTTTCCAAAAATTTTTTGTCGCCGATTCGAACCAAATTGCAGTCATTTATTGAACACGATGAGTTGAATTCAGGTATAGTAAAAGTTCCGGCCATTGAACCCATTTTTTGCTGTGGGAGCCAAAAATATGGATTTTTTGGTTTTTTGCGAATTTCTCTGAAACGGGAAAATCCAGGTAAATTTTTTTCGGCTCAGAAGAAGCGCCTTGACAAGAGCAATCCAACGGTGCAAAATTCATTGCCATATGTGGCTTAATAAGAGAGCTATGGGCGTTTAAATGATTTTCCGAAGTGAAAATTAGATAGAAGGGGGGGGTACGTGGTTTTTTTCCAAAAATTTTTTGTCGCCGATTCGAACCAAATTGCTGTCAGTTATTGAATAGGATGAGCTGAATTCAGGTATAGTAAAAGTTCCGGCCATTGAACCCATTTTTTGCTGTGGGAGCCAAAAATATGGATTTTTTGGATTTTTGCGAATTTCTCTGAAACGGGAAAATCCAGGTAAATTTTTTTCGGCTCAGAAGAAGCGCCTTGACAAGAGCAATCCAACGGTGCAAAATTCATTGCCATATGTGGCTTAATAAGAGAGCTATGGGCGTTTAAATGATTTTCCGAAGTGAATATTAGATAGAAGGGGGGGGTACGTGGTTTTTTTCGAAAATTTTTTTGTCGCCGATTCGAACCAAATTGCTGTCAGTTATTGAATAGGATGAGTTGAATTCAGGTATAGTAAAAGTTCCGGCCATTGAACCCATTTTTTGCTGTGGGAGCCAAAAATATGGATTTTTTGGATTTTTGCGAATTTCTCTGAAACGGGAAAATCCAGGTAAATTTTTTTCGGCTCAGAAGAAGCGCCTTGACAAGAGCAATCCAACGGTGCAAAATTCATTGCCATATGTGGCTTAATAAGAGAGCTATGGGCGTTTAAATGATTTTCCGAAGTGAAAATTAGATAGAAGGGGGGGGTACGTGGTTTTTTCCAAAAATTTTTTGTCGCCGATTCGAACCAAATTGCAGTCAGTTATTGAACACGATGAGTTGAATTCAGGTCTAGTAAAAGTTCCGGCCATTGAACCCATTTTTTGCTGTGGGAGCCAAAAATATGGATTTTTTGGTTTTTTGCGAATTTCTCTGAAACGGGAAAATCCAGGTAAATTTTTTTCGGCTCAGAAGAAGCGCCTTGACAAGAGCAATCCAACGGTGCAAAATTCATTGCCATATGTGGCTTAATAAGAGAGCTATGGGCGTTTAAATGATTTTCCGAAGTGAAAATTAGATAGAAGGGGGGGGTACGTGGTTTTTTTCCAAAAATTTTTTGTCGCCGATTCGAACCAAATTGCTGTCAGTTATTGAATAGGATGAGCTGAATTCAGGTATAGTAAAAGTTCCAGCCATTGAACCCATTTTTTGCTGTGGGAGCCAAAAATATGGATTTTTGGTTTTTCGCGAATTTCTCTGAAACCGGAAAATCCAGGTAAATTTTTTTCGGCTCAGAAGAAGCGCCTTGACAAGAGCAATCCAACGGTGCAAAATTCATTGCCATATGTGGCTTAATAAGAGAGCTATGGGCGTTTAAATGATTTTCCGAAGTGAAAATTAGATAGAAGGGGGGGTACGTGGTTTTTTTCCAAAAATTTTTTGTCGCCGATTCGAACCAAATTGCAGTCATTTATTGAACACGATGAGTTGAATTCAGGTATAGTAAAAGTTCCGGCCATTGAACCCATTTTTTGCTGTGGGAGCCAAAAATATGGATTTTTTGGATTTTTGCGAATTTCTCTGAAACGGGAAAATCCAGGTAAATTTTTTTTCGGCTCAGAAGAAGCGCCTTGACAAGAGCAATCCAACGGTGCAAAATTCATTGCCATATGTGGCTTAATAACAGAGCTATGGGCGTTTAAATGATTTTCCGAAGTGAAAATTAGATAGAAGGGGGGGGTACGTGGTTTTTTTCCAAAAATTTTTTGTCGCCGATTCGAACCAAATTGCTGTCGGTTATTGAATAGGATGAGCTGAATTCAGGTATAGTAAAAGTTCCGGCCATTGAACCCATTTTTTGCTGTGGGAGCCAAAAATATGGATTTTTTGTTTTTTTGCGAATTTCTCTGAAACGGGAAAATCCAGGTAAATTTTTTTCGGCTCAGAAGAAGCGCCTTGACAAGAGCAATCCAACGGTGCAAAATTCATTGCCATATGTGGCTTAATAACAAAGCTATGGGCGTTTAAATGATTTTCCGAAGTGAAAATTAGATAGAAGGGGGGGCTACGTGGTTTTTTTCGAAAAATTTTTTGTCGCCGATTCGAACCAAATTGCTGTCAGTTATTGAATAGGATGAGTTGAATTCAGGTATAGTAAAAGTTCCGGCCATTGAACCCATTTTTTGCTGTGGGAGCCAAAAATATGGATTTTTTGGATTTTTGCGAATTTCTCTGAAACGGGAAAATCCAGGTAAATTTTTTTCGGCTCAGAAGAAGCGCCTTGACAAGAGCAATCCAACGGTGCAAAATTCATTGCCATATGTGGCTTAATAAGAGAGCTATGGGCGTTTAAATGATTTTCCGAAGTGAAAATTAGATAGAAGAGGGGGGTACGTGGTTTTTTTCGAAAATTTTTTTGTCGCCGATTCGAACCAAATTGCTGTCAGTTATTGAATAGGATGAGTTGAATTCAGGTATAGTAAAAGTTCCGGCCATTGAACCCATTTTTTGCTGTGGGAGCCAAAAATATGGATTTTTTGGATTTTTGCGAATTTCTCTGAAACGGGAAAATCCAGGTAAATTTTTTTCGGCTCAGAAGAAGCGCCTTGACAAGAGCAATCCAACGGTGCAAAATTCATTGCCATATGTGGCTTAATAAGAGAGCTATGGGCGTTTAAATGATTTTCCGAAGTGAAAATTAGATAGAAGAGGGGGGTACGTGGTTTTTTTCGAAAATTTTTTTGTCGCCGATTCGAACCAAATTGCTGTCAGTTATTGAATAGGATGAGTTGAATTCAGGTATAGTAAAAGTTCCGGCCATTGAACCCATTTTTTGCTGTGGGAGCCAAAAATATGGATTTTTTGGTTTGTTGCGAATTTCTCTGAAACGGGAAAATCCAGGTAAATTTTTTTCGGCTCAGAAGAAGCGCCTTGACAAGAGCAATCCAACGGTGCAAAATTCATTGCCATATGTGGCTTAATAAGAGAGCTATGGGCGTTTAAATGATTTTCCGAAGTGAAAATTAGATAGAAGGGGGGGGTACGTGGTTTTTTCCAAAAATTTTTTGTCGCCGATTCGAACCAAATTGCAGTCAGTTATTGAACACGATGAGTTGAATTCAGGTCTAGTAAAAGTTCCGGCCATTGAACCCATTTTTTGCTGTGGGAGCCAAAAATATGGATTTTTTGGTTTTTTGCGAATTTCTCTGAAACGGGAAAATCCAGGTAAATTTTTTTCGGCTCAGAAGAAGCGCCTTGACAAGAGCAATCCAACGGTGCAAAATTCATTGCCATATGTGGCTTAATAAGAGAGCTATGGGCGTTTAAATGATTTTCCGAAGTGAAAATTAGATAGAAGGGGGGGGTACGTGGTTTTTTTCCAAAAATTTTTTGTCGCCGATTCGAACCAAATTGCTGTCAGTTATTGAATAGGATGAGCTGAATTCAGGTATAGTAAAAGTTCCAGCCATTGAACCCATTTTTTGCTGTGGGAGCCAAAAATATGGATTTTTGGTTTTTCGCGAATTTCTCTGAAACCGGAAAATCCAGGTAAATTTTTTTCGGCTCAGAAGAAGCGCCTTGACAAGAGCAATCCAACGGTGCAAAATTCATTGCCATATGTGGCTTAATAAGAGAGCTATGGGCGTTTAAATGATTTTCCGAAGTGAAAATTAGATAGAAGGGGGGGTACGTGGTTTTTTTCCAAAAATTTTTTGTCGCCGATTCGAACCAAATTGCTGTCAGTTATTGAATAGGATGAGCTGAATTCAGGTATAGTAAAAGTTCCGGCCATTGAACCCATTTTTTGCTGTGGGAGCCAAAAATATGGATTTTTTGGATTTTTGCGAATTTCTCTGAAACGGGAAAATCCAGGTAAATTTTTTTCGCCTCAGAAGAAGCGCCTTGACAAGAGCAATCCAACGGTGCAAAATTCATTGCCATATGTGGCTTAATAAGAGAGCTATGGGCGTTTAAATGATATTCCGAAGTGAAAATTAGATAGAAGGGGGGGGTACGTGGTTTTTTTCCAAAAATTTTTTGTCGCCGATTCGAACCAAACTGCTGTCAGTTATTGAATAGGATGAGCTGAATTCAGGTATAGTAAAAGTTCCGGCCATTGAACCCATTTTTTGCTGTGGGAGCCAAAAATATGGATTTTTGGTTTTTTGCGAATTTCTCTGAAACGGGAAAATCCAGGTAAATTTTTTTCGGCTCAGAAGAAGCGCCTTGACAAGAGCAATCCAACGGTGCAAAATTCATTGCCATATGTGGCTTAATAAGAGAGCTATGGGCGTTTAAATGATTTTCCGAAGTGAAAATTAGATAGAAGGGGGGGTACGTGGTTTTTTTCCAAAAATTTTTTGTCGCCGATTCGAACCAAACTGCTGTCAGTTATTGAATAGGATGAGCTCAATTCAGGTATAGTAAAAGTTCCGGCCATTGAACCCATTTTTTGCTGTGGGAGCCAAAAATATGGATTTTTTGGATTTTTGCGAATTTCTCTGAAACGGGAAAATCCAGGTAAATTTTTTTCGGCTCAGAAGAAGCGCCTTGACAAGAGCAATCCAACGGTGCAAAATTCATTGCCATATGTGGCTTAATAACAGAGCTATGGGCGTTTAAATGATTTTCCGAAGTGAAAATTAGATAGAAGGGGGGGGTACGTGGTTTTTTTCCAAAAATTTTTTGTCGCCGATTCGAACCAAATTGCTGTCAGTTATTGAATAGGATGAGCTGAATTCAGGTATAGTAAAAGTTCCGGCCATTGAACCCATTTTTTGCTGTGGGAGCCAAAAATATGGATTTTTTGGATTTTTGCGAATTTCTCTGAAACGGGAAAATCCAGGTAAATTTTTTTCGGCTCAGAAGAAGCGCCTTGACAAGAGCAATCCAACGGTGCAAAATTCATTGCCATATGTGGCTTAATAAGAGAGCTATGGGCGTTTAATGAATTCAGGTATAGTAAAAGTTCCGGCCATTGAACCCATTTTTTGCTGTGGGAGCCAAAAATATGGATTTTTTGGATTTTTGCGAATTTCTCTGAAACGGGAAAATCCAGGTAAATTTTTTTCGGCTCAGAAGACGCGCCTTGACAAGAGCAATCCAACGGTGCAAAATTCATTGCCATATGTGGCTTAATAAGAGAGCTATGGGCGTTTAAATGATTTTCCGAAGTGAAAATTAGATAGAAGGGGGGGGTACGTGGTTTTTTTCGAAAACTTTTTCGTCGCCGATTCGAACCAAATTGCAGTCAGTTATTGAACACGATGAGTTGAATTCAGGTATAGTAAAAGTTCCGGCCATTGAACCCATTTTTTGCTGTGGGAGCCAAAAATATGGATTTTTTGGATTTTTGCGAATTTCTCTGAAACGGGAAAATCCAGGTAAATTTTTTTCGGCTCAGAAGAAGCGCCTTGACAAGAGCAATCCAACGGTGCAAAATTCATTGCCATATGTGGCTTAATAAGAGATCTATGGGCGTTTAAATGATTTTCCGAAGTGAAAATTAGATAGAAGGGGGGGGTACGTGGTTTTTTTCCAAAAATTTTTTGTCGCCGATTCGAACCAAATTGCTGTCAGTTATTGAATAGGATGAGCTGAATTCAGGTAGAGTAAAAGTTCCGGCCATTGAACCCATTTTTTGCTGTGGGAGCCAAAAATTTGGATTTTTTGGATTTTTGCGAATTTCTCTGAAACGGGAAAATCCAGGTAAATTTTTTTCGGCTCAGAAGAAGCGCCTTGACAAGAGCAATCCAACGGTGCAAAATTCATTGCCATATGTGGCTTAATAACAAAGCTATGGGCGTTTAAATGATTTTCCGAAGTGAAAATTAGATAGAAGGGGGGGCTACGTGGTTTTTTTCGAAAAATTTTTTGTCGCCGATTCGAACCAAATTGCAGTCAGTTATTGAACACGATGAGTTGAATTCAGGTGTAGTAAAAGTTCCGGCCATTGAACCCATTTTTTGCTGTGGGAGCCAAAAATATGGATTTTTTGGATTTTTGCGAATTTCTCTGAAACGGGAAAATCCAGGTAAATTTTTTTCGGCTCAGAAGAAGCGCCTTGACAAGAGCAATCCAACGGTGCAAAATTCATTGCCATATGTGGCTTAATAAGAGAGCTATGGGCGTTTAAATGATTTTCCGAAGTGAAAATTAGATAGAAGGGGGGGGACGTGGTTTTTTTCCAAAAATTTCTTGTCGCCGATTCGAACCAAATTGCTGTCAGTTATTGAATAGGATGAGCTGAATTCAGGTATAGTAAAAGTTCCGGCCATTGAACCCATTTTTTGCTGTGGGAGCCAAAAATATGGATTTTTTGGATTTTTGCGAATTTCTCTGAAACGGGAAAATCCAGGTAAATTTTTTTCGCCTCAGAAGAAGCGCCTTGACAAGAGCAATCCAACGGTGCAAAATTCATTGCCATATGTGGCTTAATAAGAGAGCTATGGGCGTTTAAATGATTTTCCGAAGTGAAAATTAGATAGAAGGGGGGGGTACGTGGTTTTTTTCCAAAAATTTTTTGTCGCCGATTCGAACCAAACTGCTGTCAGTTATTGAATAGGATGAGCTGAATTCAGGTATAGTAAAAGTTCCGGCCATTGAACCCATTTTTTGCTGTGGGAGCCAAAAATATGGATTTTTTGGTTTTTTGCGAATTTCTCTGAAACGGGAAAATCCAGGTAAATTTTGTTCGGCTCAGAAGAAGCGCCTTGACAAGAGCAATCCAACGGTGCAAAATTCATTGCCATATGTGGCTTAATAACAGAGCTATGGGCGTTTAAATGATTTTCCGAAGTGAAAATTAGATAGAAGGGGGGGGTACGTGGTTTTTTTCGAAAATTTTTTTGTCGCCGATTCGAACCAAATTGCTGTCGGTTATTGAATAGGATGAGCTGAATTCAGGTATAGTAAAAGTTCCGGCCATTGAACCCATTTTTTGCTGTGGGAGCCAAAAATATGGATTTTTGGTTTTTTGCGAATTTCTCTGAAACGGGAAAATCCAGGTAAATTTTTTTCGGCTCAGAAGAAGCGCCTTGACAAGAGCAATCCAACGGTGCAAAATTCATTGCCATATGTGGCTTAATAAGAGAGCTATGGGCGTTTAAATGATTTTCCGAAGTGAAAATTAGATAGAAGGGGGGGTACGTGGTTTTTTTCCAAAAATTTTTTGTCGCCGATTCGAACCAAACTGCTGTCAGTTATTGAATAGGATGAGCTCAATTCAGGTATAGTAAAAGTTCCGGCCATTGAACCCATTTTTTGCTGTGGGAGCCAAAAATATGGATTTTTTGGATTTTTGCGAATTTCTCTGAAACGGGAAAATCCAGGTAAATTTTTTTCGGCTCAGAAGAAGCGCCTTGACAAGAGCAATCCAACGGTGCAAAATTCATTGCCATATGTGGCTTAATAACAGAGCTATGGGCGTTTAAATGATTTTCCGAAGTGAAAATTAGATAGAAGGGGGGGGTACGTGGTTTTTTTCCAAAAATTTTTTGTCGCCGATTCGAACCAAATTGCTGTCAGTTATTGAATAGGATGAGCTGAATTCAGGTATAGTAAAAGTTCCGGCCATTGAACCCATTTTTTGCTGTGGGAGCCAAAAATATGGATTTTTTGGATTTTTGCGAATTTCTCTGAAACGGGAAAATCCAGGTAAATTTTTTTCGGCTCAGAAGAAGCGCCTTGACAAGAGCAATCCAACGGTGCAAAATTCATTGCCATATGTGGCTTAATAAGAGAGCTATGGGCGTTTAAATGATTTTCCGAAGTGAAAATTAGATAGAAGGGGGGGGTACGTGGTTTTTTTCGAAAACTTTTTCGTCGCCGATTCGAACCAAATTGCAGTCAGTTATTGAACACGATGAGTTGAATTCAGGTATAGTAAAAGTTCCGGCCATTGAACCCATTTTTTGCTGTGGGAGCCAAAAATATGGATTTTTTGGATTTTTGCGAATTTCTCTGAAACGGGAAAATCCAGGTAAATTTTTTTCGGCTCAGAAGAAGCGCCTTGACAAGAGCAATCCAACGGTGCAAAATTCATTGCCATATGTGGCTTAATAAGAGAGCTATGGGCGTTTAAATGATTTTCCGAAGTGAAAATTAGATAGAAGGGGGGGGTACGTGGTTTTTTTCGAAAACTTTTTCGTCGCCGATTCGAACCAAATTGCAGTCAGTTATTGAACACGATGAGTTGAATTCAGGTATAGTAAAAGTTCCGGCCATTGAACCCATTTTTTGCTGTGGGAGCCAAAAATATGGATTTTTTGGATTTTTGCGAATTTCTCTGAAACGGGAAAATCCAGGTAAATTTTTTTCGGCTCAGAAGAAGCGCCTTGACAAGAGCAATCCAACGGTGCAAAATTCATTGCCATATGTGGCTTAATAAGAGATCTATGGGCGTTTAAATGATTTTCCGAAGTGAAAATTAGATAGAAGGGGGGGGTACGTGGTTTTTTTCCAAAAATTTTTTGTCGCCGATTCGAACCAAATTGCTGTCAGTTATTGAATAGGATGAGCTGAATTCAGGTAGAGTAAAAGTTCCGGCCATTGAACCCATTTTTTGCTGTGGGAGCCAAAAATTTGGATTTTTTGGATTTTTGCGAATTTCTCTGAAACGGGAAAATCCAGGTAAATTTTTTTCGGCTCAGAAGAAGCGCCTTGACAAGAGCAATCCAACGGTGCAAAATTCATTGCCATATGTGGCTTAATAAGAGAGCTATGGGCGTTTAAATGATTTTCCGAAGTGAAAATTAGATAGTGGTTTTTTTCCAAAAATTTTTTGTCGCCGATTCGAACCAAATTGCTGTCAGTTATTGAATAGGATGAGCTGAATTCAGGTATAGTAAAAGTTCCGGCCATTGAACCCATTTTTTGCTGTGGGAGCCAAAAATATGGATTTTTTGGATTTTTGCGAATTTCTCTGAAACGGGAAAATCCAGGTAAATTTTTTTCGGCTCAGAAGAAGCGCCTTGACAAGAGCAATCCAACGGTGCAAAATTCATTGCCATATGTGGCTTAATAAGAGAGCTATGGGCGTTTAAATGATTTTCCGAAGTGAAAATTAGATAGAAGGGGGGGGTACGTGTTTTTTTTCGAAAATTTTTTTGTCGCCGATTCGAACCAAATTGCTGTCGGTTATTGAATAGGATGAGCTGAATTCAGGTATAGTAAAAGTTCCGGCCATTGAACCCATTTTTTGCTGTGGGAGCCAAAAATATGGATTTTTGGTTTTTTGCGAATTTCTCTGAAACGGGAAAATCCAGGTAAATTTTTTTCGGCTCAGAAGAAGCGCCTTGACAATAGCAATCCAACGGTGCAAAATTCATTGCCATATGTGGCTTAATAAGAGAGCTATGGGCGTTTAAATGATTTTCCGAAGTGAAAATTAGATAGAAGGGGGGGGTACGTGGTTTTTTTCCAAAAATTTTTTGTCGCCGATTCGAACCAAATTGCTGTCAGTTATTGAATAGGATGAGCTGAATTCAGGTATAGTAAAAGTTCCGGCCATTGAACCCATTTTTTGCTGTGGGAGCCAAAAATATGGATTTTTTGGATTTTTGCGAATTTCTCTGAAACGGGAAAATCCAGGTAAATTTTTTTCGGCTCAGAAGAAGCGCCTTGACAAGAGCAATCCAACGGTGCAAAATTCATTGCCATATGTGGCTTAATAAGAGAGCTATGGGCGTTTAAATGATTTTCCGAAGTGAAAATTAGATAGAAGGGGGGGGTACGTGGTTTTTTCCAAAAAATTTTTGTCGCCGATTCGAACCAAATTGCAGTCAGTTATTGAACACGATGAGTTGAATTCAGGTCTAGTAAAAGTTCCGGCCATTGAACCCATTTTTTGCTGTGGGAGCCAAAAATATGGATTTTTTGGTTTTTTGCGAATTTCTCTGAAACGGGAAAATCCAGGTAAATTTTTTTTCGGCTCAGAAGAAGCGCCTTGACAAGAGCAATCCAACGGTGCAAAATTCATTGCCATATGTGGCTTAATAACAGAGCTATGGGCGTTTAAATGATTTTTCGAAGTGAAAATTAGATAGAAGGGGGGGGTACGTGGTTTTTTCCAAAAATTTTTTGTCGCCGATTCGAACCAAATTGCAGTCAGTTATTGAACACGATGAGTTGAATTCAGGTCTAGTAAAAGTTCCGGCCATTGAACCCATTTTTTGCTGTGGGAGCCAAAAATATGGATTTTTTGGTTTTTTGCGAATTTCTCTGAAACGGGAAAATCCAGGTAAATTTTTTTCGGCTCAGAAGAAGCGCCTTGACAAGAGCAATCCAACGGTGCAAAATTTATTGCCATATGTGGCTTAATAAGAGAGCTATGGGCGTTTAAATGGTTTTCCGAAGTGAAAATTAGATAGAAGGGGGGGGTACGTGGTTTTTTTCCAAAAATTTTTTGTCGCCGATTCGAACCAAATTGCTGTCAGTTATTGAATAGGATGAGCTGAATTCAGGTATAGTAAAAGTTCCGGCCATTGAACCCATTTTTTGCTGTGGGAGCCAAAAATATGGATTTTTTGGTTTTTTGCGAATTTCTCTGAAACGGGAAAATCCAGGTAAATTTTTTTCGGCTCAGAAGAAGCGCCTTGACAAGAGCAATCCAACGGTGCAAAATTCATTGCCATATGTGGCTTAATAAGAGAGCTATGGCCGTTTAAATGATTTTCCGAAGTGAAAATTAGATAGAAGGGGGGGTACGTGGTTTTTTTCCAAAAATTTTTTGTCGCCGATTCGAACCAAATTGCTGTCAGTTATTGAATAGGATGAGCTGAATTCAGGTATAGTAAAAGTTCCGGCCATTGAACCCATTTTTTGCTGTGGGAGCCAAAAATATGGATTTTTTGGATTTTTGCGAATTTCTCTGAAACGGGAAAATCCAGGTAAATTTTTTTCGGCTCAGAAGAAGCGCCTTGACAAGAGCAATCCAACGGTGCAAAATTCATTGCCATATGTGGCTTAATAAGAGAGCTATGGGCGTTTAAATGATTTTCCGAAGTGAAAATTAGATAGAAGGGGGGGGGTACGTGGTTTTTTTCCAAAAATTTTTTGTCGCCGATTCGAACCAAATTGCTGTCAGTTATTGAATAGGATGAGCTGAATTCAGGTATAGTAAAAGTTCCGGCCATTGAACCCATTTTTTGCTGTGGGAGCCAAAAATATGGATTTTTGGTTTTTTGCGAATTTCTCTGAAACGGGAAAATCCAGGTAAATTTTTTTCGGCTCAGAAGAAGCGCCTTGACAAGAGCAATCCAACGGTGCAAAATTCATTGCCATATGTGGCTTAATAAGAGAGCTATGGGCGTTTAAATGGTTTTCCGAAGTGAAAATTAGATAGAAGGGGGGGGTACGTGGTTTTTTTCCAAAAATTTTTTGTCGCCGATTCGAACCAAATTGCTGTCAGTTATTGAATAGGATGAGTTGAATTCAGGTATAGTAAAAGTTCCGGCCATTGAACCCATTTTTTGCTGTGGGAGCCAAAAATATGGATTTGTTGGTTTTTTGCGAATTTCTCTGAAACGGGAAAAACCAGGTAAATTTTTTTCGGCTCAGAAGAAGCGCCTTGACAAGAGCAATCCAACGGTGCAAAATTCATTGCCATATGTGGCTTAATAAGAGAGCTATGGGCGTTTAAATGGTTTTCCGAAGTGAAAATTAGATAGAAGGGGGGGGTACGTGGTTTTTTTCCAAAAATTTTTTGTCGCCGATTCGAACCAAATTGCTGTCAGTTATTGAATAGGATGAGCTGAATTCAGGTATAGTAAAAGTTCCGGCCATTGAACCCATTTTTTGCTGTGGGAGCCAAAAATTTTTTTCGGCTCAGAAGAAGCGCCTTGAGAAGAGCAATCCAACGGTGCAAAATTCATTGCCATATGTGGCTTAATAACAGAGCTATGGGCGTTTAAATGATTTTCCGAAGTGAAAATTAGATAGAAGGGAGGGGTACGTGGTTTTTTCCAAAAATTTTTTGTCGCCGATTCGAACCAAATTGCAGTCAGTTATTGAACACGATGAGTTGAATTCAGGTATAGTAAAAGTTCCGGCCATTGAACCCATTTTTTGCTGTGGGAGCCAAAAATATGGATTTTTGGTTTTTTGCGAATTTCTCTGAAACGGGAAAATCCAGGTAAATTTTTTTCGGCTCAGAAGAAGCGCCTTGACAAGAGCAATCCAACGGTGCAAAATTCATTGCCATATGTGGCTTAATAACAGAGCTATGGGCGTTTAAATGATTTTCCGAAGTGAAAATTAGATAGAAGGGGGAGGTATGTGGTTTTTTTCCAAAAATTTTTTGTCGCCGATTCGAACCAAATTGCAGTCAGTTATTGAACACGATGAGTTGAATTCAGGTATAGTAAAAGTTCCGGCCATTGAACCCATTTTTTGCTGTGGGAGCCAAAAATATGGATTTTTTGGTTTTTTGCGAATTTCTCTCAAACGGGAAAATCCAGGTAAATTTTTTTCGGCTCAGAAGAAGCGCCTTGACAAGAGCAATCCAACGGTGCAAAATTCATTGCCATATGTGGCTTAATAACAGAGCTATGGGTGTTTAAATGATTTTCCGAAGTGAAAATTAGATAGAAGGGAGGGGTACGTGGTTTTTTCCAAAAATTTTTTGTCGCCGATTCGAACCAAATTGCAGTCAGTTATTGAACACGATGAGTTGAATTCAGGTATAGTAAAAGTTCCGGCCATTGAACCCATTTTTTGCTGTGGGAGCCAAAAATATGGATTTTTGGTTTTTTGCGAATTTCTCTGAAACGGGAAAATCCAGGTAAATTTTTTTCGGCTCAGAAGAAGCGCCTTGACAAGAGCAATCCAACGGTGCAAAATTCATTGCCATATGTGGCTTAATAACAGAGCTATGGGCGTTTAAATGATTTTCCGAAGTGAAAATTAGATAGAAGGGGGAGGTATGTGGTTTTTTTCCAAAAATTTTTTGTCGCCGATTCGAACCAAATTGCAGTCAGTTATTGAACACGATGAGTTGAATTCAGGTATAGTAAAAGTTCCGGCCATTGAACCCATTTTTTGCTGTGGGAGCCAAAAATATGGATTTTTGGTTTTTTTGCGAATTTCTCTGAAACGGGAAAATCCAGGTAAATTTTTTTCGGCTCAGAAGAAGCGCCTTGACAAGAGCAATCCAACGGTGCAAAATTCATTGCCATATGTGGCTTAATAACAGAGCTATGGGCGTTTAAATGATTTTCCGAAGTGAAAATTAGATAGAAGGGGGAGGTATGTGGTTTTTTTCCAAAAATTTTTTGTCGCCGATTCGAACCAAATTGCAGTCAGTTATTGAACACGATGAGTTGAATTCAGGTATAGTAAAAGTTCCGGCCATTGAACCCATTTTTTGCTGTGGGAGCCAAAAATATGGATTTTTGGTTTTTTTGCGAATTTCTCTGAAACGGGAAAATCCAGGTAAATTTTTTTCGGCTCAGAAGAAGCGCCTTGACAAGAGCAATCCAACGGTGCAAAATTCATTGCCATATGTGGCTTAATAACAGAGCTATGGGCGTTTAAATGATTTTCCGAAGTGAAAATTAGATAGAAGGGGGAGGTATGTGGTTTTTTTCCAAAAATTTTTTGTCGCCGATTCGAACCAAATTGCAGTCAGTTATTGAACACGATGAGTTGAATTCAGGTATAGTAAAAGTTCCGGCCATTGAACCCATTTTTTGCTGTGGGAGCCAAAAATATGGATTTTTTGGTTTTTTGCGAATTTCTCTGAAACGGGAAAATCCAGGTAAATTTTTTTCGGCTCAGAAGAAGCGCCTTGACAAGAGCAATCCAACGGTGCAAAATTCATTGCCATATGTGGCTTAATAAGAGAGCTATGGGCGTTTAAATGATTTTCCGAAGTGAAAATTAGATAGAAGGGGGGGGTACGTGGTTTTTTTCGAAAACTTTTTTGTCGCCGATTCGAACCAAATTGCAGTCAGTTATTGAACACGATGAGTTGAATTCAGGTATAGTAAAAGTTCCGGCCATTGAACCCATTTTTTGCTGTGGGAGCCAAAAATATGGATTTTTTGGTTTTTTGCTAATTTCTCTGAAACGGGAAAATCCAGGTAAATTTTTTTCGGCTCAGAAGAAGCGCCTTGAGAAGAGCAATCCAACGGTGCAAAATTCATTGCCATATGTGGCTTAATAAGAGAGCTATGGTCATTTAAATGTTTTTTCGGGGTGCAAATTTGATAGAAGGTAGAATTCAGGCAGGGAAAGTTCCGGTCACATCTTAATTTTGAACATACGTTCAAAAATGCACGGATTATTTTTTTGAACGCGGGTTACTACTGGTAAGACAATTTTAAGAAAATTTCAAAAACATCAAATTTGTTGGATTTTTTTTAATTCGATTACTTAACACATTTAAATATTTTGTAAATAAAATGACATCTCTATTTTTTTGGTCCTTTCACTCCTTCATTCATTTTTGGAATAACTCATGGAACACTTTTCGTTAAATTTTTATGGTAATAAATCCAATTATGCTTTCTTAGCCTCTTCGACTATAATTATCTGGTGAATGCAGTCTTGGTAACGGCAAGTGTGCTTACTCTGATGCTAAAGTTTAATTTAAATGTAGATTTTTTTTAATAAAAAGAAGGTAGAAAGTTATACAGGGTGTTATTGAAAGTTGTACAGATATTTTATGTCTACAATTTTTTTAATTACTTTTAGTCTTCTACGTTGTCAAACAACCTCGAAGGTAAAATTTCGGCAGATTTTTAAAATTCACCCTGTATATCATATTTTATAAAACGTACACCAATGCGGTTTCCTTGTTTTAAAGCATATTTTCTAAAGGTTACTTCGGATTGGCGTACATTTTATAAAACATGATATACAGGGTGTATTTTTAAAATGTGCCGAAATTTTACCCACAAGGTTGTAGGACAACGTCGAAAACTAAAAGCAATTTTAAAAAAAATGCTCAAAAATTAAATGTCATTTTATTTTTTGACATAGAATTTTTTTGATATTTTTTCCGAGTTCTACATGAAGCCAGTAGCAAGTGGTTAAAATATCTGTACAACTTTCAATAACACCCTGTGTATGAATTGAGTACATTGTCATTTCCTCCCTTAGGTGATTAAACTTTTCCACCAATATCATACAAATTGAACACGCTATAATTTTATAATTTACCGAAGTAGCGCAATTGATAAATATTTATTGCAATCAGTAAAGCATCAAATTTAGAATGTACGTAGTTGTTTGGGTAAAGAAATTACGACGAAAGATTCATTAGTTAGAAAGTTTGCTCAACAAGCAACGAGTCAACAACGAATCCACATCAACGTATTAATGTGATAATATTTGTTAGTGTACGCCACTGTACACTACCAAATACATATCAAGAAAATTTTAAAATATTGCTGATCACCTCCTTCTGACAATAAAAGTATTACCGACACGTGCTGTTCTTTTCCACAATCACTCTAATTATAATTCGAAACGTTCCCAGGAAATTGATGGAAAATTCTACGACAAAACTTATCGCTTAATGGCCTCTCACTATTAATCGTCGAATTACGATTGAATTTATTTAGTGACAATTCATTATTGTCCGCCAAGAGAGACAGTAATAATGAAAAATGTGGCGCTGGTTGGTCGCATCGTCACTCCTTCTCCCACTAAATCACAGTTATCTGCAGTTACCACCGAGTGAAGATGTCTTACAGCAGCTGCAGCAATATTTCACGGATTACAAATTCCACATCACCAAGATTTACACGTCGTGCAGCTACCTCAACGTCCATCTGCCCTTCACCAGGGACGCCTCCGACTGGTTCATCCGCTACAACGAGTGTCCCTCGATCGTGGCAAACGCGGTCTTCGACATCCCCGAGTACCTCTCCACCCACGGGAACTTCGTGTTTCTGGAGAGAATCGCGGACGTGGGCAAGACGATCACTCAGCTGCAGACGTACCCGTTTTGGAAGTCCAGGTTCCACACCCATTTCATCATCTGCACAAGAGTCCACGGTGAAGAGTTCGTGCCGGAGCTTCTGGAGTATATCTGGAAGCGAGGGATCCTCAACTTCGTCTTGGTCTTCGTCCACGAACGACTCCAAGTGTTTTCGTACAACCCCTTCAGCGAGAAGAAAGTCATACATTTTACAGACCACTGCGAAGACTTCTTCCCCGACAAGCTCAAGAACATGAACGGGTACAACTTGCGGGTGTCCATGTTCGACCTTCCTCCCTCTAGCATGAAGTTCAAGGACCAATGGTACGGTACTGACTACCAGCAGCTGAAGATGGTGACGTCTATGGTGAACGCCAGCTTCACTGTCATCGACAACAAAGACGACGTGGGGTACCCTTTCGACGAAGCTCACGAGTTGATCCGCACCGACCAGGTGGACTTCTGTTTCGTCAGCTACTTCCAAGAAGCGAACCACTTCGTCGACGTGGAGTTCACGAACCCTCACCAGAGCAACGCTCTGGTGGTCTTGATGCCGGTCACCAGAGACATCAAGAAGAAGCGGAACTTGCTCTCGATCTTCGACCCCACGATTTGGATCCTCTTGGTCGCCTCCATCGCCACGGTACTCGCAACTCTTAAGTTCTCAAACAGGAAGAGCTCGTCTTGGACTGGGTTCTTGCACGTCTGGGCCGCCTTCCTCGGCTGCTCGTTCCCCAATTTTCGCAAAAAGCCCACCATTGGGCAGTACCAGCTGATCTTGTTCATCTGGATGTGTCTGGTCTTCAGGACGGCGTTCCACTGTTTTTTGATCAGCTCCTTCGTCAGTCCCAGTTACGTGGACAAGCTGACGAGCATCGCGGAGTTGAGGAACAGCGATTTGACCATCTTCACGGGACAACATTACGCTAGGTTGACGCCCAAACGGCATGGTCTCCACGATAAGTTCACTTTCATCAGCAGGAAGGAGCGCGCGAGGATGTTGCACAAGCTTGCTCCCAAAGCGGCGTTTCTTTTGACTGCTACGTACGCGGAAGGCGTCTTGCTCAGGTTATCCAAGTCCAAGAGGAAGAGGATTCCGTACTATGTTCTCAAAGAACCTCTAGTTCCGGGTTTTGATAGTTACATTTTCCGGAAGCATTCGCCGTTTTTGCACAAGATCAATCAGTGTCTGTTGCAAGGGTCTCAGTTTGGCATCTCAAAAAATGATGTTCCTTTTAATCCGTACTTTCAAAGAAACCAAACAGATGATGACAACATCGTTTTAAACATGCAACATCTTCAGTCGGTTTTCTACCTGCTCCTCTGTGGCTTAGCAGTTAGCCTACTTGTATTTTTTATCGAATTTCTTAAACAAAAAATGAGTCAAAGTTATTCTATCTGACAGAATTATAGTAATTTTAGTTGACCATGAGGTAAGTTTCTCCAAACGTAAATGTTCCAGATGCAGAAAGTAGTGACGGTCTAGAAGTATCTCAATTCGGCCGGAGCTGCATCCAATTGAATACGTTTGGGATACTGTTTATTAAAATTGTTTAGATTTCAAATTGAATAGTAAAATTAATTGTGTAGAGTAACAATAAGTCATATCCTCTAATACACGCTAGTGCAGAAAGAAAAATGTTTTGTTGTAATTAGCACCCCCAAACAATACCCATTGGACGCAGAACAAAACAATTATTTCCAACAAAGACGATTTATCACTGTCTCTCGAGAATCCAACCCAGTTATAATATTTCCAACGAACCAGGATGTCAGGTGTGTGGCTCGTAGTACTTGCGACACTTGGTCTAGCTCAAGGTCACCTGTTACCCTCTGAAAACTTCACCGAGCAGCAACTCCGACACTATTTCACCAACTACAAGAGCCACACCCAAAAGATCTACAGTTTTTGCCTTTACATAAACGTAAACGCCCACCGAGACATTTCCGATTGGTTCATCAAGCACAACAGTTGCTCTTCGGTGCTTCCCGGGAACTTATCCGAAGTACCAGATTTGTTCCCGCAGACCGACGCCACCTTTATTTTCCTTCGTAGATACGTAGACGTGTCGAGAGTCATCGCGCAGCTGCGGGAGTACCGATTTTGGAATCCTTCAGGAGAGAACCACTTCATCTTCTGCGAACCGTTTACCAACGCAGACATCCTTCCAGAACTGCTGCGCTTGATATGGAAGCAGCACATCTTAAACTTTGTTTTTGTTGTGGTTTCTGGAGGTTTGAAAATCTACTCTTACGATGGTTTTAGGAAGGGAATAACCAATCTCAGCGAGAGACCAAGCTGCTATGACAATTTATTTTCTGACGAATTGGGGGATCTAGAAGGTTACCAGTTAAGAGTGTCCTTGTTTGAACAGGTCCCTTTAATAATGAAGTATGATGGAGAGTGGTACGGTGAAGATTACAGAATGTTGGAGTTGGTGACGTCAGCCATGAATGCCTCGTTTAGAATCGTAGAACCACACAACAATCAAACTTATGGAGGATCTTACAGGAATCTAATCAATGACAATGCAGATTTCTGCTTTAACAGCTTCTTCATGGCTCCTGACCTTTTCAGAAGCACTGTAGACTACACGTACCCACACTCTTACAACAAATTCGTTGTTCTGATGCCTGTAACTCCTCAAGATTACAAAGAAAAAACTCATAACATCCTTTCCATATTCGCACCCTCCGTTTGGGCGTTAATTATTGTTTTGGTAGTCACTACTGCCATCACTGTAACTGCTGCGAACAACTGGAATTGGTTCACCCTCCCAGAATACCTTCTCTACAGTCTCTCTTCTCTTCTGGGCTATGCTTTCTTCGGCCTCAACACTAAACCCTTCTGTGTCAAATTTCAACTGATCACCTTCATCCTAGGTTCCCTAATACTGAGAACCGGTTTTAATTGTTTTCTAATGAGTGGTTTTATGAGTCCTTACAAGTCGGACAAAATTACTACAATTGAAGAACTGAAACGAAGCAAAATCGGAGTTTACATGGCAGAAGACATGACTCCGGACATTCCCGAAGAATTTAATCTCCACGACAGTTTCGTTGATGTAACTAGGGAAGAACTCTTCGATAGACTGTACAGCATGGACAAGACAGTTGCGTATGTTTTAAGCGAAACAATCGTAGACAATTTTTTTCGTTGGGTCAAGAACTATCAGCAGACGGTACCATTTTATGTAGTAAAGGAACCGCTCTTGTTAGGGTACGATGTCTACATCCTTCAGAAGCACTCGCCGTATGTGAAGAAGGTCAACAAGCTTGTGTTGCAAGGACGGGAAAATGTGTTACTAAACAATTATGAAATTGACAGGAGGTTTTACCCCAGGAACGGGACAGTGGAGGACAGGCTTGTGGTGTTAACCATGGGTCACATTTCCTCGATCTTCTATGTGCTGATTGGAGGATTGGCAGCAAGCTGTTTGATCTTTCTGGTTGAATTATTTTACAAAACATTGACAATGGAGAAATAATAATTCCTCTTGGTTACTTTGTTCCCAGAAAAGTACCACTGTCTAATTTGCACAATTCTTGAAACGTAGAGTACTCCAAGGAGTAGATCTTCTGCAAATTTGGAATTCACTGTTGGGTGTATCACAGGTTTAAGCAAATATAAAAACAAACAGTTGATTCATTTGTTTTATTCTACCAAGTCCCCAAAATTTTTCCCTTTCTCAATAGTACCAACTAGTTGTACAAAAAACACCAAAAATCCTAGTACCAAATCTACTAGATGGAAATAAAAAACTGACTCAGTTAGAACGAAGATATTTTTGCTTCTGATTGATTTTCCAAAAACACCACGATTTTTGAAACAGAGAAAACAAAATCAAAATAATATTTTTGTAGAAAATCGAAGCGACAAGAAGCCATTCTATACTACAATAGAACCTTGTCATAAAGAGAAAATCGTTTTGATTGTTTTGCTGTAATTGATACCCCCACACAATACCATTGAAAGTGAAATGAAATAATTGTCAGCAAAGAACAAAGCCACTTTGTAACAATGGCTTCGTGACCAACTCCCGAATACAAAACCCTGTTGTAACACGTTTACCAAAGAACCGATATGTTAGGAGTGCGGTTTGTCGCCCTGGTAACACTTGCTCTAACTCAAGGCCACCTTCTCCCCTCTGAGAACGCGATAGAGCACCAGATCCGTCAATACTTCACCAACTACAAAAGCCACACCCGAAAGGCGTACACCTTTTGCGCCTACTTGAACGTGAACGCCGCCAGAGACATCTCCGACTGGTTCCTCAAGTACAACACGTGCTCGTCGGTGATTCCCGGGAACCTATCCGAAGTACCAGATTTGTTCCCGAAGTCCGAAGCCACTTTCATTTTCCTGCGCAGGTTCGCGGATGTGTCTAGAGCCATCGCGATGCTTCGGAAGTACCGATTTTGGGACCCTTTGGGCGAGAATCACTTCGTCTTCTGCGCACCTTTTAGCAACGCCGACATCCTTCCAGATTTGTTGCACATGATTTGGAAGCAGCACATTCTCAATTTCGTTTTTGTCCTAGTTTCTGACAATTTGAAGATCTACTCTTACGATGGTTTCACCAGAAAGGGAATAACCAGTCTCAGCGAGAGACCGGACTGCTATGACAACTTGTTTTTTGACGAATTGGGGAATCTGAATGGTTACCAATTGAGAGTGTCCTTGTTTGAACAAGTCCCTTTAATGACAAAGTACGATGGAGCGTGGCACGGCAAAGACTACCAAATGTTGGAGTTGGTGATGTCAGCGATGAATGCCACGGTTAGAATCGTAGAACCGCCAAATCATCAAACTTATGTGGGAGCTTACAAAGATCTAATCGAAGACAGAGCAGATTTCTGCTTCAACAGCTTCTTCATAATTTCCTCCCTTTTCAGCTCTGTAGACTACACCTACCCACACTCTTACAACAAAATCGTTATTCTGATGCCAATAACTCCTCAAGATTATAGAGCAAAAACCCACAACATCCTTTCCCTCTTCGCGCCCTCTGTTTGGGCATTGATTATTGTTTTGATGGTCACCACTGCCATCACCGTAACTGCTGCGAAGAACTGGAACTGGTTCGCCCTCCCAGAAAACCTTCTCTACACTCTCTCTTCTCTTCTGGGCTACAGTTTCTTCGGCTTCAACTCCAAACGCTCCCCTGTCAAGCTTCAACTGATCACCTTTATCCTAGGTTCCATAATCTTGAGAACCGCCTTCAACTGTTTTCTGATAAGTGGTTTCATAAGTCCCTACACCTCTGACAAATTAAGTACCGTCGAAGAAGTAAAACGAAGCAAAATTGGAGTGTACATAGTAAAAGAAGCAATTCCGTTGATTCCGGAAGAATTTCAACTCCACGACAGTTACGTCGTTGGAACAAATGAAAAACTCATCGAGATGTTATTCAGCTTGGACAAGAGCGTTGCGTATGTCTTAACAGACCTAATTGTAAACAAATTTATTCGTTGGGTCAAGAGCTACCAACAGACGGTACCATTTTATGTGATCAAAGAGCCGCTCCTGTTAGGGTACGATGTTTACATCTTCCAAAAACACTCACCATTTGTGAAGAAGATTAATCAGCTTGTGCTGCGAGAAAAAGAAGGTATCCTAGCGAAAAATCATGACGCTTACAGGAAAATTTACCCTAGAAACGGTACAGATGATAATAGGTTTGTGGTGTTAACGATGAGTCATATTTCTTCGATATTCTTTTTGTTGGTTGGAGGGTTAGCAACGAGTTGCTTGATCTTCATAACTGAGTTATATTCGAAGAAATGGACAAACAAGAAATAATCATTCCTGTTGGTTGCATTTTTGGTACAAATAAAAAAGTAAATCTAATTCGCATAGTACTAGAGTACTTGAGGTAGATTTTCTGCAAGATTTGAATTAATCGTTGAGTGTATCACAGCTTTAAACAAATAAAAACAAAAAAAATGTACTCATTTTGTTTCCAAAATGGTTCTCTTCTTCAGTAGTACCAAGTACTTGCAAAGAACAAAGTGGTAGTGGTGTTGGATTCTCTCATGAGCTGTGACCTTGAAAGTATCTGCGCGAAGGCGGAGCGATAAACCAGTGAAAAATCTGTAAATGAAAACTGAAAACGTCGACTAGTTAGTTTAGCGACGCGGCAAAACGAATGACGATGTTTTTTGGTCGGTTTGTAGCGCCTACTTCAGACCGATATTGGTTGTTTTGGCAGTTACAACTCATAGCCCATGAGAAAATCCAAAACCTCAATAAAGAACGAACGTGAAAGAAGTCCTACAGAGGAAATAAAAAATATTGCTCGAGACAAGTGGGAAAATTTATGGAAAAAGAAATGAAGGACAGAATCGGTTTTTATTTTTATGAAATTCAAGCAGCAAGAAGCCGTTGTCCTTGTACAATATCCTACAACACAAAAGAAATATGTTTCGATTATTTTGTTGTAATTAGTACTATCGATAATGCTGTTGAAAGAAAAACGAAACAATTGTCCTCAAAGAACAAAGACACATTTTAACTATCGCGTTATTACCGAATCGGGAACAAAACCTCGTTATAACAAATTTACCACCCCACCGAAATGTTTGGGTTATGTCTCGTCGCATTTGTAACACTTGGTGTAACTCAAGGTCACCTGCTACCCTCTAAAGATCTGACACACCAGCAACTCCATCAATATTTTACCAACTACAAAAGCCACACCCAAAACACCTACAGTTTTTGCCTTTACATAAACGCAAACGCCCACCGAGACATTTCCAACTGGTTCATCAAGCACAACAGTTGCTCTTCGGTACTTCCCGGGAATTTATCCGAAGTCCCAGACTGGTTCCCCCAGACCGACGCCACCTTTATTTTCCTTCGTAGATACCTAGACGTGTCGAGAGCCATCGCGCAGTTGCGGAAGTACCGATTTTGGAATCCTTCAGGAGAGAACCACTTCATCTTCTGCGAACCGTTCACCAACGCCGACATCCTTCCAGATTTGTTGCACATGATATGGAAGCAACACATTCTCAATTTCGTTTTTGTTCTGGTTTCGGACGATTTGGAAATCTACTCTTACAATGGTTTCAGCAGAAACAGGATAACCAATCTGAGCAAGAGACCGAACTGCTATGACAATTTATTTGTTGACAAATTGGAAAATTTGAATGGTTACCAGTTGAGGGTGTCGCTTTTTGAGGAAGTTCCCTTGATGATGAAACACCATGGACAGTGGCACGGCAAAGACTACAAAATGCTAGAGTTGGTGATGGAAGCAATGAATGCCACGTTTAGAATCGTAGAACCACCCAAGGGTTCATATTATAGAGGATCTTACAACGATTTACTCAACGACAATGCAGATTTTTGCTTCAACAGCTTTTTCATAAGATCCAACACTATGGCCGCTCTGGACTACACATACCCACACGCTTACAACGAAATCGTCGTTCTAATGCCAGTATCTCCACGAGATTACAGAACAAAGTCTCGCAACATCTTGTCCACATTCACACCCTCTGTCTGGGCCTTGATTGCTCTTCTGATGGTCGGTACTGCCATCATCGTAACTGCTGCAAACAAAGCGGATTGGTTCGCTTTCCCCAAATTCCTTCTCTACACTCTTTCCTCTCTTCTGGGCTATAGTTTCTTCGGCTTCAACTCCAAACGCTTCTCCGTAAAACTTCAACTGGTCACCTTTATCCTAGGTTCCATAATACTGAGAACCGCTTTTAACTGTCTTCTGATAAGTGGTTTCATAAGTCCTTACACCTCCCAAAAGATCAAGACCATTGAAGAACTGAAACGAAGCAAGATCGGGATTTGCTCAGTAGAAGGAATGATTTCGATGATTCCTGAAGAATTTGGTCTCCACGACAATCTCATTGGTGTGACGCATGAAGAACTGATCTATAGATTGTACAGTATGGATAAGACTGTTGCCTATGTTTTGAGGCAAACCAATGTAGACAAGTTTATTCGTTGGGTCAAGGACCATCAGCAGACGGTACCATTTTACGTAATAAAGGAACCGCTGTTGCTAGGATTTGACATTTACGTCTTTCAGAAGCAATCACCTTTTGTGAGAAAAATTAACCAATTTGTGTTAAGAGAAAGCGAATACATGGTGGTGAAACAGCAACAAACTCATATGGGAGTGTATCGAGGAAACAGTACAGAAGAAGAAAGGTTTGTGGTGTTAACACTGAGTCATATCTCCGCGATCTTCTGCATGCTGGTCGGAGGGTTGACAGTTAGCAGTTTGGTCTTCATAGTTGAGTTATATTGGAAGAAATAGATAAAACAGAAATTACTATTTTTATTTGGTGGTCAAAACTAGTAAATAACTCTGTCTGGTTTACACAGTTTGGTGTTAGCACACTTGGACGAAAACTTGATTTTCTTCTAGAGCTAGAAACAAATCTTCTTTGAGTGTTCTACTGCCTTAGAAATAAAAGACAATTAATTGACTGGTTTTTATTGCTTCCTCACTTCAACAGTTTTTCTCTTTTCCAAAGCAGTTCTGTAACGAACGCCAAAATCCCTAGTACCAACCCCACCACCAACAAATAGAAAACCAACTCGAAATGACGCACGGTCAGCACGACATTATCCTCGTCTTCTGAATGATTCTCCAGAGCCACCTTCTTGTCTTCCTCTCGATTTTTGGAAAACTTGAACTGCAACTCCTCCAACAAGATCTGACTAACACGGTCTTTGTACGGCGAGTACTTCTGAAAAATGTAAGTGTTCAAACCCACCACTAGAGGTTCTTCCAGAATGTAAAAGGGAACATCAGTCTGGACACTCTCGACGGTTTCGATGAAATTTTTCGCTATTCTCAGCGTCACCACGTACGACCCTCCTCTGTCCAAACTGTACAACTTCTTGCTCCGCTCCTCGGCACTCACTATAACGTACTGATCCATCAAGCCGTACTCTTTTGGGAGCAAATCGGCCAACACTTGAGAGGTGTAAACAGGAATTTTGCTGCTTCTGAGCTCTGCTATGGTGGTCATTTGGGGCACCGAGCTCGGACTGACGATAGAGCTTATCAGGAAACAGTTGAAGGCAGTTCTTAGGATGATGGTGCCCAGGATGAAGGTCATCAACTGGAACTTGATGGTGAAGCGTTTGGTGGAGAAACTTGGGAATCCGTTGCCCAGAAGGCTGTTTATGGTGTACAGCAAGAACTGGGTGAAGGAGTTGTTCCCGTTGGTACTACCTACGGTCAAAATCGTTGTAGTGATGAGGAGCAAAGCGGCGATGTAGATCCAGACGACGGCACTGAACACGTTGACCACGTTGTTTTTGGACGATTCTGAACCCACAGGTACCACAACTACTATTTTATTGTGTTGGTGGGGATACGTGAATTCTGCATCAGTCATGGACGAGTCGTAGGTGCGGAAGAAGCTGTTGAAGCAGAAATCTGTTTTGTCGGTGGTGACATCTTCGTAAGCCGCTCGATGGTCCTTTCTGTTGAACGCCGGCTCAACAATTCTGAAAGTGGCGTTCATGGTGGTGGTGACCATTTTCAAGATCTTATAGTCCATGCCGTACCAACGGTCGACGTCTTTAAAAAGCAAAGACAACTGTTCGAAAAGAGAAACTCTCAATTCATAACCGTGAAGATTTTGCAACTTGTCAGCAAAAAACTGGTTCGGGTGTTGAGAAACGTTGACGATTTCGTTTCTGTTAAAAGGATTGAAAGAAAACACCTCCAAGTGGTCGAAAACAAAGACAACCACGAAGTTAAGAACGTGGTTCATCCAAATCGACTGCAACAGATTGGGGAGAAAATCTAAATTTTTGACGGGCTTGCAGAAGATGAAGTGGTGCTCGGTTCTAGAGTCCCACAACACGTTCCTCTTAAGAGATTGGATTGTGGCGTTGACTCCGCTGACCTCTGACACGAAGATGAAGTTTGCACCGAAGCTAGGCAAAACCTTGGAGGTGTATTCGGTCAATTTGGGAATAATCGAGGGACAGGGATTGGTCTTGATCAACCAGTTGGATATGTCTCTTGCCTCCTCGAGACCAACATTGACGTAACTGCACAAATCGTGTTGCTTCTTTGAAATGTAGCTTTTGTAGTAGTTTTCAAAGTAGTTTTCGAGTTGTTGTGTTACAAAATCCTTCGAAGGTACGTTTAAGTCGCTTTGGCTTCCACCAACAATTGCCAATACCACCAAGACGAAGAAAGACATTTCCGTAGGACTTTTCTTTCAGTAATGTCCACTAATGGGTGCGATTTGACATGTAACAAATTTCGTTCGATCTCTCTAGCTTTTAGACCATTAGCTATCCATGTCAGCATTTTTCTCATTTATTTGTCATCGATTTCAAAATTCGGACTTGCAATCAATAATACCAGTTACAATGATTACGTTGTCACGGAATAAATCTAGAGGGAGTTGTTATTATTAAGTAATCGGTGAAAAAAATAGACGAATTATAATAAAAGCTGCTTTTAGATTCTTAATCCTTATTTAGAGATAGGTACATTTCCTGCAAGAGAAATTATTTTGTACGCACAAAAGAAATATCACGAGTTGAAGAAGTAAGAGTGAAAAATGAGAAGAAAAATTGTATTCCTATATCGTCCTTGTTTAAAAATCTCAACAATCCAAGTTTTCTACATTTGGATTACGTCAATTAGACTGGACATTAACACGATACATTATCTGATCTGCACACACGCCACAAAACAATTTCCAATGGTATTAATGTGCAGTAATGGTTCTATACCACAATGAAGAAGTCATTTAACATGTAGCCAAACATCAATGCACAAACCTATGAAAGGTACATTTGAAATGAAAACAATTTTGGTTTTCTTCTGGGTGACATTTTTGAATTTGGGCGACACCCACTTGTCGCCAGAACCTGAAAACTTTCTTGTAGAGCAACTGGAGAAATATTTCGCCAATCACCATCTAGAACACATATCCTGCAGTTACATCAACGTTTGTCAACAGCTGACCAGAGACGTTGCCAAGTGGTTCATCCAGACGAACCGGTGCCCCTCTGTAATCGCCGAAGGCAATTTCAACACGACCGAAGACATTTCAAAGAGTGCAGAAACCTACATCTTCATGGAAAAAGCAGACGACGCCGGCGACGTAATCGCACAACTGCAAACGTACCAGTTTTGGTCTGCCCGAAACCAAAACTACTTCATAATTTGCACTCGCGTCGAGAACACCAAGTTTTTGCCACAGTTGCTCGAGCTGATCTGGACAAGACAGATTCTCAATTTCGTGGTGGTGTTTGTTTTCACGTCGGTCGAAATTTTTTCCTACAACCCCTTCACCAGAAAGGTGATGAACTTGAGTATGAGTGGGAATTTATTCCCAGACAAGCTCCGAAACTTGAATGGATTTCGCCTGAGGGTGTCGTTGTGGGCAGACTGGCCTTTGACGACAAAACAAGACGACCAATGGGTTGGCAAAGACTTCGACGTGTTGACAGTGGTGATGTCGATGTTGAATGCGACTTTCGAGGTTGTTGAACCTCCAAAACGTAAAGCTTTTGTGGGGATGCTCGATGACATCACCAGCGAGAGGTCAGAATTCAGCTTCAACACTTTTTTCCACACATCGACTGGATCCTTCGACATAGAATACTCGTATCCTCATCAAATGGACGCACTAGTCGTACTGATTCCTACCGATGACAACTCCATCAAGGACACGTCTATACTGTCTATATTCCACCTCAGTGTATGGTTCTTGTTCGTGGTGGTCATAGTTGCAAACGCACTAACCGCAAAATGTGTCAACAAAATCGACTCTTTCAACAAACTCATTTTGTACTACTTCGGTTCCCTTCTGGGAGTCCCTTGGCCTCGCTTAACCTCCAAATTCTTGTCAATAAAACTGAAACTGCTAATATTCCTCTTGTGTTCGATCATCTTTCGCACGGCCTTTCAGTGCTTCTTGACAGGTTCTTTTCTGGGTTCTCACTCCTTCCAAGAGATCACCACGATATCCGAATTGAACAAGAGCGGCATCATGATCCGAGGGTCTCAATCGGTCGTCCATCTACTTCCCGAAGAGTTTGGTCTCTCCGGAAAGTTTATTTTTACGAATCGCTACGAAAGGAAATGGTTATTGCAGGAGTTGAACAGGACGGGAGCGATTTTGATTAGCAAAAGTGCCGCAGAAAAACTTCTCACCACGTGGAAAACTGGCGGAAAAAATTTGCCCTTCTACATGATGGAAGAAGCTTTGTTGCCAGGAATCGGTACCCACCCCTTTCACAAAAATTCGCCCTATATGGAGAAAATTGAAGAGTGCTTGCAACGAGACAGAGAGTTTTCTCTGTCTTTACAGGAATACAAACAAACACCCAGATCTGATTCTAACAAAAAACGCGTGGTGCTCCTCACCGTGGAACATCTTAAATTTGTTTTCATCTTGTTGGGGTTGGGGTTGGGCGCTGGTTGCGTCGTCTTCTTTGTAGAACTGATTTTGACTATAAAGTATTGTAGTCTTGTGGCAAAAAAATAAATTCCAATTTTACTCCAAACTTGTATTATTCACATGACATGAGTCTCAAAAGTCAGATACGTGAAATTTTCGAACTAGTAGAAAATTACACAGACCACATGTTGAATAAATAGTTTAATAATGATTGTAAATGAGTTCTGATAGAAAGCTAACCAAAGCTACGAAGAGTCCACCAATCCAGAGATGGAAGACAGCCTGAAGATGTTTCACAGTCAAGACAACATTATCATCTTGTGTTGTCTCCCCACGAAGATTTCCTTGTTCTCCTTGCTTGCTTTGATCCAAAGCGTACTGCCTCTCCCTTTGTAACAATTCGCTAATTTTGCCCAAGTACGGCGAGTGTTTTTGAAAATAATAAGTACTAACTCCAGGAACTAAAATATCTCCCAATAAATGAAACACCGCATTGTCCTTGCTTCTTGGCAAAGTACTGATATATTTGTGGGCGAAGGCCACACCAATTACGTACGCCTGGCTGGTGTCCAAATTATACAACGACCTTTGTCTTTCCTTGGGGGTCACAGTAACAATCTGTTTCGAAAGACCAAATTCGGTTGGAATCAGCTTAGCCAATGATACTGTCGTACAAATTGTCATTTTGCTATTTCGTAAATCCTCTATGGTCTCAATCTGTTGCGTCGAGGGAGGTTTGATGAAGGAACTGATCAAAGCGCACTGAAAACATGTTCTGAATATGATGCATCCCAGCATGAACGTTATCAATTTGAGTTTCACCACGCCTGATTTACTGGAAGATTGGAACTTTGAGATACTCCCTCCTAGGAAAGTGTCAAAGCTGTTGATAAAAAGCCCCACGAATGACTCTCTGATGTCTGATAATTTTCGAGTTGCGGAGAAGAATACCAGAAGTACCAAGTACAAAATCCAAGTGGTGGGACTGAAGGTGCTCAAAATGGCAAAACTGTTTCTGCCGGTGCTGTTCATTGTTGGTACTACAACCACCAGAGCGTTCATTTTGTGGGGATAGGTATACTCGGCGTCTTGGAAGATATTGAGCATGTAGAAATGAGTGATGAAGCAAAAATCGGATTTGTTCGCCATGATATCGTCGTAGGCTCCAAAATATCCTGTGTTATTCTCAGGTTCGATTATTTTAAAAGAGGCGTTTATCATTTGCGTCACCAGTTTCAGCCTTTCGTAGTCTCGGCTCACCCAGTGCTCTTCGTGCTTCACTGTGAGAGGAAAATCTACAAAGAGCGACACTCTCAGCTGGTACCCATGAAGGTTTCTGAGCTTGTCCGGAAACAGAGTACTACCGGGAAAGCTCAAATTCGTCACTCCATCTTGCAAGAAAGGGTTATACGAGAAGACTTCCAAACGTTTGAAGACGAAGACCACCACAAAATTCAGAATTGATCTCTCCCAAATCACTCTTAGCAGATTCAGAAGAAATTTTGTGTCCTCCACTTGGTCACAGATTATGAAATGATTTTGCATTCTGGAGCTCCAGAAAGAATAGTTCCTCACTTGATCCACCACGTCCTTCACCTCGTCTCCTGCAGATTCCAAGAAAATGAAATTTCCAGTTGTCTTGGGTATATACCCAGAGGCGTTGAAAAATGGAGCGGCGACGACCGAAGGACAGTGGTTGTGTTTGATGGACCAGTCGGAAATATCGCGGTTGGAGAGAGAGTTTACGTTGATGTAGCTACAAGAGGTGTACTCTCTTAGGAAAAAATATTTATAATTGATGAAATATTGATGTAATTGGTCGTCGATGAAAGTTTCTTGGGGCACTTTCAAACGACTTTGACCTAGTTTATGTAGTGTTAAAAAAAAGCCGTACCAAAACCATAACATTTTGGTGAGATGGCACGCAACAAATGCCTAACGATTATTGTTCGTGAGTGACAATCTTGCTTTGTACATGAACACGAGAGTGATATGGTGGCGCAAGAGATGTGCATTAGCTCAAAAAATAATTGGAGCTAAATGGAACATCAATATGGCTCGCATGAGAAATTACCGATTTATGTAAATGTGTGTGTAACAGCGACCTTTTAACAAAAACTCGGACAAGATGATCTGGGGTGGGGCGTTCAAATGAAAAATTGATGTAGAGACAAAAGGGTTGATCCCAAAAAAAAAGAGATTAACTGAGTCTTGTAAAACACACCTTCTAAATCTTTGAAATAAATGTAATTTGTAGATAATACTGACATAAAGTGTTTCTTGTCAGAACAGCAATGGCAGAGATCTTGGATTTTCTCATGGGCTATGAGTCACAGCTGCGCAAACGACAAATATCGGTCTCAAGTAGGCGCTGCAATCGACCGGAAAACATCGTCATTCGTTACGTTAGTTTCGTCTCTTTCTCGTCTCTTTGTACGTATTTGAATTTGAATGCAGTCGACGTTTTCAGTTTTAATTTACAGATTTTTCACTGGTTTATCGCTCCGCCTTCGCGCAGATATTTCCAAGGTCACAGCCCATGAGAGAATCTAAAAGTTAAGTTAAGTTTGTCTTATGTATGCTATTTTTTAATTATTTAATCCTAAGAGAAATTTTGCAAAAAAGAAGCATCACGAGCTGATGAAACAATAGTGTAAAAAGAGAAGACAATGTAATGGTAGCTCGGTGGCCGCATGGCTGTCGGAGCCAGTGCTCCGAAATCGCGCTCCCGGCGCTAGTGAGTTCGAATCTCGCCGAAGGGGGAGGATTTTTTTCAAGGAAGGAACCTCCGCCGGGTCATGGATATGTGTGTATGTCTTTCAGGGACTGACGGTAGGGTGGTGGAAAGTACCCCGGAGCCCCACCGCACCATCTAAGGAAAAAAAAGAGGGAAAAAACAATTAATCGACCGCAAGGTACCCGATAGGCCAGGAGTGGTGAAAGGGGAAGGCTACAAAAAAAAAAGAGAAGACAATGTTATTCCTGTATTTTCTTTGTGTAAAAAATCACAACAAAAACCAGTTTTGTGCATTTGGATTGTGTCAATTTGTTGGACACTAACACGATTATACATTATCTGATCATCACTCACGTCACAAAAAAAATTCGAATGACGTTAATGTAGTGATGGTTCTCTACCACAATGAAGAAGTCATTTAACATTTAGACGAACATCATTGTACAAACATATGAGAGGCGAATTTAAAATGAAAAACGTTTTGATTGTCTTCTGGATGACATCTTTGGATTTCGGCGAGACTCAATTATCGCCAGAACCTGAAAACTTTCTAGTAGATCAATTGGAAAAATATTTTTCCAATCATCAATACCACGTAGAACACATTTCTTGCAGTTACATCAACGTTTGCCAACAGTTGACCAGAGACGTTGCCAAATGGTTTATTCAAAAGAACCGGTGCCCCTCTGTGATCGCCGAAGGCTATTTCAACACGACCGGAGACATTTCAAAGAGTGCAGAAACCTACATCTTCATGGAAAAAGCAGACGACGCCGGCGACGTAATCGCACAACTGCAAACGTACCAGTTTTGGTCTGCGCGAAACCAAAACTACTTCATTATTTGCACTCGCGTCGAGAACACTAAGTTTCTGACACAGTTGTTCGAGCTGATCTGGACAAGACAGATTCTCAATTTCGTGGTGGTGTTTGTTTTCACGTCGGTCGAAATTTTTTCCTACAACCCCTTCACGAGAGAGGTGATTAACTTGACTATGAGTGGGAATTTATTCCCGGACAAGCTCCGAAACTTCAATGGATTTCGCCTGAGTGTGTCGTTGTGGGCAGACTGGCCTTTGACCACAAAACAAGACGACCAATGGGTTGGCAAAGACTTCGACACGTTGACAGTGGTGATGTCGATGTTGAATGCGACTTTCGAGATTGTTGAACCTCCAAAACGTAAAGCTTTTGTGGGGATGCTTGATGACATCGACAGTGGGAGGTCAGAATTCAGCTTCAACACTTTTTTTCCCATATCAATTGGATCCTACAACATCGAATATTCGTATCCTCATGAAATGAACGAACTAGTCGTACTGATTCCTACCGATGACAACTCCATCAAGGACACGTCTATACTGTCTATATTCCACCCTAGTGTATGGTTCTTGTTCGTGGTGGTGATAGTTACAAACGCACTGACCTCCAAAAGTGTCAACAAAATCGATTCTTTCAACAAACTCATTTTGTACTACTTCGGTTCCCTTCTGGGAGTCCCTTGGCCTCGCTCAACCTCCAAATTCTTGTCAATAAAACTGAAACTGCTAATATTCCTCTTATGTTCGATCATCTTTCGCACGGCGTTTCAGTGCTTCTTGACAGGTTCTTTTTTGGGTTCTCACTCCTTCCAAGAGATCACCACAATATCCGAATTGAGCAAGAGCAGCATCATGATCCGAGGGTCTCAATCGATCGTCGATCTAATTCCCGAAGAGTTTGGTCTCTCCGGAAAATTCATTTTTACGAATCGCTACAAGAGGCAGAGATTATTGCAGAAATTAGACAGGACGGCAGCGATTCTGACTAGCAGAAGCGTCGCAGAAGAACTCCTCATCACGTGGAAAACTGGTGGAAAACAAATGCCCTTCTACATGATGGAAGAAGCCTTGCTGCCAGGAATCGGTACACACGTCTTTCACAAAAATTCTCCCTATTTGGAGAAGATTGAAGAGTGCTTGCAACGAGACAGAGAGTTTGCTCTGTCTTTACAAAAATACAAACAAACATCCAGATCTGATTCTAACAAAAAACGCGTGGTGCTCCTCACCGTAGAACATCTTAAATTTGTTTTCATCTTGTTGGGGTTGGGGTTGGGCGCTGGTTGCGTCGTCTTCTTTGCAGAACTGATTTTTATTAGAAAGTATTGTAGTCTCGTGTCAAAAAAATAAATTCCAGTTTTACTCCATACTCGTATTATTCACACGACGTGAGTCATGTTCAAAGAAAAAAGAACTGAAAATGTTCGACAGTCAAGACGACAGCGACGTTGTTATTCATCGTATGTAGTTTCCCCTTGAAGATCTGTTTATCTCTGGTTAAAATATCTGCACAACTTTCAAAATCACCCTGTATGTAATGCGTGTAGACTTATTATCATCACTTATCCCTACGGTAGACCTTGACAAGCTCCTTTGGAGATGAGGGTTGGAGGGACGACTCACAAGACTTGATAAAAAATACAGGTCAAGGGTTTTGTTGAAAAAACATCTTTTAAGTTTTTAACCAAATATTACTTTTTGGAGGTACTAACATAAAGTTTTCCGCGTCAGAACATACAATAAAGATCCAACTTAGATTCTCACAACACCAATTTTTGTCTTGCTAGAACCGTTATTTGTAGAACAAATTTCTCTCAAAAAGCTTTCTAGCTTTGTTTCGAAATATACTTCAGGGTACTTAAGTCTGTATTGTATGACAAGGGACTACAGCGCATCTCTCAGCGAGGGCAATCATTACACGAGGGATGAAAAAGCGCTTTAGTCCCCTTATGTGTATGCTAATAATTTAATCGTAAGAGGAATTTTGCAAAACAGAAGCATCACGAGCTGAGGAAATAAGAGTGTAAAAAGAGAAGAACAATTTTTTCTTGTATCGTCCTTGTCTAAAAAATCACAACAAAAACAAATTTTGTGCATTTGGACTACGTCAATTTGCTTTGACACTAACACGATTAAGTACACATTACGTGATCATTACTCACGCCACAAAATAATTTCCAATGGCGTTAATGTAGTGATGGTTCTCTGCCGCAATGAAGAAGTCATTCATCATTGAGACGAGCATCACGGTACAAATACCAAGACGAAGAAAAACATTTCCCTAGGACTTTTCTTTCAATAATGTCCAGTAATGGGTACGATTTGACATGTAACAAATTTCGTTCGATCTCTCTTCCTTTTAGACTACTAACTATCCATGTCAGCATTTTCTCATTTATTTCTCAGATGGCATCGATTTCAAAATTCTGAATTCCAATCAATAATACCAATTACAATGATTACGTTGTCACGGAATAAGTCTAGAGGGAGTTATTATTATTAAGTAATCGGTGAAAAAAATAGATAGGTAACTTAAAATAAAAACTAGTTTTACCCTAATGAGGCTAAATTAATGAATCAATTCTTATTTAGAGACATTTTACGATCACATTTCTCTGCAAGAGAAATAATTTTGTACACTGTGCAAAAAAGAAGCACCACGAGTTGAAGAAATAGGAGAGTAAAATGACAAGAACAATATTAGTTGAGTTGGCGTTAATGTGGTGATGGTTCTATACCACAATGAAGAAGTCAGTTAGCATTTAGACAAACATCAATGTACAAACATATGAAAGGCACATTTGAAATGAAAACATTTTTGATTTTCTTCTGGGTGACATTTTTGAATTTGGGCGACACCCACTTGTCGCTAGAACCTGAAAGCTTTCTAGTAAAGCAACTGGGAAAATATTTCGCCAAACACCAACAGCATGCAGAACACATTTCTTGCAGTTACATCAATGTTTGCCAACAGCTGACCAGAGACGTTGCCAAATGGTTTATTCAGAAGAACCGGTGCCCCTCTGTGATCGCCGAAGGCTATTTCAACACGACCGAAGACATTTCAAAGAGTGCAGAAACCTACATCTTCATGGAAAAAGCAGACGACGCCGGCGACGTAATCGCACAACTGCAAACGTACCAGTTTTGGTCTGCGCGAAACCAAAACTACTTCATAATTTGCACTCGCGTCAAGAACACCAAGTTTCTGCCACACTTGCTCGAGCTGATCTGGACAAGACAGATTCTCAATTTCGTGGTGGTTTTTGTTTTCACGTCGGTCGAAATTTTTTCCTACAACCCCTTCACCAGAGAGGTGATGAACTTGACTATGAGTGGGAATTTATTCCCAGACAAGCTCCGAAACTTGAATGGATTTCGTCTGAAGGTGTCGTTGTGGGCAGACTGGCCTTTGACGACAAAACAAGACGACCAATGGGTTGGCAAAGACTTCGACGCGTTGACAGTGGTGATGTCGATGTTGAATGGGACTTTCGAAGTTGTTGATCCTCCAAAAAGTGGGGGTCTTTTGGGAGTGATCGAAGACATCAACAGTGGGAGGTCAGACTTCAGCTTTAACACTTTTTTCCTGTTTTTTTTTGCATCCTACGATATAGAATTTTCGTATCCTCATCAAATGAGCGAACTAGTCGTACTGATTCCTACCGATGACAACTTCATCCAGAACACGTCTATACTGTCCATATTCCAACCCAGTGTGTGGTTCTTATTCGTGGTGGTGATAGTTGCAAACGCACTGACCTTAAAATGTGTCAGCAAAATCGATTCTTTCAACAAACTCATTTTGTACTACTTCGGTTCCCTTTTGGGAATTCCCTGGCCTCGCTTAAACTCCAAATACTTGTCAATAAAACTCAAACTGCTAATATTCTTCTTATGTTCGATCATCTTTCGCACGGCCTTTCAGTGCTTCTTGACAGGTTCTTTTTTGGGTTCTCACTCCTTCCAAGAGATCACCACGATATCCGAACTGAGCAAGAGCGGCATCATGATCCGGGCAGCTCAACAGGCCGTCGATCTAATTCCCGAAGAGTTTGTTCTCTCCGGAAAATTCATTTCTACGAATCGCTACGAAAGGAAGAGGTTATTGCAGAAATTAGACCGAACGGCAGCGATTCTGGTCAGCAGGGACGTCGCAGAAGAACTCCTCAACATGTGGAAAACTGACGAAAAAAATTTGCCCTTCTACGTGATGGAAGAAGCCTTGTTGCCAGGAATCGATACCTATATATTTCACAAAAATTCGCCCTATATGGAAAAGATTGAAAAGTGCTTGCAACGAGACAGGGAGTTTGCTCTGTCTCTACCGAAACACAAAAAAACACCCAGATCTGATTCTGACAGAAACCGCGTGGTGCTCCTCAGCGTAGAACATCTTAAGTTTGTTTTCTTCTTGTTGGGTTCGGGGTTGGTCGCTAGTTGTGTGGTCTTCTTTGCCGAACTGATTTTGAATAGAAAATATTGTAGTCTTGTGGCAAAAAAATAAATTCCAATTTTACTCCAAACTTGTATTATTCACATGACGTGAGTTTCAAAAGTCAGGTCTGTGCTTAAATCAGACGTGAAATTCTCTAACTAGACACTCTTAATTGGTAGCTATGCAGATTTCTGAGCTTGTCCGGAAACAGAGTACTACCAAGAAAGCTCAAATTCATCAATCCATCTTCCAAGAAAGAGTTATAAGAGAAGACTTCCAAACGTTTGAAGACCACCACAAAATTCAGAATGAATCTCTCCCAAATCACTCTGAGCAGATTCAGTAGAAATTTTGTATCGTCCACTTGTCCACAGATTATGAAATGGTTCTGCATTCTGGAGCCCCAGATAGAATATTTCCTCACTTGATCCACAACGTCTTTCACCTCGTCTCCTCCTGATTCCAAGAAAATGAAATTTCCCGTTGTGTTAGGTATACAGGGTGTTTTTGAAATGCGCTGCAAAATTTTAACCACGAGCTACTGGCTTCATGTAGAACTCATAAAAAATATTTAGAAAATTCTATGTCAAAAAATAAAATGACATTTAATGACATACAATTTTTTTTAATTGCTTTTAGTTTTCTACGTTGTCCTACAATCTCGTAGGTAAAATTTCGCCACATTTTAAAAATACACCCTGTATATCATATTTGATAAAATGTACGCCAATGCGCAGTTGTCTCATACGTGGTGGTAATTCCGTAGGTGAAAGGAAGGAGTGATGTTTACGTAAAAATAAAACACACTTCATCGCTTATAATGGAATTACTTTTGGTGTCATGAAAGAGATAATCAAATATGAAACCGTCACGTACGTGAAAGAATTACATTTTGCGCGTTTTAAAACTGAGACAAATGTTGCTAACAACTACATACTTTATTCATTAGATAGCTTCGATACCCTAATTTTTATAGCCACAAATCAATAATCTATTTGTAGCAGGTCAAAGTGCCACTATTCGTTTTGGCCGGGGTAGGAGGCCAAGAGGTCCTACTTATGCTCGCGGGACAATAAGATCGCTGTTCGAAGATCAGGAACAAGCAACACAACGCACGGCATATGACGTCGCGACGCGCCCACCCTGCCGTAACCTTTTTTGGGGACGCTCATTTCGAAATAATTCAGTTTGTTTGTGCCGTCAGTCAATTCATTTTGAGTTTATCGGTTCAGGGTTCATTTTTGTTTATCGGATCACTTTCAGTTTTATTTCGGTTTCGCTTTCAGTTTCACTTTCGGTTTTCGTTTGTTTCTTTCGCGGTTTCTTTAGAGTTTTCATTGTAGAGTCTTTGTGCCAGCCAGTTTTGGGGCGGCTGGAATCACACATGTTAGCCCCTAAATTTTAGGCTGAGGTGGCCTCACGCCTCTAGGCTGTCTAGCTGCGGCCTATCTATTCATCGTTCGCTTTTTTCTTCTTTCTCCTTTCCTTTTCCTTCAATCCTTCCTCTTCTTCTTCTCAGCTCGGGTAACCGTACGGCAAAGTTAATTCCGATTCCCTTTTGTTCCCGTGACTTGCCGGAAAGTTATCTTCTTCTCTTCTTTTCCCTAACCTTCTTCCTTCATCCTTGTGGTGTCCAACCTTTTGAGATCCTGCGGGAAATTGCCGTCAACATCTATCGTGTGTTACGCGTGGACTCACCGACACATTACCGCTTCGACATCCGGATTTTTCGATCGGTGAAGTCCAACGTAAACAAACCGGCGCCATGTTCGACCATCTGTCATTTAGCGTGCAAGTGTAGGATCGCCGGAAGTTGTCATCAAGATGCGCGGTCAGTACAATAACCGGGACGCCTTATCGCCCAACGGAATAAGGTCCAGATCTTTCGGGTTGATCTCCTAGAGCCGGGGGTAGCCAAAAAAAAAAACCGATCGCGAGCGGAAATTAAAGAGGACTCGGTCGGCGACCGCCGAGCGGGCGGCAGGTGCCGCAAGTCGCGAGCTGCGAATCACGTGCGTGGCGTTCGGGATCCGCAATCATCCCTGTGGGTGGATTGCCGAACGCCATGGCGCTTATCGTCCGGCGCTGCCAGCCTTCGGGGCCGTCGAGGAGCCCGAAGATTTACCGTTTTACCGTTTACCGTTTTGCCGTGGTCGAGAAACCCCTCGTCATCTAGCGAGATAGAGGTAATTATCCTTCATTAGCGAATTCACTTCACTAATTTTCGTCCGTTAGGGGTAGTTCGAGCCAGATTACCGTTACCGTACCGCGAAGGAGAACCGGAAAGTCCTCCTTCGAATTATCGAGAAGCAACCCCTTTCAGCGGAAAGGGGTTGTTCTTTAGGGTCAGCCGGACCAGGAACGTTGTTCTTTAGGGTCAGCCGGACCAGTCATCGTTATTTGGGGCGATAGTTCGGACCAGGAACGTTATTCTTTAGGGTCATTCGTCGCCGCGTCGCTTTTAGGGTGATTGTTCACCAGGACTATCGTTATATGGGGTGATCGTCGCCACATCGTTCGTCAGAGTGGTCGTCGCCAGACCGCAAACCGTCCATTAAGGTCATCGGACCACGTACCGTTTCACCAAGGACTAAAGAAAATCGTCAAGGTCACACCACGTTACCGGCGTAAGATAAGTCGCACAATTTAATTGCGGATTTGCGAAAAATCAAAGAACGCCTCAAATATCCCGCTTCTCAATATTTAGAACCGTTTCAATTTGTAAAAATCTCGCATTTCAATAATTTCAAATTTTTAGAAAGACTTCACAAAGCTCAAGTTTTCAAATTTCACATTTCAATTGTTAGTAGCAGTTCTTCTACTTCCAGTAAATTTGCAATTTTTTCAATTATAGAATCGATGTTAAATTAACGTTGTAAATTTATGAAAGCAGAAGACTGCGCTTCATTCTTGTTTCACGCATGCAACAGATTTTCCTTTCGTTTTTTTTTTTTATCGGAGTTGTATTAATTTTAAGTTTATTCACAAATAAGTTACAAGGTCACCTGTAAAGGAAAGCTTTCTTGATAAGACCAGAATAAGGTATTGAATAAGATCATTAATGTGAACTGGTTCGAAATTTCAATTAACAAAATTACGTAGAGTAACGTTGCCAATTCCACGGACCAGTGCACACTTAAGTAAGCATTTCGAATTTCCTGGACTGTTGGACAAAAATTGAATAAACCAATTATTTAATTCGCAAGGAATTAAGTTCTTTCGTATTGACTCCGAAGCATCCGAGAAACTGAGCACTTGTCCCGGCAGCTGGACAAGCTTAACAACCAGCTCAAGACAATAGCTGCCTGGCGCCCATTTTTTTATAATCCGAACCCACGCCCTATGCCCCGAAAACCCCCTGAGAGCCCGGAGCTGTCACTGGCCAACTTTTGGTCATGGCGTTCCCACGTTGGGAGCCAGGCTGGCAGCGCCGGACGATAAGCGCCATGGCGTTCGGCAATCCACCCACAGGGATGATTGCGGATCCCGAACGCCACGCACAGGACTCGGTCGGCGACCGCCGAGCGGGCGGCAGGTGCCGCAAGTCGCGAGCTGCGAATCACGTGCGTGGCGTTCGGGATCCGCAATCATCCCTGTGGGTGGATTGCCGAACGCCATGGCGCTTATCGTCCGGCGCTGCCAGCCCAGAACGTGGGGCTCGATTTTTTGGAGCAACCACAAATTTTCGTTTATCGCTCATCTTCATTTTCGCGAAATTTGTAAACCAATTTGGGCCTCGAGGGCTCGCTTGCATTTGACAGCCACAAATTTTGACGCTTGGATTTTCGAGGGCCTGTCAAGTCAATCGAGCCGCCACAAATTTTGACGCGATTTGTTAGGGGTGTGATTTGTCAACTTTGTAGCAGTCACAAATTTTGACGATTTTGCTTCCTCGTTTGAATTCCGCAAATTTGGTCAGTTTGGCTCATTCAGCTTTGTTTATCGTGTTTGTGACTCAACTACAGATTTGGCAAGATCACAGATTTTTCATTGTTCAACAATCGGAGCTTTGGGTTTGGGTTTCAGAGAAATTTCAGTTTTCAATTTTTTTACCGTGTAAGAGAAGCAGGAATTTTGCAGAGAAAATTAGCGGATTGTATTCAGTCTTATCTCGTGTCTTCACAGATAAGAAATTTTTTGAGAACGTTATCGCGCTGCGAAACACTTTTTCGGGTGACATGTTTGTTTGAGTTCCATCCTTGTCGCACAATCGGAGAAACGGTGGACATTTCGCCAATGTCAAGGTCAGACACTCGAAGACCTCCAAGTGTCTCTATGAGCGATTTTTTTGCGGATGACGTTCCGTGGAATCGTGGAAAACGCTTCGTCGCATTTTCACTTTCCGTTTTCGAGCGCTGCAGCGAAAATTGCGTTGCATTTTTTTCGTCGAATTTTTTGAAATGATCGAGACCAAAAATTTTACCGTGGAGTTTGTTCAGGAAAAGTTTATTTGAAAAACCCCATTTATGACATATCCCGAATTCGACTTACATCATACCGCAGTACTCAAGTACTAATTGACATTGAGATTCAGTTTTCAATCGTTTGATACGCGCAGATATCAACTAGCCATTTTGTGGCGGAATCAAAACTTTTCCATTGAACAAATTTTGACGTTTTTGAGAAGACTTCATCTTCGTTTTGTGTAAAAAGAAAAAGGCAACCGCGTTACCTTTTCTTTTTTCTTTTTGAGGAGGGGGGTAGTGTAGCAGGTCAAAGTGCCACTATTCGTTTTGGCCGGGGTAGGAGGCCAAGAGGTCCTACTTATGCTCGCGGGACAATAAGATCGCTGTTCGAAGATCAGGAACAAGCAACACAACGCACGGCATATGACGTCGCGACGCGCCCACCCTGCCGTAACCTTTTTTGGGGACGCTCATTTCGAAATAATTCAGTTTGTTTGTGCCGTCAGTCAATTCATTTTGAGTTTATCGGTTCAGGGTTCATTTTTGTTTATCGGATCACTTTCAGTTTTATTTCGGTTTCGCTTTCAGTTTCACTTTCGGTTTTCGTTTGTTTCTTTCGCGGTTTCTTTAGAGTTTTCATTGTAGAGTCTTTGTGCCAGCCAGTTTTGGGGCGGCTGGAATCACACATGTTAGCCCCTAAATTTTAGGCTGAGGTGGCCTCACGCCTCTAGGCTGTCTAGCTGCGGCCTATCTATTCATCGTTCGCTTTTTTCTTCTTTCTCCTTTCCTTTTCCTTCAATCCTTCCTCTTCTTCTTCTCAGCTCGGGTAACCGTACGGCAAAGTTAATTCCGATTCCCTTTTGTTCCCGTGACTTGCCGGAAAGTTATCTTCTTCTCTTCTTTTCCCTAACCTTCTTCCTTCATCCTTGTGGTGTCCAACCTTTTGAGATCCTGCGGGAAATTGCCGTCAACATCTATCGTGTGTTACGCGTGGACTCACCGACACATTACCGCTTCGACATCCGGATTTTTCGATCGGTGAAGTCCAACGTAAACAAACCGGCGCCATGTTCGACCATCTGTCATTTAGCGTGCAAGTGTAGGATCGCCGGAAGTTGTCATCAAGATGCGCGGTCAGTACAATAACCGGGACGCCTTATCGCCCAACGGAATAAGGTCCAGATCTTTCGGGTTGATCTCCTAGAGCCGGGGGTAGCCAAAAAAAAAAAACCGATCGCGAGCGGAAATTAAAGGGACTCGGTCGGCGACCGCCGAGCGGGCGGCAGGTGCCGCAAGTCGCGAGCTGCGAATCACGTGCGTGACGTTCGGGATCCGCAATCATCCCTGTGGGTGGATTGCCGAACGCCATGGCGCTTATCGTCCGGCGCTGCCGGCCTTCGGGGCCGTCGAGGAGCCCGAAGATTTACCGTTTTACCGTTTACCGTTTTGCCGTGGTCGAGAAACCCCTCGTCATCTAGCGAGATAGAGGTAATTATCCTTCATTAGCGAATTCACTTCACTAATTTTCGTCCGTTAGGGGTAGTTCGAGCCAGATCGTTCGCAGGGCGATTCGTAGCCAGATCGTTCGCAGGGCGATTCGTAGCCAGATCGTTCGCAGGGCGATTCGTAGCCAGATCGTTCGCAGAGGCGACCATTTTGGAGAACATCGTTCGCAGAGGCGATCGTTTATTTTGAGCACCGTATCGCCAAGGTCACACCGCAAGTCAAAAGGACGCTATTCGAGGAGACAACAGACCCGTCATAAAGCTAAGTCGCCATATTTTTTACCGCGGCATTGCAAAATTTAGGAACGCCTCGAAATTCTCGCTTCTCGCTTTCATAATTTTTGTATGTTCACTAATTTTTTTGAAACTTTGCAAATGTTTAGAATTTTTTTGTAAGAACCTTTTCATTCAATCTCCAGTGTCAACTTAAAGGAATTTCAGTCAAATTTAACGTTTCGGAACTTCACCGATTTAAACTTTCCTATCAGGATCAATTTTAATTTTTTTGTCAAGGTGACACCCCAATCTTGACCTTGGGTTTCATTAAGTTTACATTTAATAATTAGCTCGATCAGAAGGAAGTCTAAGTTCGGGAGGTTCCTCATCAGGAATCAAAACATCTTTTATTTCGTCGAAGAATATCATGTTTAGTTTAAGATTCGGTCACATGTGAAAGAAAAGCTTTTCTGGTTACGACCAAAGTAGATATTAAGGCCACCTAAAAGTACTGGTTCCGCATCTTTCAATTTTCATCTAGTAGTTACGAGCGAACCATTATCGCATTCGTGTGAACCAGTACCGAACCACCAAATACTGTTCTGTGGATAATTTTGCAGTAACCGAATAAACCAAAATTTGTTTAACGATCAGAAAGCGTTTGCTTTTACTTACCTTCGACGAGTAAGATCTGAGCACTTGTCCCGGCAGCTGGACAAGCAACAACCAGCTCAAGACCATAGCTGCCTGGCGCCCATTTTTTTAAAATCCGAACCCACGCCCTCTGCCCCGAAAAACCCCCTGGGAGCCTCGGTAGTATAGTGGTCAGTATCCCCGCCTGTCACGCGGGAGACCGGGGTTCGATTCCCCGCCGGGGAGCCAGGCTGGCAGCGCCGGACGATAAGCGCCATGGCGTTCGGCAATCCACCCACAGGGATGATTGCGGATCCCGAACGCCACGCACGTGATTCGCAGCTCGCGACTTGCGGCACCTGCCGCCCGCTCGGCGGTCGCCGACCGAGTCCCCACTGGAAATAACACAATGACCACAATCAACTAGGCAAATTCGAAACAGTTATGACATGGCGTACAGTGTTTTACGTCATCATGTCACTACCAACTTTCAGCCAAACTCTACTAACACCACCTCCTGACCCAGCTCCAAAAGCACTGCTGAAGAAATACATCCAAAGGTACCAACTTCCAGCGAGACACTCTTCGTGCAATTACATCAACGTAAATCTCCCAGAAACGCGAGACGTTTCGAATTCGTTCATACGTCACAACCTGTGTCCGTCACTGGTCGCAGCAGACTTCTTCAATGCCACTGGGTACGTTTCCAAAGCCCAAGCGACTTTCATTTTCGTGGATCGAGTCGCAAAAATCACTGGAACAATCGACCAACTTCGTGGGTACCAATTTTGGAACCCGCGATGCGAAAACCACTTCATAATCTGCGACCCCATCGGTACTGACCTGGTACCACAGGTGTTGGAAGACATTTGGAAGAAGCACGTTTTGAATTTTGTGGTGGTACTTGTGTCGCGTGGTTTGCAAGTTTTTTCCTACAATCCTTTCAGAAATGGGGAAGTACTGAACGTCAGTGACCACCGGTACTTGTTTCCGGACAAGTTGTCGAACTTGTACGGGTACCAGTTGCGAGTGTCTCTCTTCAACGACTTTCCTTTAACGGTGAAAGAAGATGGGAGGTGGAGAGGTGGCGACTACGTCAGACTACGCATGGTAGCCTCCATGATGAATGCATCTTTCAGGATAATAGAACCACCAGAACAGACCTACTACACTGGCGCCTACCAAGACGCCATGAGTGACGTGACTGATTTCTGCTTCATCAGTCACTTCTACATGAGCTACCTCTACCAAGACGCCGACTACACCTACCCCCACGAACAAAACGAAATCGCTGTGGTGATCCCAAGAGGTGAGTCTTCAGAGTTTGACACTTACACGATGTTGTCCATTTTCGATCCGGTCACGTGGGGCTTGCTCCTCACCTCGATGGTAGTAGTGTCTCTGGTCACGTTCCTCTCAAACAAACGACAATCCCTCTCGGCGACTTTCCTCCAAAGCTTCAACAGCTTCCTCGGAAACCCCATCCACGACTTCAACTCCAAACCCACCAGTGTCAAAATACAACTTCTTGCGTTCATTCTGGGGTGCATCATATGCGGCACCGCCTTTCAGTCTTTCCTGGTTAGTTCCTTCGTCAACCCCAAATCGTACCAACACATCACCACCATTTCTGAGCTGAGAAACAGCAAACTGAACATTTACACGTCAATATTTTTGGCCAAGATGATTCCTCCTGAACATGGACTGTGTGGGAGAGTCTTCGTGATAACTGCAGCGGAAAGGGTTAAGAGATTGTACAGCTTAGACACCCGCACGGCTTATGTGATCATCGGGACGTTCGCAAGAAAGTTTGTCGAGACTTTGGAGAGCAAATATGATCTTCCTCCATTTTATATCATGAAGGAACCTTTGGTACCGAGTGCGAATACCTACATTTTCCAGCGGCACTCCCCCTATTTGGACAAGATTAGCAACTGTTTGCAAAGGCTAATCCAACATGGCTTGCTGAACAGTAGGGAGTACAGGAGGACGGTTGGAAGGAACAGTACACAGAGTGACGATAAAATAGTTTTAGGTCTGCAGCACCTCAGCTCTGTGTTTTATATACTTCTTGGAGGTTTGGTTCTAAGCTCAACGATCTTCTCTCTTGAAATTATGTACAAATATAGAAGTAAATTTGTTGATCATTTCAATAAATCCTGATTATACTTTTGATTTTGATTCTATCAAGTTAACAGCATTGACAATATCCAGATGGACTGGGGTTTGGGGGTTGTCATTGCTTCACTTTGTTATTGATGTGCCCGTGTCAGTGGAGCTGGAGTAATAAAAAAAAGAGTGTGTGCTTAAGACCGCACGACAGAAGTGAAAACTTCTATGATGCTCGTTACTGATTTTAGGTAATATGTACCTATTCTATAAAAAAATATATCATTATGGATGATAGTACTTGGAGGAATAAAGAGCAAGGCATAAATAATTATAGTCCATTTTTTTTTTAAATCAATTGTCAATGTCAAAATTCCCTCAAAGATCAGGCTGTACCACCCTAAAACCTTTGTTTCGGGACACCTCTATCGTAAAATCTCCCTAGATCAGGTTTGAGGTTATATCAGTAATTTTCAAATGTCAGAAAAGTTTCAGGTGTAACCAAATTTTATACCAAAAGACTAGAAATAAAGACGATAATCACACTAAAAAGTACAACTTAACATATACAGGAAAATGGGAATTTATTTAACGGGTTATACGAGTATAAGCAGTTTACCTATTCATTTTCAGAATCTAACCCCCAATCGTCTTCCGAATATGATTCTGCGGAAGAGGAATGTCCTCAATTGGTAGATTTCCCATCAATTTTTTCCAGTCCTCTCTAATCAGTTCCTCGCAGTGACGAACCCATATATTAAAAGAAAATACCTCGAATATAATGTGTGCATCTTTACTGCAATTTAGCATGGTCGGTTTTTCTGTCTGCATTTCTTCACGTAATCTAATCATAGCCAAATTTTGTCGTTGTGTTAGATCCTTGTTTTCGGAAACTCTTTTAACTTTGTATTTTTATTTAAATGTAATTGCGCCTTCAATAGCGCAAGCGCCTTTACATCAAAATGACTGACATATAGTTGACATTTTACGTTGCCAATCTAATACCTAACTATCAAATAACCAGTGGTTTATACCAACATGACAACACTTTGACAATTGATTTAAAAAAAAATTGGAGTATAGGTAATGTTATTTAAATCCAATGCTGTTTTTAAATAAACATCAAAAATCTGTATTTTTCAATAGAAACTGCAAATACGTCCGCTTTTAGAGATAAACAGACTGGCAAAATTTGTGAGGTTAGGTTTGAATGTTTAACTAAGTTTTATTTTCTTGACGATGATATCGAACACAACACAAGTTTTCACAGCAATACCAATACCCTGTATTATGATAATTTGTTCATTTTCCTCTTCACATTTTGCTATACGAATTTTTCCAATAGATGAATTGTTGAAGCCATATAATTGAGAATTACGTATTAAATCCTACATTCATCTGTAAACTTACAATATTTGTCGTGTCTTTATCGTTTATATTATATAAAACTATACGGGGTATTTCACGAGTGATAATGAGCCTGACGGAATAATAAATTCAACCCACAAAACACTTTCAAAAAAGCCGGACATTTTAATGACAGTAGCCAGCTTTTTTCGGAAATATAATGTGGGTTGCATTTAAAATTACGTCAGGCTCATTATCACTCGTGAAATATCCTGTATATACATACAGTTACTCCTGCAGCTCTGCACTGAGGTCAGTCAGGTCACAACACAACGTACAATGAGAAAATTTAAAATTGACAAGTGACGCACAGTTGCTTGTTTTTACTCACTCCGCTAAAAAACTTGACTCCCTTGATTTTAGCTTGCCGTGTCGTGCTGCGAACGATTTTCGCTGAGCTGCGAACGATTCTACCGTGTCGCATGAAACTAATTCGCTGCCCGGGAATAAAATGTATGTGGCGCGCCTAAAGAAGTTTTCACTTCAAAAATAATTAAGTTAAGGCTTCTCAAAATGGTGGGTTTTGCCTGATGACAGAAGTAATTGTCGTGGGTATTAACGTAAATAGTGAGCTAATATTGACCGGCAAAACATAACCATAGCAGTTACACCTATATTTGTTAATAAACTGAAAACGTAAATAGCGTGCGTTATTTATTGCTTATAATGAACAAATAATGAGTGAAAATGATTGCTCAATAAAGTGTGTTTCCTTCACCATAAAATTATCCAACGGAGATTTTCTTGAAATTGTTACAAAGCTCTTTAGAATATCGGTTTCTTGGTAAACAGTTCCATTAATTATTTAAGTAACTTGTATGATTAATGCAAACAGGTATATATCATTGTCAGGAGGAAAACCTTTCGAGTAATGACAATTCTTGGAAGTCGACCAACACAACTCATTTTTCATCATTACTGTTCAAAATGCTTTTAAGAAAACCGTGGACGCTGATCCCATTTAGTCAAACCACCACGAATAAGAAGACGTAATGCTATCGGTTCGATTGGTGTCATGGATGGCAATTATAGCTTCATGTCACACCTTCGTGGAGCTTGATTTTATGAAAGACAAACTAACAGAATACCGTTTCGGCGAGAACTACACATCTTGCAGCTACATCAACGTGAATTCACCAGAATCTAGAGACATCTCCGGTTGGTTCATCAGAGAAAATGTATGTCCGTCGGTTGTAGCCGGAGATTTTTTCAACGCTTCTGGATATTTGCCCAAAACAGAATCAGCTTTTATTTTTGTCGAAACACATGCACGAATCGGGGAAATAATCCGGAAGATGCAAAACTACTCGTTTTGGAGCGGGCGCGCACAGAATCACTTCGTAATTTGCAAACCAATGAACGACACCAACTTCCTGAGAGACGTTTTGGAAAACATCTGGAAACACACCATTCTCAACTTCGTCGTGATCTTCGTCCAAAACACTCTACAGGTTTTTTCGTACGATCCTTTCAAAAAGGAAATGATCAATATGACCAGCACGCCTCACCACTTTCCCGACAAACTAAAGAATCTCAATGGGTACCAGCTCCGGGTGTCGTTTTTCAACGACTTTCCCCTGACACAAAAAACGAACGGAGAATGGACCGGGAGAGACTACACTTTGCTCAAAACAGTGACGTCAATGGTGAACGCGACTTTCACAATAGTCGAACCGCCACCAGGTACAAACTACAATGGGGCCTACGAAGACATGCAAAGCGACAAAGCTGACTTCTGCTTCATCAGTCACTTCTACAAAGAGAAAATCGATAAAGAATTGGAATGTAGCTATCCCCACGAGAAAAATGGCATCTCCCTTCTGATGCCGGTGATGCATCGCAAGAAAACACTCTTTCTCGTGTTCCAACCCTTCACTTGGTTGCTCTTGGTGACTGGAAAAATCATAATTTCACTGACGATTCTCTTGACGGACAAAAGCCAACAAAAATCTCTTTCAGAGAGTGTCCTCTACGTCTTCTCTTGCTTCCTTGGCTACCCATACCCGCGCTTTCACTCCAAAAGCTTCATCATCAAATTCCAAATCATCACTTTTGTCGTTGGTTCCATCATTCTTAGAACAGCGTTCCAATGTTTTCTGATCAGCTGTTTCATAAAATCCAGTCCCGTCCACCAGATCAACACAATCACACAGTTACAAAATAGCGACGTCAAGATCTACATGTCGCAACTTTTGGCTCCTCTCATTCCCCAAGACTACGATTTGCACAAGAGATTTGTTTACGTCACGAGAGAAGAAAGAATGGTGATGTTGCACGAAAATTTAAACACCTCAGGAGCCTACGGGATGATCTGGACTTACGCGAACAAGTACGGCGAGATATTGAACAAGGGACAAAGAAATATTCTCTTTTATGGGATGAAAGAAGTTTTGGTGCCACACTGCAACAGTTATATGTTTAAAAAACATTCACCTTTCCTTGACAAATTCAGCGAATGTTTGCTCAGAGAAAGACAATACATGTTGGCCAAAAGTAGCGATTCTGGGACAAGATTTAAGAAAAGCAGTCTCGAAGAAGACGAAGAGGTGGTGTTGAAATTACAACACCTTCAACACATCTTCTTCGTGCTTGTTTTTGGATTGGCTGCAAGTTTTTTGATGTTTGTTGTTGAACTAATCTTCTTCACTTGGTGTGTCCGAATTCAGGTAGTTCTTTAAAGAAGAAACTACGAAATTCATTCATAAAGTCCATTCAAAAATCAAAAAACCACCAACGTCCCATTTTCCTCGATAATTACTATCGGCAACGCTGTCTAGTGTAAAATTTGGTGAAACTTGTAATTTTGAGGTTAAATGTTTATTAAGTGTATTGTTTTTCTGGGCATATTTAAGTAAAAATAATAAGAATCAATAAATAAATGAAACGTGCTGCTAATAAAAGAATATGAACGAAATTCAAAGCAATTGAATTTTATTTTGAATCAAATAAATGTCATAATTTATAGTTACCAACGTAGCAAATATGAAAAAATATCTACCTAGGGTTTTTTAAATTTTACCAACCTAAAGCAACAGGTGGTGGTTTTTTGATTTTTGAATGGACTTTTTTCCAACGTCGCTTATGAAAATGATACTTTCATCACCCAATTTAGTGAGGAAAATAGGCGTTTGCATCACTAGTGAGGAAAATGGAGAAAGTAAACTCACTAGTGAAGAAAATTTAAATTGGGTGATGAAAGTATCATTTTTCATAAGCGACGTTGGAAAAAATAGTATACACAATTCCTGATCAAAGTGCGATTTTTCAACTCGCAATACTATCCTCACTCGCTGGCGCTCGTGAGTATATCATGTATTGCTCGTTGAAAAATCAGGCACTTTCATCACTTATAGTGTAATATACTATAGAACTACACATGCTAATAAAATTGACTAGTCTTAATTGTTTCAATTAATTTAATATTCTCTCAAGCGCAACGTATTGTCTGGTACGCTAGGGTTGAACTTCTGCAAATGTATTACACCTCAATTAATTTATTGTGGGGTATCAGGTTGAATCAACTATTCCGAAAGTAGATTATAAGAAAATTATTAATAAACAAAAATGTATCGATAGGTATGAAGCGTGCAAGTAATAGATAACAAAATATCGACAATAAAATTGCTGCCGTAATTTCCGTAAAAATTATATAAACCCATTTTTCATAATTATTCTTAAAAGCTTCCAGGAAAAAAGTTGGCACGAACAGAGATAATATTTAGTTAAGCTAACACAAACAAATAAACATCATGTTGTCACTTGGAATGGTACTACTGGTAGTGCTTTCATCTGGAGCTCTTCCGGAAGCAGACTTTACAAATGAGTTGAAAAAATACCGCCCCCGTAGGAATTACACTTCTTGCAGCTACATCAACGTCAATCTACTGTCAACGAGAGACGTTGCCAACTCGCTGATCCAAGAAAATTTGTGCGCGGGTCTCGTAACCGGTGATGTTTTCAACTCCACCGGGTATTCACCCAAAACTGAAGCGGCTTTCATCTTCGTCGAACAAATCTCAACGGTCCAAGAGACAATCCGACAGGTCCGAAACTACTCGTTCTGGAGCGCACGCTCAGACAATCATTTGATAATTTGCAAACCCCTGAACAACAGCGACTTGCTGCGAGATCTGTTGCGGAGCGTCTGGAAGAGCCACATTGTCAATTTCGTGGTGGTCTTCGTCCACAACTCCCTCCAGATTGTCTCGTACGACCCCTTCAAAGCGCAAGACGTGGTCAACTTGACCGGAGTCCTCGACCACTTCCCCGACAAGCTGACCAACTTGCACGGCCACCAGTTACGAGTGTCGCTTTTCGACGACTTCCCCTTGACGATGAAACGCGCAAACCGGTGGTCTGGCAAGGAGTACACTCTGCTCGCGACCGTTGCGGAGATGTTAAACGCGACTGTCAAAATCGTGGAACCCCCAGAAAACTCCAATTACTACGGGGCTTACGACGACATTATGACCGACAAGGCGGACTTCTGCTTCGTCAGTCACTTTCAACTGGGCAACATCTACCAAGACGCCGAATTCACCTACCCCCACGAGATGAACGGGGTTGCTCTGTTGATGCCCGTGACCCACCACACGAGCAAGTTCCTCCTGGTCTTTCAGCCCACGATCTGGCTCCTGTTCGTCGTCGTGATCGTCAGCATCTCCGCCATGTCGCTGTTGCGCGACAGACACTCCTTCCCCGAGATGGTCCTCTACACCGCCACTTGCCTCTTGGGCTACTCCTTCCCGCGCTTCGACCGCAAAAGCTTCCTCGTCAGATCCCAAATTATCATCTTCATCGGCGGCGCCATCATCATCAGGACCGCGTTTCAGAGCGTCCTGACGAGCAGCTTCATCAAGTCCACTCCCGTCGACCAAATAAACTCGATCGCGCAGCTGCAGAAGAGCTCTATCAAGATCTTCATGTCCAAACCGCTGGGCGCGATTGTTCCGCAAGAATACAACCTGCACGAGCGCTTCGTCTACATCACCAGAGAGGAGAGAATCGCCATGTTGTACGAAAACTTGAACACCACGGGCGGGTACGGCATGACTCTGACGTACGCGCAGAGGTACGTCGAGATCTTGAACGACCGCGGGAGAACTACGCGTTTCTATGTGATGGAAGAGATCTTGGTGCCGGGATACAACACTTTTATCTTTCAAAGACACTCGCCCTATCTCGACAAGATCAATGAATGTTTGTTGCGCGAAAAACAATACATGTTGGCGGCGAAACGTCGATTGAAAATTAAAAGTAGGAAATTTGAGGGGGGAGATCAGGAGGTGCTGCAGTTTCAGCACCTTCAACGCGTCTTTTACACACTTGCGTGCGGACTAGCCGCCAGCTTCTTGGTCTTTCTTACAGAACTAACGTTCTACAAATTCCATTACATTTTTTTAATAGTATATAAATAAATCGTGCTCACAACAAATCCAAAAATATTTTTGTTACAATGTAGATAAAATAAAAACAATTTTACTTCATGATTTGTTATAATTTTGTGCTTACTAACTAGAAATTGTGTCTTATTGCTTTGCCAGATCTTGGTATAGAGAGTCCATGGTCCAGATCTCGGTACACCTTTGTACTTCCTTCTCTGGATAAAGCCTGCTTGTTAAAATGGACAAATCAATATCCCCAATATTTCCAAAATTGGGTTGTCCTGATTCAAACTGACTGTCCAACTCCTTGTAAGTTGACTCCTTGACGGTCACACTAACCCAACAGAAACCCGCTTGACCTCACTCCACCCATTCCTGACCCACATACTCACTTTGGTACCTTAACATCTGGTAAATTAAGCGGATCATCGGCTATATCATCGATATCTGGTATCACAGGAATGTCATCATCCGACTCATGCGCCTTATCATTGTGAAATCTCTCCCTGTTTCAACACGACAACATAAAACCCACTTTAAGTGCAAATACTTACTGTTCAATCATGTTGGAGCCTTTCGACCTAAAACCCAACACTTAAAAACAATAAACGCGACGCGACGCTTCTACTTTGCCGATTTGGTCCCTTCGTCGGCCCACCCGCCCGTCTTGCGCGCCCTTATCGGCACTTCGGGGGGGCTCTTCGCACCGGAAGAGTCCGCGACCTCTTCTGGTGTCCCCGGAGCGTTGCTCGCCCTCCTGCCGTGTTTCGTGGCCGACTGCAAACACACCACTCAGACGGGAAAAATGCGAAAAATAAACTTACTTTTTTGCCGGGGAGCAGGTCCACGTCCTCTTCCCAGTTCATTGTTTGTGTTTGTAAAAATCAATCGCTAAAGGTTTGAGGTTAGGGTAAACATTTTTGACAGCTCTACGCGCAAGTCTCGGACTGGGTGCCAACATAACAAAAACAAAATGGTTCCGCAATACGAAAACGTCAAAGTGATTTGACTTTTCTAATACTGAATTAAAGTAGAAATTTAAAGCGTTTAGGCAATACATCAATCGCATTTCGTTTCGTTTTATTTTATCATAACACTGCGGCCTTATTACTCCATTAACAACTTACTAACGTTATCTTGTGTCCATTAGGTGACAAATTACATTAGGAATAAAAAGTAATAAGCATTTCGTGTCCATGTAAAGCAATATTTATTACATCAGCGATTCTAATAACCGCTGACTGATCACACCCCCCCGTTAATGCATTTTCCTGCTAACAAAAACCAAAAAAACATTTAATAGTGAGTCAATTAAACGACAATCATCTCTCACGGTGGCCATTTTATCAATAGCGACTATTGACAACATGTTTTAAAAATGTTGTTGTCGCTGGTCGGTTTCTTACTAATTAGTAAAATAATTGTACAGACAAGCCAGTACAAAATACCAGTCCCTACAGAATCTCTTGTGGAGACAGAACTAAAAACCTTTTTCAGCGAATATTCAAAAATCAAAACCCTTGATCTCGACGTTACTTTGCTTACAGACAACAATCCTTACGCTTACGACGCGATAAAATGGTTTCTCAAAACGGGGCAGTACAAATATTTGATCGCGAGCAAATGTGATGACGAATTCGCTTCGTCGAACCAGACTAAATCGCTCTTAGCAATATCTCCAACAATCTTCATGATCCTTCAAGCTGAAGAAATCCTCGACACTTTGGACAAAATGACAACATGCCCTTTGTGGCACACTCGCTCCAACATAATTTTCATCATTTACACCCAAGTGACCAACAGCGAACTCTTGGACGTCTTGCCGTCCATATGGTCGAGAAAGATTTTTAATTTCGTTCTGGTCTTCGTGGACAGTGCAGCCAACGTCTTTTCTTACAACGGATTTGGCGAAGAAAAAACCCTCAACGTCACTAGTAGCGTAGAGAACTTGTTCCCAAACAAGTTACTGGACATAAACGGTTACGAAATAAACGTGGGAATGTTCAGTGACGTTCCTCGAAATACCAAAGACTCTCTGGGTCAGTGGTACGGTCCAGATTACGACCTGCTCGAAAAAGTCGTTTTTATGATGAACGCAACTCTGAACGTGGTGGAGTACTCGATGCAAGAGCACTACATGGCTCTGTACAATGCGGTACTGAACGAAACCATCGACTTTAGTTTCATTCCCTATTACCAAATCGACGATTTAGGAGACATCGAATTCTCCCAACCCCGCAAACTGGAGAATCTCGTCGTTCTTGTGCCCAAAGCTGGACAGATCCCCCAGGGAGGGTACTTGTTCTTGGTGTTGGACTACAAGATATGGCTCGCCGTGGTAACGTTCCTGGTGCTGATCGCTTGTTTCCTGCGAAAAACGCTTTCTTTTAAAGCGAAACGCAACAAGTCGTTCGCGTTTTGGTTGCTGCAGTCTTGGAAATGCTTCATCGGGAGCGGCGGCGTCACCAGATTCGAACGCAAAGACATCTGCGTGAAGTACATCTTGACCCTCTGGATGCTGATTTCCATCATCATCGGCGCCACCTTTCAGTGCTCCTTCACCAGCACCCTCGCCAAACCCAAATACTTCACGGAGATCGACACCATCCAACAGCTCCGAGAGAGCAAAATGAAAATCTTCTGTCTCGAGTACTTCCGCGACTACTTTTTGCAACTGGAAAGCTACGGTCTTCGGGACCAACTCGTCTTCATCTCGACCGAAGAGATGTTCGAGTTCAGGAGCGGTCGGGATGCTGGACAGGTCTCGTTCATCGAGGTTTACAGCCGAGCGGTGATCTTGCAAAAGCTCTACGGATACCACATGGTCGAAGAACCGATCGCGACCGGCTACACTGTCTACTTCTTCCAGAACAAATCTCCCTTCATCGACGAAATCCACCGGTGCGTCTTGATCGACCACGAGATGGGACTCATCAAGAAGAAAGACAAAGTCGTGGTGATACCTCCGGATACTGGCCCCACCAAAAATCCGCATCTGACGTTCCACCACTTGCAGAGCATCTTCTTCATATTGTTGTTAGGCTACCAGTTGAGTTTTGTCGTGTTTCTTTGCGAGCTCCGCAAGAGAAGGCGCAATAAACGTCGTTAGTCCCCACCAGACTTTTAAATTTCCCTCCGCGCCAGTGTCGCCAACCGCCCGTGCACGCGCCATGACAAAAATGACATTGACAGGTATCACCGAAGTGACGTTCTAAAAAACAATTCACCGTGTCTTATCTCCGCTTAAATGAAACGACTTAAACACTGATAAGGATAAAACACCTGCAAAATGGTGAGTTTGTTGTTGTGATCATGTAACGGCGCCGACGTGTGGCAAGACTTTCACCAGGAGACGAGAGCATTGAACTGTAAATAGTGAAAGAATTGTTACACTTTTTTGCGAACTGGATGATAAATTGTGACTGTCAGTGGCTTTTCAGGTGTACAAATGAGCGATGGAAAAGTATCCGTTGAAAAGAGCCGGCACGGCAGTCCAACCCAACTCACCCAGTTATCATTCTGTTGATAAGAAGGTAATTATTGTTTAGCAATGTTAATGAAGGTATGTGTCATTGTGCGACGCGATAAGCGACAAACGGAATGTTTTGCGAAAATTGATGCATCATTCTTCATTGATAATTATAGCGCAAAGGGTGCCAACCACCAATCACCAACTGTCCCAAGAATTGACAAAAAAATTCTCAATTTGATTGTTAAAGCGCGACTTAAAATCTGAGTGAATAATCATTTAATGTGGTGAGTCAGCATGCACCAATAAAAATCATGAGTAACGCGACAACGGGACAAAACACCGCTGGCGTTTTTTTTGTAAGTAGTGTGCTGTTGGTATTTTATGCCAAGAAGTTCTGGTTCTAAAAGCGACACCCAAACTGCGACAATTCACTGTTAGATGGCGCTTCCGTGCTGAGCCGTTCAACACAAGAAGTGGCCATTGGCGATCAGGCAATATTTGATAAAAACACATCAGCATTGGCAACTTCCCATTTTTATCAAATTGACCCCACTTGATTGGACTCCGCTTTCGTCGCAGTAAATTTTCCCCAGAAATCGTTCAGTTTTCGTTTTTAGTCTGAAAGTGAGCGAAAACATGAACGCTTAATTCGCTTTTGTTGTCGCAGCTTTGGAACCGATTAAGTAAGTTTGTCGATAACGCGAAACCGTGCAGCAATTAACCCTTGACGTCTGTTGCTCGTTGAGGTAATTAATCAAGAGAGGTGAAATATCGTCTCGAGTCGATATCAGTTAGCGAATTGGACCGGCAGCCTTGAGCTATTTCCATCGGTTTATTGGAAACGCGAAGAACGTTCCGCAATTGGCCATGGCTGCGAGACAGTTACCTTAACGATAACAATTGAGACAAAGCCGCGACGCAATTGCAGATTGTCCGACGAAATTCACGAAAACAAACGTCCTTGGCTCCCGAATGCACAAACCAAGCCCAAGGTTGCACCGGATCGCGTCAAGGTCGAGGGTGTGCCCTTTCCCGTTCGAATTTTCGACGCCCCCGACCTACATAGTAAGCCCCAGTAGTAAAGCAGCCTAATGTGCGATAAAACCAAGAGACGAAATCCGGACTCGTCCATTCATGAACCGTAATGCAGAATGGCGCGATGGGGTATCGATCGGCGGGCCGCGGCGCATGCCAACCGCCAGAGCGATTGGCGTGTCCTGGTGTGTGCCTCCTCTTCAGTCCTCGTGTGTTGACGTGGTTGTTTTTCGATGTAGCACACGAACGGCAACAGGGCCACCTTCGTCGCAACGCCGGATGAAGACATGATCGACATCACGACTTCTGGCGGCGGCGAGAGGACGACCAGGTTGGGCGACGACGAGGATGGTACGTCACACTGTGAGTATTATGTGTGAACGGGGGCCGCCCCCGAGAGGGTGACTTTCGGGGGACGGGGAGTTGGAGTGACTTCGGTCTTTAGAATTTTCGTAACTGTGCGAACTGTACAGGGTGGTTGTAAGTGTTTCTAAAAGCGTGCTGTAATTCTGGTGTGCGTATATTATTAAAGGTAAATTGATGTGATTACTTGGTTGCCTAAAAACAAGGGGTTTTAAAATTATGCACTTTTGAAGTCACCAAACAAACCACCCCACAAGAAATTTCGTCTCAATTAAGATTAAAAACAAGTGTATTGACTGACTTGATTACTCTTTGTCGGTCATTTTCACGAATGTTCTGCACCATTGATCAATATTATGGCAGCAACGTGTAGTTCTTCCAAGTCATTAAATTGTCACGTATACACTTAAGTTTGTGGATTGAGCTTTAGTCGTCCTTAAATCCTCAATAACTGGAATGTGACAAGTTAGGACTGTTGAAAAGGAATTGGAGTGATTTTATTAGTGCGAAAAAGAGGAGTAGAAGTAAATTATTACGTTTCTAAGTTGCTGCATTTCGCTGCAATATTATTCAAAAGCAAAACATTACCTAAATTTCTTTTTTCTACGATTGTTAAAACTGTAACAGTGACAAAAAGTAAAATGCGTTAAAAAAACTGTGATTATTTCACTCTGGCGTTATGCAAATCCCGAAATAACAGAATCATAAAAGCATTGAAAACAATTGAAGTTGTTTCGCAATCTTGGATTTATAAACGTCAAATTTTAGATTTACGTTTTGATGTTGATTGTTTTTCTAATTGCAAACGCTCGTAGAATTTTTTTTATGGAACTCGTTCATAAAGTGCCGTTTTTCACTCGTCGTTGCCACACTTGCTTACGGCTTCCTTCCCATTCGTAAGGAAAAGTATTACTTTATGCACTTGTTGCGTAAATGACTATTTTTGTTCCGTAAAGAAAGAATATGGTATTTTCGAATGTAAAAGGAAGGAAAAAATGAATGCTTTCTGTGGGGGGTGACTAAAAAACCCAAAACTTTCAAAGAATGTCTTTTCTCTTTTTAAAGTCTTCAAAACAAAAATTCTTCCTTCACTCGCTTTAGAAATACAATTTTTCAATACGATTGTGACTAGATTTGACGTAAATATGTTATTCAAAAGAGAAAATTTTATAATCAAGTATACTCAAAATAAACACCATTCAAGATTTCATTTTGACAGTCCATAAATTACAGCTAGCCATGTGTTAGCAACATTTCTAGTAACCCTCTATAAATATAACATTTCCATTAGTGATTGTTAAAGAGCAATTATTCTAATAAAAAAAATAAATAATGTCATTAACATTTAACGCTGTCACGATATACCTACTGGAACCACAAACCAAATATTTTTTTAACAGGCTGCCAATTATAGTCTGTTATGATGGAAATTTGCACAACTCCATTTATAATTGACATAGATTTTTGCTCGTTCGTAATTACAGATGTTACATTGTTTACCCAAACTTTAGCCACAAGGTTCCAGACCAGATAATGTTTGTTTCCGCAAACGAAATTTCTTCATCGGACGCTTTCCGTTCGTGCGGCTTTTATCGTGTAGGGGGCGTTTCGCCGATAAGAATTGATGTGCCGTAACCTTAATCACTCCGCGGCGTAGGACCCAGCGAGCCGTTTAACTTTTAATGTCGCGGCCGGCGAAACCAGATAAGCATAATTATGTACGCCTAATTGCAGATTCGGTATCGTTCGGGGGCGTGCAAGGAGGTACGTATGTCTGACGGTGTCTCGTCGCATTCTCTCACGGTGGTTCTCCAGAAACCGGCGACATCCCCGGCATCGGTCAATACGATGACTTCCACACGATCGACTGGCAGCGGGACATCGCTCGGGACCGCATGCGGCACCGGCACATCGTCAAGAAGAAGCAGGACTCCATTTGGAACCTGATCGAGGGGGCGCACGACGCCTGGTCGGGCTGGCTGTGCGTGCTGTTGGTGGGCTTGTGCACGGGGATGGTGGCCGGCGGCATCGACATCGGCGCCAGCTGGATGACCGACCTCAAGTTCGGCATCTGCCCCCAGGCGTTCTGGCTGAACAGGGAGCAGTGCTGCTGGTCCTCCAACGAGACCAGTTTCGACTCGGGGAATTGCTCGCAGTGGCTGACGTGGGCCGAGGTCCTGGGACAGTCGAAGGAAGGAGCCGGGTCGTACATAATCTCCTACTTGTTTTACATCGTGTTGGCGCTGCTGTTCGCGGCGCTGTCGGCCTCGTTGGTCCGCATGTTCGCGCCCTACGCCTGCGGCTCCGGTATCCCCGAGGTAAGGTGTTCAGATATCGGGGTGTGGGGTTGACCGGCGTCTGTTCCAGATCAAAACGATACTTAGCGGATTCATTATTAGGGGGTATTTAGGGAAGTGGACACTCGTGATCAAGTGCGTGGGCTTGATCTTGTCCGTTTCGGCGGGTCTCAGCCTAGGAAAAGAGGGCCCGATGGTGCACATAGCCTGCGCTATAGGTAAGTAAATAATTTAATACGGTGGAAACGATCGATACTGGCCGATTAAATATTTAATAAATCAATAAACGAGTCAATTAAAAAAATGTGTCCACGTTACTGAAAGTACAGCAATCAAACAATTGTAGGTAATATTTTATCATATCTCTTTCCCAAGTACGGGAGGAATGAAGCCAAGAAAAGAGAAATTTTGTCGGCTTCGGCGGCAGCTGGAGTGTCGGTAGCTTTTGGGGCACCGATCGGAGGTGTCCTTTTCAGCTTGGAGGAGGTGAGCAAAACGCCGCGGGGTGGCATCGGTGCAGCTCGGGGTGTTCAGTCCTCGGTCCGCGTCAAATCGCGACTTCCGCCAGTCCTTGTTTGCTATTGTCACGCTTCATTTTCTATTGCTCGGAGAGCAAGTAGTTCCTCGTTCGGCGACATTGACACGGAACCGTGACGTCCTTACGTAATTCTTCAAAGGCTCGTGCCATTTACTTCCGCCGGTAAATGCCGTCAATCTCTTGACCCCCGTTCGGGAAAGATTATTGGACGACCCTTGCGTAACACCAATGTCAGCCCGATTGAGCGCAAAATGCTGCGCCCAAAATCGATGCGATCATCTTGTGTTGTTTCGTGTTAAGGTCAGCTATTATTTCCCTCTGAAAACGTTGTGGAGATCGTTCTTCTGCGCGTTGATCGCCGCTTTTATATTGAGATCGATCAATCCCTTCGGTAACGAGCACTCGGTACTCTTTTACGTGGAGTACAACAAGCCGTGGATTTTCTTCGAGCTGATCCCGTTCATCGGACTTGGAATCATCGGGGTGAGCTTGGTACGACCCGCGAGGAATGCTAATCTGTCTCATCTTTATTTATTAAGGGCATAATCGCCACCATATTCATCAAGGCCAACTTGTACTGGTGCCGGTACAGGAAGTACTCGAAACTCGGTCAATATCCGGTGACGGAGGTGCTGATGGTGACGGTCATGACCGCCATCATCGCCTACCCCAACCCCTACACCCGAATGAACACGAGTCAATTGATCTATCTGTTGTTCAGCCAGTGCGGCATCTCCAATTCGGACGATCTTTGGTGAGTACCCAGGTACCCATTTTGTTAGCTCGTTTTGCTCAACACATCGGCGATTGCAGCGACTACAACCGCAACTTCACCGACGTGAACTCCGCCATCGAGATCGCGGCGGCCGGCCCCGGAGTGTACAGGGCCATCTGGCTCCTGATCCTGGCGCTGATCCTCAAGCTGATCATGACGATCTTCACGTTCGGCATGAAGGTCCCGTGCGGCCTCTTCATCCCCAGCTTGTGCTTGGGCGCCATCGTCGGCCGCATAGTCGGCATAGGGATGGAGCAGCTCGCCTACAACTACCCCAAGAACTGGCTGTTCAGCGGGGAGTGCTCGACCGGCGACGACTGCATCACCCCCGGCCTGTACGCGATGGTGGGGGCGGCGGCCGTGCTCGGGGGCGTCACCAGGATGACCGTGTCGCTGGTGGTGATCATGTTCGAACTGACCGGGGGCGTGAGGTACATCGTGCCCCTGATGGCGGCCGCGATGGCCAGCAAGTGGGTGGGGGACGCCCTGGGCAGGCAGGGCATCTACGACGCGCACATAGCCCTCAACGGGTACCCGTTCCTCGACTCCAAGGACGAATTCCAGCACACGTCCTTGGCGGCGGACGTCATGCAACCCAAGTGAGTCTCCGCGACCTCGGCGCGGTTTCTCCAATCCGATTCGCTTCTTTTTGCAGACGGAACGAAACGTTGAGCGTCATCACGCAAGACTCCATGTCCGTGGACGACGTGGAGGCCCTCCTGAAGGAGACGGAGCACAACGGGTATCCGGTGGTCGTATCCAGAGAATCTCAATATTTGGTCGGATTTGTCCTCAGGAGAGATCTAAATCTGGCAATCGGTGAGTCTCACAAGAAACGCTTTACCAAGTCTAAGGGGGCGGTTTCAGCGAATGCCAAGAGAATGGCCGACGGGATCTGCGGCCAATCCATCGTGCTTTTTACCAGCGGCAACCCACCACAAACACTAGGACCACCCCCGCTGAAGCTTAAAAAAATATTAGACATGGCACCGATCACCATCACGGATCAGACCCCGATGGAGACCGTCGTGGACATGTTCAGGAAGCTGGGATTGAGGCAGACGCTGGTCACACACAACGGGTGAGAAAACAAGCGACCATCGACCAAGAAGAAGTGTTAAAATTGTGTGTTGCAGGCGGCTGCTCGGGGTCATCACCAAGAAAGACGTGCTCCGGCACATAAAACAGATGGATAACGAAGACCCCAATTCGGTCCTGTTCAACTGAAGAGCGAGTCGATGAAGATATGTTAATAATTTTATTGTGTATATTATGGTTTATTAATATTTGTGCATATTAGTAATGTATTGTTAATCAACTCATTATTTATTACGGACTTTTACTTCTGATGTGACGTGACCTTCGACGTATATTTGTCTTCCTTGCTGTAATTTTGATTACACTTGCCGCCCCGTTTCGTTACGAACGATTGGAGATTTAGTTAACATATTAGTTGTCAATAATGCTCAGAATATAACATGTATAATAAAAAGTTTTTTAAGTAAACAACAGTCCCACTCTGTTCTCTCAAAACATCTTTATCGATAACTCCCTTGACACTTGAAAAATTCGCCCGAATTCGAGATTTTCTGGTTCGCCGGACAGCACAAGACATTTATCACGTTGATGTAATAATTACATTATAATTTCCTTGTTGATATTTTTTATTCTCAAGTTCAAAGATGTTTTGGTTTGTTGACCTTCGACGCGCCGTCATGTTCGATTAGGTGTTGATTATCTTTTAGCACGTTTATGATTCATTTCGGATTCTTGTTGACATTTAACGGTGCACCCCAAAACGACAAACAGCGATTCTTCGCGCTCCGAATCGACTTGAAAAAAAACTGTTTACCACTTGACGCAGGGACTTGCAAATGAGGCTCGTTAAAAGGCGAATTTTATTTTTATGTTAATCAAACGATATTATTTTTATGTATTCCAACAAACATATCTATTAGACTTTAAACCGGCGGCGCAGTTATGCGAGCGTCACCGACAGCGTCAGCGTTTGTCAAAATGATCGCCGGGAGCAACATTCTTCGCCCGACTAAAATTAGTACAGCGTCGTGATGTTAATTAACTTCCAGTTTCTGATAAGGCATTAATCTGCGAGATAGATAACAGTCAGGGCCACGTTGTGGTTGCCGAAAAAACATGGAATTTACGACAGCGATAACTTTGTACTATCGAGATTTCCACGCCTGCCAAAATAGACCTCTCTGGACGAATTTACGTGTGAAAAAATAAAACCGGAGCCAAAACAATCCCGTCCGTTCCAGATAATTCTGAAAAATCGCACTATTGAACGCGATATGACCTGGATTTTTCCTGGCACATTAAAACATCCGAAAATAACCGGTTCGAAGTTCGAAAATTTTGTTTTGCTGCTCGATACCGAACACATTTGCGAGTGAAACGAGGACCGCAAAAACTTGCTGTGCTAAAAAGTGTACAAAAAGAATTGGTGGGAACACGTTTCGGTGGTGTTGCGCAACTGGTCCGGAACGTTTCCGAGCACGAGAGTTGTTTGTAAACAAAGCGAAACGCGGAGGGCCCAAAGTCGACCTTGTGCGACTCCAAAATTAGCGGGGGAGGAGTTTGTGAACAACGCGAAACGCGGAGGGCCCAACGTCGACCCTTGTGCAACTCCAAACGATTCGAATGAGCCCCGTTCGTTGGGAAACAGTCTTTTTCTTTTTTCTACAGCCACCGCGGATTCACTTCCGGTAAGACTTTCCGGTTCCGTTATCAAACCACGACTTCCGGATTGCACACGCAAATCATTTACGTCGCCAGGTATTCCCTTCTGGCTATTGCTCTCCAGTGCAGTGTTACGATTATGCATATTGCTTTCACTTTTACTGCATCACACAGTACCTTGTTGTCGCGGTGGTTTTCTTAAAAATAGTCTTGGATGTCATTCAAAGATCACACTCAATGAACAACTCGAGCGTGGCCATTTTCACGGAAAATTTCTGTCGAAAATAAAATCGCAGACGGTAAACAACGAAATCGCGAAAAATATTTGTTATCGATCTTTTTATAATTTCGCGATGAGTACCTAGGAGTACTCGAGCCGCCGAAATCCGTCTGTCTGATACGGTACGGCTTGAACTTCGGTCGATCGGTCTGGGTGGCAAATATTTTGGCGTAAAGCGTCACCTTTCCTAACCTTCTGCACCGTTGGCAGAGGCGTCTTTGTGTCAGCGGTTTATTTATAATGCGAAAAATCGCACATCTGTAAGGTTATCACCCCACCCGCGAACCATCTCGCGGCCGCAAACCCACCAAGCAGACGTTGTCAACATCTTACGCCGTTATCATCTTTGCTCTGTGGTCCCCAACCGAAAAAAATCTACTCCACACGAGTGCACATTGATCGGTCGTTGCCAGCTCATACTGCAGATAACAATTTTTAGTTCGTACTAGTTCCAGTTAGACCATCGCCAAATCGCGTTGTGCATCCTTCGTCTCGGTACCAATTTCCATCTCGATCTCGTGCAAGGTTCCGATCTGGCCTTAAAAGTGGTACTTGACATGCTGGTACGTATCTCGCACGCATAATCGTACTCTTTTATTGCGACTGATGACTGTTCATCTGTGCCAAACCTGAGGTACTACCTTGCTCTCCCAATTAAGGGCAAGACCCATCGCTCAAAGTCGCGACCTTCGACACATCCCGCGGGCATTGTTTACCAGTTATGCAAATTTCGCTTGTTTACGGTCCCATCGGGTCGCAGATGCATGCATCGATCGCTCCTCATTCGTATTCAATCCAGGATGTTAGGAAAAATGGTCGAAAAACAAAAGGTCGAAATTTTAAAAATGGTCGAAAGAACAAAAGGTCGAATTGCAAAATGTCGAAACTACTATTGATCGAAATGCAAAACGTCGAAAGGAAAAATGTCGAAAAAGAAAACATAAAATCAAAAGATCGAAAACAAAAGAAACAATATAATATAACAAGAACATAACGAAAATCATAATCATATATTATAAGCAACTTGTTCCAAATAATTAAATATATATTGAGCCGAATCTTCGAAATTATCCGCAAAACGTGAGACGACAGTTCTAAGTCTTGCATTTTTATCCTTGTACTTTTTTTTATTATTATTTTGTTCATTATATCCTGCAAGCTCTTGGTTAATCTTCATCTCTTGCAGGCTTTGCTCCTTAACAAGACCATCAATAAAGGCCCAAACAGATGGCTCTTTTGCTTGAAACGTTTTTCCCATGCTGCTGTGCCATCCCTCGACTACGTTGTTAGTCCTTTGCTGCCCATGGATGGTTCGTTCATAAAAATTCCATAAGGAATGTTCATACATTGGTGGCCGTCTTTCTTTTCTTTCCATCTTTCCTATCCACGTTTGCTCGAAATACTCTATTAGAGGTTTAATGTCAGTATAACACAAATCTTCGTTATCTAATAGGATGTCGAAAGCATTCGTGACATATTCAACAGGAACAAAAGCTAGGGCGATGAATAGCTTAATTTTATGTTGAAAATCTGGATCAGAATCATATTGTGTTTTCATTCCAACTAGTTGGATGCGTCGATAAATACATTGGCGATAATGAAAGTAGCATCCCTGTTTGATAGCTTTGGGGAAAAGTAGTTGGCACGCGTTAATTACAGCTTTTTCAAAATCGGTCATTATCAAATTTACCTCGATCTTTTCCATTATCTTTCTAATGTGTTCGAATATTTTCACATAAGTACTTTCGCGTTTGTCCGGCAACAAAGAGTAAATTAAAGGATAATATGCACCATTAATGTTGCCGTGGATGGTGAAAAGTTGGTAGAATAGTTTAGGAACGATTTTGAATGTGCCATCCATAAACCATTCTTGGCTTTTGATCAGGAAATCTAAATTACGCCTTGTAGCAAACATCAATATCCGGTCTTTGTCTTTCGAATCGAAGAGTAGAAATTGTTCTCCTTTATCTGTTTTTTGATACTTTTCCGTAACTATCACGTCTTCTAAACATTTCGGGATTGAAGTGCCGACGTGTTCTAAGCTTCTGACTTGGCGTATGGTTCGGCTGATATTACTGAACGACGAACATGACGTACTGGCTCCTTTGCTGAAGCTAGTGGACGCTCTGGAAAGCAACAAACGCGGAGGATCTTTGCTAGCTCTCGCTTGTTGTTTGATGGTGTTCATCATTTTTGTTACTTCAAATTTTTCGGGATTACCTTCGTGATTGTGTGTCTGCTTCAGACGTAGGTCTCCTAGTTTATCAATAACTCGACTCTTGCACTTTTTTTTGTATTGTTCACACTTCCAGTATGTTGTATCGTCGGTCTTTTTTTCTTGGATGTAAAAAAATCCGTCGGCGAACAATTTATTTTTGCCTTTCTGCCCGGCAATGTATTCGTATTTGTAAATTTTATCCATTTTAGAAAATTCTGCACTTTGTTTGACAGTGAAGTTTTAATAAATTACTTTTACTATGGTAAACAAAATATAGTATTGTTGTGCAAAATGGCACACTATTATGACAAATTTGAATGATTGCTTTTTATTAATTTTTATTTTTTAAATTATGTCGATTCCATCGATCATTATTTGTTCTTTCGACTTATTGTTTTTCGACCTTTTGATCTTTCGACTTTTTGTTTTTCGACCTTTTATTTTTCGACTTTTTGATCTTTCGATTTATTGATTTTCGACCATTTTGTTTTCGATTTTTTTTTTCGAGCTTATATTTTTCGACCTTTTTTCCTAACATCTCAATCCAGATCGGCAGTTTTTGAGATTTATGAGCAGGTGTGGCAACCCTGTGACGCATTGTTTGTTTACACAAATGGTCCCAGTTTTTGTTCGCAAGTCTATTTCGGAACTTATCATAAACTCCTGGTCACGTGCTGGCCGGATGTCCCTCGTGTGGCGGAAGCTTTGACAAACGTTTCGAGCACGTCCAGAAATAGCCGAGGATTTGGCAAAGCTTCCGAACGTCCCGATTTGGACAAAAGAGTTTTTCGTCATCGCTGCGGTGATGTAAGGTTGTCGCGGATGCTTTCACCATCGCAACAATTAGCGCGTTCAAGACTAAAAGTAGAATAAAAAAATGGTACGTGAGTACCGGCGGTACCTTCGATAATAGAATAGTCCGATTCAAAGGTCGGCGAGTGTACTTCCGCGTCATTAAAATCCACATCCGACTTAGTTATTATTGATGTGAGCGCTGTTCTCCCGGCGACTGCTCAAGAGCTCACCTGCGATAAGGTCGAGGGTGCCACCTCTATCCACGCACCGCCGTTTAAAAAACTTCTGTGTGGCGTTCGACCACCAGTCGGACCGTCGTTTTCGCGGTGGTTTCAGTGAAGAGGTGGACGTTTGCGAAAATGGACGACACGAAGCCCCAAGACGGCACCATCGACATGCGCCAGTCGCTCGCCCTGGCCGAGACCCTCTCCAGGATCAGCCTGATGACGTCCCCCGCCGTGAGGAAGAGGCTCGCCGCCCGGAGCCTGGAGCTGCAGTTCGGCCACCTGGACGAGGACTCCGGCGCGTTCGTGCCCCCCAAGCAGTTCCTGCTCTACCTCGTGAGGTAAAATTCCCGAGCCGAAATAGAACGACGCATGTTGCGGGAAATCGGACGGTTGGAGATGAGCCAGCGGCCGGGGTAACGTCCTCCGCAATCGACATTCATTTGTTTTTTTTTTATCGCACCTCGATAAAATGATAACCGCTGCGTTGACGTAAGTTGTTGATCCCTCCCGGCCCAGAAATCAATATTTCAACGATAATCACTCGCCGGCCGCCTTTGTTTTGTTGTTGTTTCGCCGGTATTGACGTCACGAAATTTTTTACCTGCGGATTGGTCCCGATGAGTCGATTTTCGGGGATTTGGCAAACCGCGATTGTGCCAGACGAAATCACGCGAGGCAATAATTGTTACAAATTGATTAAGATATTTATACGAGTTTGTAGGTCGTCTGAGGTCTGTCTGGGGAAAATCGGCAAACACGAACATCCTTATCAAAGCAGATATCCTGTGTTAGCGTTGTGTTTACTGTTTGAATTAAATGTGCCAGCGACCGACTCGGAAACAACAGTAGATTATTATCGATGTGGTAAGAATTAACGGCCCAGACGGAGATTGGTGTGAAAGATCGCGTTTACGTAACGAGAAAAATCGCTTTTAGCACAAATTAATCCTTCCCCAGAGTAAATATTATCGACACTTGCTCTGTTTGCACAGAGAATCGTTCATTTAAAGTCCAGCTACCAATTTAGGACGATCATTTAATTTAAGTAAAATTGCCAATTACCGCAAATGATCTTGTTGATAATAATTTTCAGTTCCAATTAAAAGCGACGTGACATAACACGTCTTTCCGTCAAAGTGCAAAATGTGCCAATTTGAACTGAAACTGATTGATTGAACGATTCGAAATCTGAAAAAAAAGTAAGTGAACCACTCTTGGATTTTCTTGTTTGCTATTTTTGATTCATAATCAAAATCATGTGATAAAAAAATGACAAAACTCTGAGTCTTGGCCAAATATTTATTTGAAACGTCATTATTGCTGTCATTTAATATTTTATTAAACACTCAACAGTAACATTTTGTGTTTTACAATTTTCACAAGATGGTTTTTACGTTAGATCATAAAAAATTTACTATATGGGCAAGTGACACTTCTCCCTACATAAAACTTATGTGAATTAAGTTAAGACGTTGTATTTTGTTTTTTTTTTTTATGGATAGCTAACATTTTCTTGATCATATATCAGGTGTTCATTTAAATTTCTCCTCAAAGTTGGCGTTGAAGAGTCGATTGTGAACGCACCACGGATTACGGATCAGCTGTTTAAATCTAACCTCACTTTTTGCATTGTTTGTGTTTTTAATCTGCAGACTGACGAGTGGTGCGTTCACAATCGACTCTTCAACGCCAACTTTGAGGAGAAATTTAAATGAACACTCGATATATAAACTGCATGATCAAATTTGCAACGAGCGTTCAAAAAAATGTGATCGAGGGGCCGTGGTTTTCTTTTTCTTTTGCAAGCTCAGGTCATCTCTTTAGGTCGTACGCTTTGATATTTTATTCACAACCTCACTTTGATTAAATATGATTTATTGATACAAAAAATTACAAATATCTAAATTAACATTTATAAAAGTACCTATATTACAAGATTATCAAGAACAAGAGATAAATGAAATATGTACTGTCGCGAGCAATAAATTTTGGTCGTCAATGTCATTTCAAAATTTGGTTAGATTATCACAAAATTAAAAAATTTCCCTGCCTGATTATGCCCACGTCAACAAAGTGTCAAAAAATTGAGAAAAAAATTACAATTAATGTCATACAACATGATGATAGGTTATGACATTTACGACTGTTTTACAATGGAGCATTTTCGATTGCGTCAAAGAATGACCTTGACGACCAAAATTTATTGCTCGCGACTGTACACATGTAGAAAAATTAAAATATTATGTACCCAACGAAAAATGCACACTTTGATGATAAATCGTTAATATGTAGTGAAAACCATCTTTTAGAATTTTATACAGGGTATCTACAGTGTGTCTCAGCTAAGACTTTCGAGCCTAATAACTCAGTTATTTTCCAGCGGATTTTTGTGAAATTTAAAATGCAGATATTTTAGACGGTGAAGAATAATATCCCATTAATGCAATGACCCAAGTCTTAAAAACGTAATTTTTACATGTCTTTTTAAAATGTTGAATGAATTAAGATTTACTTACAAAGTTAAAGACAACATTTGGACGTAATTTATTATACTGAATGCCTTAATTCTTCCATAAAAGACTAAAACACGATCGGGATATTTTAGCAAGGTAATTTAGTTCACGTACGCTTCCTGTGTCTTCAAATAAATTGACGACTCTCTTAACCTTACATTTTGTAAAGCTTACATTTGGATTGTGTTCCACGAGAAAACGATCTGTGTCATTGAAGTTCTTACGACACTCTCTATAAGCAATTTTTTTTTCCTTTTTCAACAATATTGAAATTTCTACCGCTGTAGTCTATTTTCAGAGTATTTTCAATAAATGTTCACAATTTGACGTTTCTAATAAAGCGCGCCCAATTTTGACAGACTTTAAAGGGTGTACAAAATGTTGCTTGGCAATCAATCATTAATTGTTTCAAAAGATAACTGCTCAAATACCTTCAAATTTTACATTAAATTTTTATCGACAAAATCTAATCTTTTCGTTGAATCAGACGAGTGATTTAGTTCATTGTTTGTGTAGACACCTATTTTTTAATGTTTAACAATCTAATAATAATCGCGCATAATTTTCGATAAAGGAAACATGTGTTAAAATTACATTTTTTAACTTGAGGTAATTTTATTATTACTAATTGAACCTTCACGGTCTAAAATATCTGCATTTTAAATTTCATAAAAATCCGTTGGCAAATAACCGAGATATTAGGCTCGAAAGCCTTAGCTGAGACACCCTGTATAAATGATGTCTGGTCCAGCTTGCTATGAAAACTTGTCAAATTTTGAGTGTGCCGCTTTATAATTATGTAAAATTAATTCGGTAAATTCTCAATTCACGTTTTCAGGTTAGGTTGTTGGCTAAATCCTACACTCACAAATTTTGTTTAGCTCTAAAACCGGAGATATTTGTAATTTGTATTGAAAAATACAGATTTTTTGTGTTTATTAACTGTGATAAAACGAATATGAGGAACAAAAACTGGACTGAAAAGCGCGAAAAGAACGAAATTAATGTCAGAAGTGACAGTTAATAATAAATTAAAATGGGGCATTTGTTTCAGAAGGTCGGCATAATAATATTTGTTTCCAAAGGTGGCTTGACCCGACAATCATTATACATCATCATACTCTGTGCACACCTATTATTAAATGGTCTACAAATAAGCCGACAAAAATCGAGCTTTTGAGCTTTAGAACTTGCCGAAAAGCTCCACTGCCACGGGAGATTGAAACGAACGATAGCATTTTACAACTGCAATCTTAATTGAAGATTACTAGAATTCTACATCCAGCAAAGCTTACAAATCTGAAATAATTTCGTGTCTGGCTATTGTAAAACTTCAGGAGATAACGAAACATTTCAGTGACAAATCCCAAGGCCGCCACTGCACAATGTTGATCTAATCGTCCTAAATTCAGTCTCGCATTGTTTGTAAATCGTTTATTTTTTTTTTATAAACACTGTCGAGGCCGACCTGAATTAGTCACAATTTCGCGTCTCTCAAAAGCTCGCCACCGGCGCAGCCTCAACCGTTGCATTATTTAAGCTCGACTTGTTTCCTCAAGAACCCAAATCCTCAAATCGCGATTGTGGCCTTGCCACCGTGTCGATTAGACCCGAGATAATCCGCATCGTCTAATCGAACCTCTCAAACTTGACGTGGGTCGATTAAACCGACAATCAATAAAAAAAAAACACATTTTAAATTTCAACACCTCATTTGCACTTCTGTTTTCAATGTGAAATTAGTGGGACGCAAAAAACTAATCAGGGCCCATTACCTGCACCTCATTATAAAAACGAGCTTCGATTCCAGTTTTTTTTCTTTGTTTTGTCACGCAAACACCCATCAATTATAGTTAATAACAGGAAGAAACGCTCGGAAAAGACCCGGAGTTTTCGTAACCGCGTGTGTTACGAAAGGAAGTGGAAACCTCGCGCCGTACCCGGAAATCCCGGAATCGGAGAGAGGAGGCGATTCGATCGACACTTTCAAAAAATCTGTCCATCTCGGGAATAAATTATTTCCAACCTTAACAATTTATTGACGAGATAGTTTCGCTGCGTAAAAAATAAAAAAAGACGACGGGACTTGTTGATTTATTCTAATGAGTTTTTTCGCGATAGTAGTGCGCAGTAAACAACTGGTTAACGATGACATAACTTGG